>NC_137820.1:45485267-45842767 GCF_963921795.1 Nannobrachium achirus
TCTATGTTTCTATGATAAGGATTCGCTGCTCAGAATGCAACAGGCTGTGGCTGTCACAGATTCGCAGCATGATACGCTGATGTAAGCCGACACCCAGACACCCTCAGATATACTTAGTTGCGTGCCGGTGTCGTGCACAGTACTGCAAAAACGCATCTGTATATCTTCTATTCACAGGAAGCATGCAACACCTTGTGTGCTCCGTTCCTTTGTCATTAAATTTACCACTGAAGTTATGGAAGGTGATAAGTGTCCAAAAGATGAAATCCCAGGAATAATGGAACTTAATGGAAGCAGTTCAAGACACTGGAGTTTTACATTGAAAGTGGATTAAATCATGCTCGTAATAGGTAGGACCTGGCAGTAGCCTATAAAGCAGATAATAAACGCATAACTACGTTCTTTTGCATTAAAATAAGCTCTACAATGGGGACTGAGCATTGGTTAGTCCTCCCGGTGGTCCGAACAAGTTAACCAGCGTCGGCAGGTTAGCATTTCACCAGGTTAGCATTCACCAGTGTCGACAGTTTAGCATTTCACCAGGTTAGCATTCACCAGCGTTAGTTTTACTGAGGTATGTTTGCCAGTCTGAGATTTGCGAGGATTTCTTTGCCACTCAAAAGTCCCTCATACAGATGCAAATGCAAATACTTCGGTCCGGTGTTTCATTTGGGACAATATCTGAGAAAATGCATTGAATTAGCTCCACCTGTGGTCGCGGTCCAATCGTGAGTCGAGAATTAGCCAAAAGAAGAAGCTTCTTGGATGGTTGCCGACATGCATGGCCCCAAATAGCACAGCACCCCTCGCCGTCGTAAAGTAGTATACAAATGCTGGTTGCGGTTAACCATCTTGATTTCAAGATGGTTAACTATACCAATGGCCTCTCCAGGATGTGCTTTCCTCCCAACTATATATTCTATTTGGATAGATTAATTTCTAAGATGACCGAGCACTCGTACGTCTGTGCTTATTGGGGCAAATATTTACCAGTCAGAACTGGGAGCAGAGCCAAGTAACTCTAATGCAGGACAAGGATTATGACTGTTCAAAGGTTATAACAGATATAAACTGTGAAATATCCAATCAGAATAGGGGGCGTGGCTATGTAACTCCAATAAAGGACAAGGACTTGCAACCGAATCAAGTGACAGGACTCACAAGAGGCTACGCTACGACAAACTGTTCAAAAGTTATTGCAAATGATAGAAACTATGACATATCGACCTAATCAGAAGAGGGGGCAGGGAAAAGTGAGTCCAATCATGGACAAGGTCTTCAATTGAAACAAGTGACGCAACTCACAAGTCTATGACACAGTTGAAAAGGTATAGCAAAAAATAGGAACTATCAAATATTGACCGATCAGATGAAAGGTCGAGTTACACCAATGAAGGACAAGGACACCTTAAAAATGCGTATAATAGGGCTTAACACAACTGTGCAGTGCTCAGGCCCTAATTACTGCAGGTTGTAATTGGCGTTGAATTAAATCATTAATGATGCAACACATAAAAAATCACATTGTTTTTATTCTTACAGATGCAACGGTGGGCAGTGCCTTTGGAAGAAGTGGAATTTTAACCATGAATACAGATGCGTTTCTGATCACTTCTCAAAAGGATTTTTATACCTTGTAATAAACGGAAAACATTGAAGACCTATCCGGAATACTGCTTTCAAGCACATGGAAATCCACTCAAAACAACATGACAAACTGCAAAAACAACAAAACTGTAAAAAGATTATTGCAAAATTCTACAGTAATTGTTTAAATTGTACACATTGACCTTTCTTTTATTTTTTCAACTTTTGTACCTTACTTGATATGTAGATTTTTGGTTGGATATTTGAAGTTTAGTCATATTATTTATGTGTAAATGTTATTTATTTTTAACTATTAATGGCTAGACTAACAGTGATACCAACGTGTAGGTATGTATATTTGATTTTATTTTTTTAGATTTTTTTACTATTATTGCACTGCAAATCAGTGCTTCTATCGTCATTGTTTGGCTGTTTTCTCAATTTTAAGAGATGTAAATATAGTCATTGTTCAACTGTTTTCATTATTAAGAGATATAAAGATCAAGCAAACTTTGACTGTTCTAGTACCTGATTGAAATGGATATCCATCTGAAATGCATGTGTTTGGAGTTTGATATGATATGAATACTTTAATCTACCTACAGTATGTAGTCATACATGTAGGAAATGGATGATTTTAATACATGATGGATCATTTGGTGATACAAGCATGACATTTGGCACAGATGACCTTCATATGATCTACCTACACAATATGTTGGCTTTAGTCTATAGTGGGAGGAATATGTAACAAAAATAGGCAAATGTTTTCACTTCCGGCAGAAAGCGTGAACATTTGCACCTGGGGTATTTTTGTGCACTGAATTCAAAGATTTATGGATCCAAGCACTTTTCCCATGGGATCTGGTGGCTCTAAATCTCTTACTATACAGGGAAAAAAAGACCCCCCTTTAAGTAGCATGTGAGGGGTCTATCTAGGGGGTTTTCATGATTCTGAATCCATTGCAAGCATTTTTTTTGCACAAAAAACATTCCTTGGGCTAGAAATGGACCCCACAAAACTATGGTTTAGTATGGTTTAGTGATGAGTCATCACTTTTCACAGTTTTTTAGGGTCCATTTTTAGCCCAAGGAATGTTTTTGTGCAAAACAATTGCTTGCAATGGATTCAGAATCATGAAAAACCCCTAGATAGACCCCTCACATGCTACTTAAAGAAGATATTTTGGGGAGTCTTTTTTTCCCTGTATAAGTGAATTAGAGCCACCAGATCCCATGGAAAAGTGCTTGGATCTGTACATTTTTTAATTCAGTGCACAAAAATACCCCTAGGTGCAAATGTTCACGCTTTCTGCCGGAAGTGAACACCTTTTTCACATATTTCTCCCACTACAGTAATAATGTAAATCTCAAAAAAAAAATGTATTGGCAATGATATTTTGTTAAAACTGTCGTGCAATACTAGCTCTGTGTACCCAGACCAGCAGGGGACAGTGGACAACAGAGACCAGTCCCTTCATTGAAAACTGTATTTCTGTCTATATACCTGTGTGTGTGTTTGTGTATACAGTGTATATATAGCTCCAATCGCAAGAGGTGGGGTTTATCAGTATATCGCTTATTTGTATCGCTCCGATTATATATTTTACTACAACTATCCACGTTTTTACTTCCTGAAGTCTTGCAAAACAAGATTCACCCGTGACATCATCCAAAGTCCCCTTGTACGTAGAGTATAGTATTTAGTCCTTATGAATGAAAAAAAATTCCCCCTCTGAGCGATACAAATAAGCGATGTATCGATAAACCCCAACGCTCGCAATCAGAGCAAAGAAAATTATATATATGTGTGTGTGTGTATTTATACAGTATATGTGTGTGTGTATATTTATATGTGTGTGTATATTTATGTGTGTGTGTGTGTATATTTGTGTATGTATATATGTGTGTGTGTGTGTGTGTGTGTGTGTGTGTGTGTGTGTGTGTATGTACTGTACATATATATATACTGTGTATATGTGTATAAGTGTGTGTGTGTGTATATATAGTATATATATATATATATATATGTGTGTATATATATATATATGTATAATGTATATATATATATGTATGTATGTATATGTATATATATACTGTATGTGTGTGTGTGATATATATATATATATATATATATATATATATATATATATATATATATATATATACACACATACATACATACATACATACGTGTGTGTGTGTGTGTGTGTGTGTGTGTGTGTGTGTGTGTGTGTGTGTGTGTGTGTGTGTGTGTGTGTGTGTGTGTGTGTGTGTGTGTGTGTGTGTGTGTGTGTGTGTGTGTACTATATATGTATGTATATATATATATATGTGTGTGTACTCTACTGTATAGTATGTGTATGTGTATATATACCATATGTGTGTGTATATATATATGTATGTGTATATATACCGTATATGTATGTGTATATATGTATATATATACCGTATGTGTGTGTGTGTGTGTGTGTGTGTGTGTGTGTGTCACCTGGATTTTCATCTTAAAAAAATGGGTCCCTTGAAAAATCGTTTGGGAACCACTGTAGGTCAGTTGCTGATTGCTGATTTTAATACATGATGGATCATTTGGTGATACGAGTATGAAATTTGGCACAGATGACCTTCATACAGTATGACCCTAATTGATCAACCTCGGGCCACACAGAATTCAATTAATTTCAAGATGGCCCTCCAGTTTCAAAATGACTGCAGCTGGGCGATATGTTTTGGACTATTATCACTTTGTAGGAGGTGAACGTTTTTATTTCCCTCATTTTGATATAAGAGAATATGTTCTGGAGGTTATGCTACCAAGTAAGATCAAACTTAATGTTGGGTTCCAATATGGCGACATATTTTCCAATATGGCTGCTGATAAATTGCAGACATTTTCTGAGATAGGTTGATTAGTGCAAATACTACTTTGTCACACAAAATAATCAAGTTTCTTTTATTTTCATGAATTATCTGTTTTCTGAAAACTTTACCAAATCTGCTGATTTGAACAGCAATGCTAATATGAAATGTGACCAAATCAGCTGGGTCAACAATATACCTACAGCAATGCTATGTCCCTTGGCCATGTAGAGAGTTGTCAATCTTGTTTTTAAGTATAAACTCCAAGGGCCAAATGGGGAAATTAAATCTCCACACTGGCCTGGGAACGCCTCGGGATCCCCCAGGATGAAGTTGCTAATGTTGTTCAGGAAAGGGACGTTTGGAGCTCTCTGCTGGAGCTGCTTTCCCTGCCACCCGACTCCAGATGAGCGGTTGAAGATGGATGGATGGATGGATGCATGGCACAGTTGTGTCACTGCCAAGATCAGGAAGAAAGTGCAAGCTATCATCTACTGCTGATAGAAAATTGGTCAGGATGATCAGGAGTAAACCTAGCTAGAACCACCAAAAAGCAGGTCTGCAATGAATTAGAAGCTCCTGGAACATGGGTGTCAGTGTCCACTGTCAAACGTGTTTTACATCACCATGGGCTAGGAGCCTGCCATGCAAGATGGAAGCCCTTGCTCCAGAAGGCTGAGCCTTAAGGCTCGACTGAAGTAAGTGTTTTGGTAGCTTTTTTTAACGAGACAAGTGATTATAAGAACACTTATTTACAATGGTGGCAGGATAAGTGGCGTGCCTCCTTCGTGTCTTTTTAGTGTTTACAAACTCCACTCAGTTGAGTGCAAAATGTTACTAAAATTACTTGGGCCTATTATTTAGAGATTGCCAACTTCATGCTGTGTTATTACAGTGTGCATTGTGTAGCAACTACAACCACAAAGGGGTGTGCAGATAAGTCCAAACTTAAAGCATTTGCAGTGGACAGAATATGTATTTCTTATACTTCTATCATATATGTGCTACAAACTCCTCAATGACTTGCATATCTGGTTCATTTACTGCAACAGGTGTTGAACCTCGTTTGGAGAAGACCAGACAATTTTCTCAAACACGTTTCATGTCTGCCATGCTGAACCTTTATCCTTTCCATGGAAGGTGGAAACTGTATGGCATCCGCTGAATGCATGAAAGAAGCAACTTAGACCTGACTTTGATCCAATAGCTGATGCAATTTCATGAATGGGATCCATCTAAGGTAATTCCACAGCTCAAGAGCTTTCACCTTCGGATCTCAAGGTCATAGGTTCGATCCCGGGCACCACCAACTCAGTGTATGAGTAAGCACTGCTTGGATGCTGAAAGTAGTATGGTAAGTGTGGCGCTCTACCTCAGCCATACCAGGGGTCTAGAAACTCCCTCCCGCGTTCTTGGCTGATACTGACAATAAGCCTCTGATAGTCCAGTCAATCTGTGGTTTGACCCAAAAGAAATTGCAATAGTAATCATTCAGGGTTTTTCATGATCCTTTGGGTCATCCAAATAACATATTAAAAGTTGTGAATTATGTATTTAGTGGATCAAGGTAAATTCAGGAGGTCCGAGTTTGGGTCCGGTCACAAAAAAAAAAAAAGACCCCCCCCAAAAAATCTTTAAGTAGCATGTGAACGGTCTAACTAGGGTTTTTTCATGATTCTAAATCCATTGCAAGCATTTGTATAGCATGAAAAACATTCCTTGGGCTAAAAACTGACCACCAAACAATGGTTTAGTGACGATTCATCACTTTTCACAGTTTTGTGGGGTCCATTTCTAGCCCAAGGAATGTTATTCGTGCAAAACAAATGATTGCAATGGATTCAGAATCACAAAAAAACCCTAGTTGGACCCCTCACATGCTACTTAAAGAAGATTGTTTTGGGGGCCTTTTTTCCTGTATAGTAAGTGAATGGACCCAAACTCGAACCCCCTGAATTTACCTTGATCCACTAAATATATAATTCACCCATACACAGAATCGATTTATGGCACATTTTGAAGTGATTGGGTAGCTTTTTAATGACCTAGGTTAATGAGCGAGCGCAGGCTGCGCAGCTTCAAAGCCCGACCCGACCCAAAGCCCGACAGATACGTGAAAGATTAGTCCCGAACCCGTCACGGGTCGGGCTGATGGGTCGGCACGAGCTCTGGCTAAATATTTAAGCTCTAGTGTACACTGCCAGCAGCCCCATTACAGGGGCGCTGGAACTCCCAAATCCCAAGGGGAGCTGAGCCTGGAGGAGTTCATGCACGCCGAAAAATTCACGTTTTTTAATCCGGTTTTGGGTTATTTTTATTACGGTTGGGTGCTTATTCCCAGCACAACGGTGTAACAAGGAGCTATATAGTTACTAGTTATTTTAGCACACAGTGCAACACACAGCACGCATGCACACACACAGTCACTCACGCACACACTACAAAATCGGGTATTATTTTTGTAACAGTTTTCTACTGTTTTTTATTCCCCATATACAACAGTGTTAGTTTGCAACAATGAGCCTATAGACAGTTTCTAGTTCTCAAATAAATAGACTTTGGTGTGCCATCAAAGCGGGATTTAAATTTGACTTCCCTTCTGACCGGAAGTGGCAAGGTGACCATGTGATTAGGTCACCATGTGATAATCAAATACCTTTTTTCAACATATTTTATTCCCCAAAGTCAAATACATTATTGTTTTAATATAGCTCGGTGTGTGTGTGTATAGGCTTATTAAAAAAAAAAAGAAAAGAAAAATGTTTTTTTTTTTTTTTCTCCCCACCACCAGGGGAGCTGCAGCTCCCTCAGCACCCCACTTCCAGCGCCCCTGCCCCATTAAGTTAATTTTAAGAATCTGTCAAAGATCACCGAAAACTACCCACAATACCAAAGGTTCCCCAAAAGACCCAAACATACCCCCCAAACTACCACAAGAATCATGCCCTGAAATCCCCAAACTACCTCAAATTACCCATGTTACTAACAGAACCATGTCACCATATCATTTCTTTATAAATACGAATAATCTATTCTAATTGTGGGCTGGCTGAAAGGCGAGACCAGTATGTTCTCCCAAATCTTTATATACTACGTTTATTCTCCTCAAAAAACTGACCGACAGTACAAAGGCAGGGCCTTTAGCCAATGAGGGAGCAGCGTTCTTGGTGACATCACCACCAACAAGTGCGACCTGATATAAATAACAACTACTAGTTTGCTAGTTCGAGTCTAGCATTTTATAGTATCAAACATGACATCACTCTGTAGTGTGACATCATTGGGCAGATCTTTATGCCCATATAATTTATGATGTTCCATGTTGGAGTGCCCGTTGGGTAGATCTTTATGCCCATACATGGTGTTCCATGCAAGCCCACACTGTTTCATAGGAACAGTATATTTCTAGTTGTGGGCTCGCTGAAAAGCGAGACCAGTATGTTATACCAAATCTTTATAGGTCAAGTTTATTCTCCTCAAAAGAATTACCGAGAGTGAGGAGCAGAGTTCTAGGTGACATCATCACCAACAAGTGCGACCTGATACACTGCTCAAAGAAATTAGTGGAACAAAATGTTCCCTTAATTTATTTGAGTATAGTATATTGTAGTACTTACTGCTCAAAGAATTAAGGGAACATTTTGTTCCCCTAATTTCTTTGAGCAGTATATAAATAACATCTACATGAAATCTATTGTAGTATGTTCTCCCAAATCTTTATATAGTAAAGATCTGTGGGCTCGCTGAAAGCATATTATGTTCTCCCAGGCCAGTATGTTTTCCCAAATCCTTATATACTAAGGTTATTCTCCTAAAAAAACTGTCCGACAGTACAAAGGCAGGGCCTTTAGCTAATGAGGTAGCAGTGAGCCCACACTGTTTCATAGGAACAGTATTTCTAGTTCTAATTATTGTCTTAGGAATGCGAACAAAACAATCCATGAATTCAAGTCTCCATGGGGTGAGTAATCGATAGAGAAGGTTTTTTGGGGGGTGAACTATCCCTTTATAAGTACTTAAAGGGGAAGACCACCCATTTTCAATATTGAACTATGTCATTAATATAACTTAGAGGAGTTGCGTGGAAATAAAAAAAAAAGTTCCCCCTCTTCTGTGTTGCCTAGAACTGGAGGATTGATTTTGGGGTTTGTATTGTAAAGTACAATGTGTGATGTCATCAAGTTGTGATTTACAATACAAACCCCCAAATCAATCCTCCAGTTCTAGGCAACACAGAAGGGGGGGAACTTTTTATTTCCACACAACTCCTCTATGGTATATTAATGACATAGTTCAATATTGAAAATGTGTGGTCTTCCCCTTTAATAATAATAATAATACTGTGTGGAAGTTAAGGAAAGAGACAGTCTTTATTCCAAACAATTGTTTCAAACACACAGGTGGCACTTCCCTAGGCTATTAGTCATAAAACCTGGGAATAAATTCCTTACCAAATGATTTCTTCACCAATGTGTTCTAAAGGTGTCTAGTAACATAACAAAGTTTCCTTCCTCCATTCTGAGGTGAGATACCTCCACCTAGTGTCCAGGTGTCCGATGGAGTTTTACCCCAAGTCAAGTGCCATGGCGCTCCACAGCTCAGACGTGAACTGTGTGCCCCTGTCCGAAGTCAAGTCCGTTGGCCGGAGATGAATGCCTTGGCCAACTCTGCAGATGCGTTAGATTTCAGGGGAACAGCCTCCACACCTGGTGGTCCTGTCCACCATAGTGAGGAGGTAAGTGAATCCCTGGGAAAGTGGGCCCACCATATCCACATTGACATGGTCAAACCACTTCTCTGGAATGAGGAACGGCTCCAGGGGGGGCCTTAGTGTGAGGATGTATCTTGGCCCACTGGCATGCCACACAAGAGGTGGCCCACCCCTTTACATCCTTCCTAAGTCCTGGCCAGACAAACTTGGCCACACCAGCTTAACTGACACCCTCACCCGGGTGAGCCAATACACTTTCCGGCACCGGTACCTGCCGCGGCGCTGCCAGAAGTGCCGGCAACAGCCGCGGCAATGATTCCTATGCCGCGGCAATGATTCCTATGCCGCAGCAATTATTCTTAAGAAAGTGTATTCGCTGTCCCTCTGGCTGCATAGTGATGCCCAGGTGCACGGGACTGACGTGTGCCCGGGAGAGGCAGTCCGCCACCTGGTTGTCTTTGCTGGCTGCATGATTTTTTTTTATGCATGACCAACACCCCTATGTCACTCAAATCAAAACTTCAGACCTCCAAAAACAAACTGATAAAACTACTACTAAACCTCAAACCCAGAACTCACCTGACCTCACTCACTTTTTTTAAGCTTGGATGGTAATAATACGGCTCAAACATAAGTAAACATAAATAAAATGCATTCTACTATGCTGGCACAAAAATGTGGAGGAATGCTTTAAACTTCACCCATTTCAACTTATTATGATTGGTCCACCTTGGTCCACCTTGGTAGCTAGTGAATCATCTGCCCCCCACCTCCACCACTCCTTTTTTCTGGTAACATACATTTTGCTGCAAAGCCATACCAATGTTATTGAGAATAGATGAGATGTGTATTGTGGCGTATTTATGCCAATGAGGTATTTCATAATAACACACTTTGTTAACAGTACATTAAATCACACAATGTGGTCCATTGTACTCAATTCATCCCTGAAATTAACAATGCCAGTTGGATTTATAACTTGGAATAAACAGGATGGCTCATCACCAAGTCCATTTAGAGAGAAGTATGCGTACATTTGTACAATATATAATGTGAGGACAAGATATTTCTTTACAAGGCTGTCTCTGTGTGCTGTGCCCTGACAAATGTGTAGCAGTGTCTCAATAGGATAGTGCCTTTGTTGTTCATTCTGCTTCTAGAAGCCATATATTTGGCCAAATCTGTAATGGGCCTTGACATACTACTCAATTGATGTATTGCCTAATGGATGTTGAGATGTTTTGTTTTTGTTCTGGTTATTAGCATTTATGTAATGTTTGTGTAGCCCTTTAGTAATCTGTTCAAAATACTTGTTTGTGTTTTCAAACAAAAAACATAAAGTAGGCTAACTTTGTTTCACTGAGTTCTGCTTTTTTAACTGAATGTAATGAGTACCACAGAACACAAACTGAAATCGCCTACATGTGGGGAGTTCACATAGTAAACTACAGAAGTGTATTACTGCCATAACAGAAAAGGTTATAATGTGATGGGATGATGTTATAACATTTATTTTTTTTATGACATACAACCTTATCTTGTCATAAATAAGTATATACAAGTAATATGTCATACTTGTTATTACGCTAGTCTTGTTTGCCACTGCTCTGCAAATGGGACTTTCCACTTTGACCAGCGATCAGGAAGTGTCAAAATAAGGAAGGAACTGATAACTTCTGCACCGTTGCAGGTTTTGTGTGTGTAGAGGGAGCTCCACCGATCTAGTTCAACCCAAGATTCGGCACAAACATGTTGTCAAATGTGTTCTACTGCTATGCCACCACAATGTTGAATTCCCTACCAACAGCCATCAAAAGGTGTGACTCCTTATAAGGAGTCACATATAAGGATTTTACAAAATCGCCATAAAAGAGTAGAACTACCAGTCTGCAATTTGTAACTGGTCCTAAAGTCTAAGCTTAAAGGACAACTCCGCACTAAATAACATCTAGGCTCATTATCCTACTTATATTTATCCCAAATGACTGTCCATGGGGTCTATTAGGCAGAGATTCCCCTGTCGTCCAGTTTCCCCAGCAGACCCCAGCAGCCCTCAATTTATGTATTTATTTATATTCTTTTCTCATGAATCTGTTATTAGTTGTCATTGTACACACATCCACGCCTTGGTTGTCCCACACAAGCCACAGTAATCTGCTAAACAGATGTTATGCTGTTATGTGTTTTGCCAAGTCCTGGAAAAGACGCATGGTGATTGGCCAGTACAGTCATTTTGATCTGCAGTTGTGTCGAATGTTCACCCCATGGACAGTCATTTGGTACCAATATAAGTAGGAAAATTAGCCTAGATGTTAGTGCAGAGTTGTCCTTTAACACCAGAAATGTATGTCTATGTAGTCAAGAAAGACAGCAACTGACATAACATTTCAATGTAGTAATCTGACCCAACTCAACATTTTTGTCACAAAGCACAAATGTCACCATGTGTCATCAAGCATATGCTGCTTTTAGCATCGCTGCAAAAAAAACAAAAAAACAATTAGCTTCATTAATAATACCTTATCTGATTATGAAGGGGAATAAAACAGGCTATACAATGACCACAATGACAACGTGCAGACTCTATTCCAGCATGTGGATCACTACTGGATCATTATTTAATTTAGACACATCCCGCCTAGATTGTCTATAGGCAATCACATGAACCCAGTTACAATTTACAAAAGCAGCTATTGTGACGTCTTCCACAATAGCTGCTTAGATAAAATACAACATCTTTTGGCCAAATAGGCTAAGATCTCAAATGAGGAACTCAAATGAGAAAGACAAGCAGCTTGCATAATGTCCCTTGAGATAAAGAAACGCTGGCTAAGATGGCTCAGTCATGTGTTGAGGATGCCCAATGAAAGGGCTTGGTCATGTGTTGAGAATGCCCAATGAAAGGCCTTATGGATCCTGATTGGGAAAAGAAAGAGAGGCAGCCACAGACCAAAGAACACCTGGCGAAGGACTTTGATGATGGCCTGAAGGAAATGGGTCTTTCCTGGGACAAAGCACAGGCCAAAGCCTGATTGCGGCCTTATGCCCCAACCAGGACAATGAGGATAAGTAAAGTAAGTAAGTTACAACTAGCCACATGATGGCAGGAATTACCGTAAGCAAATTCAAATCTGTGTAGTGAGAAGCCAGATGTCTATAAAATGAGGTATATGGTGGGGTAGCTTTAGAAATGGAGGCATTTATCAGTCAAATAATCGTGAAAGCAATTGTAGGTAGATTTTAAACAAAGAATAAGCATACAAGGGTGAAAGTAAGGTAAGAGCACAAATATTAAGTGTGCATGTGTGACTGAGTTCCACAGTCTTTTGTACAAATAAAAGACATCAAATAGCAGGTATCAAATGGGCTATAGCATGGGTCTTCAACAGAGCTTCATGACCCTAGGGGGTCCTCCGAGTTACTACCGGGGGACAGCCAAATCTTTGTGTGATAGGGACATATTTTACACTTGTACTGTATTGGTGAACTGTACTGTCATGTACCTTTTCCTATGCAAACTTCTAATAAAGTCTTCAATCAATCAATGATAGTGCTGTCAAACAAGTTTATGAAGATATTTATGAAATCTACGAAAAGGTTTATTCTGCAACACAATATACAATAGTAGTGGGGATTGGGGTTTGATTGATTGATTGAAGACTTTATTAGAAGTTTGCAAGGGAAAAGGTGCAGTTTCATGACGGTACAGTTCACTGGTACAAGGTCAACTAAAAGGAGATCCTAGAAAAGCACTTGGCTTATTTACACATGAAACCATTGAAGTATCTCATAGGGGAGAGCGGGATAAACTGAGACACCGGGTAAACTGAGACGCTCCATTTATCTTGGCAATGGAACACATTTGTGGTCATGTGACTATTATATTTTCAAGCCCTTTGAATTTCCCACTTGCCATGAAGAGAGAGACCTGATAGTGCTGTAGAAAACATGCTTTTTTCACAAAAATGTCTTTTTTGCATGTAAAAGTAAATTTTCTTGCTGTCACATAATCAACTGTTGTGTCAAAGCAAATTGATGCAGGGACAACATTTTATATCATACATGTTGATGAACTACCAACTTATAAATCCATGTGATAGATGCTAGCTGAAGATTACCCTGAATTGATAAAAGATATATCACTTTTCCCAAAATTTGGCTATGGAGTAAAGTGAGACAATTGCTTCGGGGTAAAGTGAGACACTATCTCACATTATCCCAACATGATAGACATGGAGATAGCTGTAAAAACCTGATTAAAGGGTGTACCAAACTTTTCTCAGTTGATTCTTATGTCATTTTCCCTGTAGAACCCATTTCTGATATATATATTTTTATGTGTTGTGCATAATTAATGAGATAATTAGCATATTGGACTAAATTAGCTAATTATCTCATTAGTTATGCACAATACAACAATATACTTTGCAGAAATACATTCTACAGGAGAAATTACATAAGGATCAATTGAGGAAAGTTTGGTAAACACTTCTATCAAACTTTTATAGGGTTTTTAGTTTTTCTTTCTGCCCATGTGTCACATTATTTGACGCATGGGTGGAAATGACAGGACAAACCCTATTAAAAGACTTTCTGCTATGTACATTTTTGTGTTGTGCATATTTAACCTGGTTAACTGGGTTTTTGTGTTTGAATGGTAGTTTTAAAGTGAAAAAAGTGAGTGAATCACTTTACCCCGTTGATTCTCTGGTCTGTCTCAGTTTACCCCGGTCCTGGGGTAAACTGAGACACAAGACCACTTTTTTTAAAACAATCATATTTTCTCTGCCTTTTGTCTTGAATATGTTCTGATAACTTCCATTGTTAGGAAACATCCCAAATTACTGGTAAATGTGTACATTTTTACTGATATATCTTTTAGTTCGCCTATCCACGAGTTTCCAACGCCCCATAGTGCATTGCGCAGACGCCTGCACCGAGCTTCCGCCGCCGATTTACAAGCTCACAATGGGTTGCATCTGCGACGCGACGTGAGCTTGTATGTCTGCTGTTAAACCCGGAAGTTTGGTCCTGATAGTCTCCAGTAAACTCCCGGGGAAACTTGTGGATAGGGGAGAAAATGTAAAAAGTGTCTCAGTTTACCCCGCTCTCCCCTATAACATTGAACAACAGACGGATGCAGTAGATCCCGTAGCCTACTATGCAGTAGATCCCAGTACTCTGCAGGGGATCCCTGCTTCATCTGAGAGAGCGCCCTTTCAATTAGCCTTCTATGTCAATATCTCATCCTCTTCTCCTTCTCTGTTGGCCTGAAAAACGTTGAAGACCCCTGGGCTATTAAGCCTACAACATCAACATATAAACCATGATAAAGTGAGCGATATGGCCCTCTAGTGGTCGCATTTAAGCCCAAACCACTCAAAGAGGAAGTTTGCTGCACGGGCATGAATGTGTTAGAACGGATCCCGGAACAACAACAAAAGTGACCGTCATATTTTGATAATTTGTCGTGGAGTTCCGAAAGGTTTTCTCGAGCAAGATGTCTGGGTTGTATCCCATTGTTTCATTTGAACCACCAGGCTAAACAAGGAATATACAAAAGAAGTTAAGAACTGTCTTAAAACGCATACAAATACACACTGGTTGCTGCGCGAACACGTAACGATTCACGACGTCATCCCAGCAGTCCGTGCGAACGATCTTAACTGGTCGTATGTATTTTCAAATATTTCTAACATTTATTTGGTTGGTTGGTCCGGGCTCCGGTTAAATCTGTGAGATGGTCACATTTGGTCGAGTTTCGTTCGGGTTCTTTCTCCTGCGCGTTCTCTGTGGCAGTGAGGAACCTCTCCAATACACACCGGGCCAGTGGGCTGGTACATACTTTTGCGCATGCGTAGTCGACGCTCTGGGGATGGGTATGTCGACGGGAACTAAGATGGCGACTCAGGCAAAAGCGCCAATATATTTACTAAAATAGATGTCAAAAATCAAAACAACCGACTTTTATTTCGAGCCCCTCGCGGGTTTCAAGTCAACATGAAGACCGGGGACGTGTTTTGGAGCCGGGATTGACTGGAATAAGGACCGCAACTTGTCGGCGAGATGTGCGAGAGCTATGCCCGCTCGCTGCTGCGTGTTTCGGTGGCGCAGATCTGCCAGGCGCTGGGCTGGGATGCGGTTCAGCTCACCGCCTGCGATCTGCTGTCGGATGTTCTGCACCGATACATCCAGCAGCTGGCCAGGGGCTGCCATCGATACTCGGAGCTCTGTAAGTGTGAACGTTCTCATCTCTTCTGTCTGCTCTGGATCACTGCGGCAAAGCCACTGTAAATACAATACCAGACCATCACGTTGTTTTTAAACCGGAACGGTCCCGCTCTGTGACTAGCGCCCCCTCTATGTACTCAACGTTAAGGCCTAGTGACTAGCAAAGGTTGGATGTCAAAAAGTACAGTAAGCTCGCTAGCTAAGTAGTTTTGTATTATGATTGTCATTTAACTTGCTACCTGTAGATGGCATTTTGTTTTGGGGAAGGGAAAGAAACATCTATTTATATGTATCTTGTTTTAGAAATATGTTGATTTCTGAACTGCTCTTCTCTCGTGTTGTCTGTGACTACTCTCAGGGGTGTGTGTGTGTGTGTGTGTGTGTGTGTGTGTGTGTGTGTGTGTGTGTGTGTGTGTGTGTGTGTGTGTGTGTGTGTGTGTGTGTTACAACTTTACATATCTCACTGCATCAATCTTAAATGTCAACAATTGCTTGGATATTGTGATGTACGTGCAGCACTCAATCACAATAGTATGTTTAACTAAGCAAAGTACAAGCTTACATTGGGCTCAAAGATAGAACAGCAACATCTGTCATTCAATTGTACACTGTGTTCTGGCATTTCAAGGCCATGTTGTGATGCATTTGTTTCAGATGGACGGACAGACCCAGTGCTGGACGATGTTGGCCAGGCCTTCAGGCTGCTAGGGGTGAGTTTGAGTGAACTAGAGGACTATGTCCACAACCTGGAGCCTGTGCCCTTCGCCCATCAAACGGCACTCTTCCCTGTCAGCAAAAACAACGTCCTGCAATTCCCCCAGCCCGGAGCACGAGACGCAGAGGAGAGGAAGGACTACATTCCAGATTATATGCCACCCCTGGTCTCCTTACAAGAAGGTAGGTCTTAAAACTGCTAGGCAATATGTATGAGTATTTGATTTTGGCTTTGATGATGGGAGGCTACAAAGACTTAACGGTGTGAGCTCACTGTGCCAAAATGAACTGCATGACACTTAAACTGTATATAGTTCTCAATCCTCTCTCCCTTCCACTCCCCCGTAGAAGAAGAGGAAGAAGAGGTCCTTCCGGACATGGGCACCTCTGCTGAAGCTATGCAGGTGCCACTCGAAGAAGATGATGAGGAAATGGAGGAAGACGAGGCTGTCAATGATGAGAACCACCCGCTTAAGAGGCACCTGGACAGCCCTGATTCCGCTATAGGCATGATGCCCACCTCCAAGAGACCACGCATGCATCCTGGACTCAGCCCGGAATGGGGGGTTGAGCCCAGGGAGCCCCTTACGTCCCTCAACCCACAACGTGTTCCACCCGGCATGCTAGCTTCTCAGGATAGCCTTGGCTCCCTATCACCTGAAACACCTTCTGGAACTCCATCCTTCAGACCTCAGCCAGTAGTACCTAGTAGACATTCTGATCACAAGTCCCATGGCACTCCAGGAAGAAAGCCTAAGGTCTCCTCCCCTGGCAGACCACGGACTAAATCCCCTAAAGGGGTCAGTGCTGGACCTATGGGTGGCAGCCCCATCCGTTCTCCAAAGTCTTCTAAGGAGAGAAAAAAATCCCCAGGCAGGACCAAGAGTCCTAAAAGCCCCAAGAGCCCAAAGATGGGCTCTGCCAAGGTATCTCACCCCCAGGGAAAAGCGGATGGTTTGCATAAATTGCCCCTGTCAGCGCTGAGCGAGAGGATGGGCAAGGAGAACATCCATATGCATCCAAGTGTGGATGACAAGGAGTTACCAGACACTAACTTCAGTAAACTTGAACCTGACAATACCGCAATTGATGACTCTATTGATGCTGTAATTGCCAGAGCATGTGCTGAACGGGAGCCAGACCCGTTTGCTTTCTCCTCAGGCTCAGAGTCAGAGAGCAATGGATTTTCCAGTCCAAGAAGGCTCACCATCATGGAGCCCTCTACACCCAAACTGATGCTGGGACCCAACAACTCTGGCAAAGACACATCAACGCCGCTTCACCTCAATGTAGGGCCAGGAAACTGGACAATGGATGACTCAATTAATGAGGTGATCCGCAAGGTCAATCAGGGGGGTCCATCTGCACCCCCCCAAAACCAAGGAGAGTATATGTCTTCAGGATCGGCTTCACCACCCACTCCTGAACCCCTTCTTAAGGCATTTGAGGAGAAAAACAGGACTGTTTCCCCAGCAGACATCAAGAAGAAGCTGAAGAAGGAGCTCAAAACTAAATTGAAGAAGAAGGAGAAAGACAAGCCCAAAGACAAAGACCGGGACAAGGACAGGGGAAAGTTGAAAGAAAAGAATAAGGAAAAGAACAGGGACAAGAACAAGGACTTCACTAAGGAGAGCAAAATGCCATGGAAGGAGTTTGGCGCTAAGGATGATGAGCATTTCCGTCAGCGGGACTTTGTTGGGCCCGATGGGTCTGTGAAGGTCAAGTCCAAAGATGGAGATGGATCTAGGAAGGACAAGGAGAAACACAAAGACAAGAAGAAAGATAAAGAGCGGAGTAAAAAGGACAAAGAGAAACGGGACAAGAGTAAAGACAAGGGGAAAGACGACAGGTCAAAGCTCTCTGCCCTCACTCCCTTTGGCCTGGGCGATGTTCCACCCCTCTTCAGTCCCTCCGCCTGCTTGCGTATCCCCTCCATGCTACCCCCTCTGCCTCCAATTCTCCAGGACAAGGAAGTGAAGATCAAGGAGAAGGACAAGAAAAAAGACAAAAAGGAGAAGAAAAAGAAGAAGGACAAGGAGAAGGAAAAGGAGCGAGAGAAGGCCAAGGAGAAGGAGAGAGAGAAGGAAGAAAAGAGGAAGGAAAAAGAGAGGGAAAAGGAAAAGCGAGAAAAGGAGAAAGAGAAGGAGAAAGAAAGGATTCGCTTGGAGAAGGTAACTTGTTCAATCCATCATTTATTATGTGTCTGCAATTACATCAGTCAAAATTGTCATGCAGAAATAAATGTTGCCATATCCTGTGCTTCCTCTCTCCCCAGGTGAAGGTGGACACCCCAGCAGCTCTCCCATCCCCAGTCATTCCCAGACTGACACTCAGAGTGGGAGCTGGCCAGGACAAAATGTAAGCATGTGTTATTTGCATCACTCCTGTGCCACATGATAGTCTGGGTTTATTTCCCAATACAGCAGCCGATTGCTCTGTGCATCTCTACACAAAATATTGATTCTAAAATGAACTTATAAGGTCACATGTTTCCACTTCCATAGCAACATAAACAGAGGCAGTACACTGGTCTTTTATAAGGGGGACACACCGGCTGCGGATGGTGCGTGTCAAAACAACAGCCTCCGTAATTCTCAACGAACATAACCACACGGGCGGCGTCAGGCGCATGTTCACGCCTCGCTTGCCGCTCCGATACGCCACTGTTCTATTTTCCAGGCGTTGCCACGCGTTGAAAAATGTCTGTGTGCCGTCCTCAGCCAGTTTGTGCTCCCCTATACAGAACAGCAGTCTGCTGTTCAAATTAACAGTTATTACATGGGCTTGGTGAACACTCAATACCGAATGGTCAACCAAGTCTTTTTACAGTCTATCTATAGCCTACTGTCTGTAATATGTCTTGCATGGTTACCTGTCGATTTACAGTACATTTAATTTGTCATTTGGTTCTAGTCTTGACTGTGTCATACGGTATGTGTTGTAAAACCTGTAGTTTTGAATGTCTCTGTTCCACTCTTGCCAGGACAGATGTAGAGACATTCATAAGAATGAATTCAGTCACTCCAGCTTTACATTCTGGTCTTGTTTTTCCCTTCCTAGTGTTATCAGCAAAGTGGTCCCAAACTCGGAGCCCAAAACACCAGTGCCCAAGATCTCTATGCCAAAATCCGGCCCTGGAAATCGTCCCCGGACACCACCGCCACCCCCAATTATTACCCCACCTGCTCCCTCTCTGGCACCTCCTGCCTCACCACTTCCCCCTTCTGCTCCACCTCCACCCATGCTTCCCCCCACATATCTGCTGTCCGCTGCAGGCCCCCTCAAAACACCAGTACGCAGCGTTGTAACTGAGACTGTCAGTACCTATGTGGTGAGTTCTGCAAATTAAAACCCTGGTTTCTTCTTCATACAATGATCAAAATGGAGAACAGCACTCTTAACAACTGTATTCTCGCGTCTACTTTGACGGTCAAAATGAATGTTATGAGCGTAATTGATGGGTTCTCAAGTATGATACTACCCTATAGAAGAATTGGTACAGCTGACATTAAAGCACTAAATGTGGGCCTAATGAAAAGGAGCAAGCAAAAACAAGAACACTGGCTTATATTGCATTTTATTTTGCCAACCTAGTCTGTGTACCCTAACCCTATGTGGTTTTCTAAAGAGAGAAAGGGGCCGTAGTATTTGTTTGCCAGTTAAATATGGCCGTCATGGGTGGTAAACATTGGTTAAACTTGCACATTGTCAACGGAATCATTGCTAACTCACCCACATCACACCATACCCAGAGCAATGGTTTAGGCTCACGATACTTAACCTAGAAAATCTCTGCGCTGACTGTAGTTATCAGCTGATACCGTGTTACTAATACCAGTCATTTATGATCATTTTGTTCACCTCTCAGGTCCGAGATGAGTGGGGAAACCAGATCTGGATCTGTCCAGGCTGCAACAAGCCTGATGACGGCAGCCCCATGATAGGTTGTGATGACTGTGATGACTGGTACCATTGGTAAGGGTCATGTCTTCAGCATAAAATAATAATAGAGTCTGCACACTGTTAGACTTGTTCTTAGTTTATTGCATGATGATCATTGTTTCAATCATCCAAGGATCTTTGTCAGAATCATGTCCATCATTCAATGCAGCTGAGATAAGTTACTTCTCGGGTCCACTGATACACCAGCACATTTTTGTATATGGCCCTAGTTAGTTGAGAAAAGATGCTGACATTATATATACTGTGTGTTTATATCTATCTATGTATGTTTACATACACATATACCTACATACAGACATTTGGGTGTGTGTTAGTTAGTGTTAGTGTTGTTCCACATCCATTTTATTAAATAATAAAGTAGTCAGAACAATTAGAACAAGGAAGTTTGTAGCATACTTTAACCACATTAACCCTGGCCTATCTATTTTTGGCATGTCATTCATCGAAAATGGCCCAGGCCTACAGTATATGCTTAATTTATACACACTGTACGCTGGTATTACGCAGCAAAAGGCCTTGTAGATCAGCTATTTTCTGCGTATTACAAGTGGTTAATATACATGGGGAAATTAGATAGTCAATCCTGTTATAATTAACTCTAAGCTAGTATCAGATAGTGCTGAGCCTGGGCGATTAATCGAAAATGGATCGAGGTCTCGATTCAGACTCCTATGCGATCTCATTTCTAATAAGATCGGATTAAAGCGATTCTATGACATCATGACACTGTGGCAGGTAAATAAAAACGTTTGGGCAACAGTCCGCATACTGTGCGTTTGAGCAACAGTTGCCGTATCCCCTTCTCTCTCCCCCTCCCTCGTCTCTATCACCACGGTGCGCACACACACGCACGCAGTCAAAGCTCTTTCTCCATCGTTGTCTCTCTCCCCCTCTTTTTACCACACACACGCAGTCAGAGATCTTCTTACCCAGTAGAAAAAAAAACATTGCAGCTAGTATTTAACTATATATTAAAAATAAAACACCTGCAGAGCTAGACTTTTGTTACATTTTGCCGCGGTTCCTGTGACTGTCTGTCCATCCGACAGACGTTAACCTGGCGTTAACGTGTGAAGGAAAGGTGTAGTAGCAGCTACTAGCTAACAATGTAGCCATCTGTTGTGGTCAACGCAAAGCATGTGTCAAGTTAGACGAACGTCAATTCATGACTTTGTCGGTGGACTTGAAAATAAGAGCACTTTTTCCCAGTCTGCAGACTTCAAAATATTATTTTTGTATTCTTTTTTCAATAAAACCAAATGGATCCTTATTTGGTTTCATGTTACGCTCTCAAAAAATCGTGTGAGAATCGTGATCTAGATTCTTGTGGAGGAAAATCGAGATTCTAATTTTAGCAAGAATCGCCCAGCACTAGTATCAGATTGTAACAGAATGGTCAGTATTACAGTTAAGTTGTAGACAGTGAAGGCAGAGATGAGCAGACTTGGGATACAGATGCATGAAGGGCAGCTGAATCAAAATCTGCAGAAATAAGTAGAACACAAGTCAAGTGATAGAGATTCAGAGAAGACAGACAAAAAGAAAAAGAAAAAAAATAAGTGAGAATGGTAAAGGAGCAGGTAAATGCCAGCCTTTTTTAATGGCACTAGTGGAAAATGAATACCAATTTGACTTCAAATCCAGTCACTGTCAAATGTCATCGGCAGTCTGTATCAACCATAGCAATGCCAATGCAAGGCTGCCATTGCTATTGTATTTTTATTCAAGCGAAACGGTGTTACTCGTGAATAAAACCACCGTAACTGGTACAAACGGGTACATATGTATACACAATATATTATTTGATACAGGCAGTTACCCTGTAAGTGAATCGGTTTACAACTGGTATATAAAATGCAATAGGTTTAAGCTAAAAGTAAAGTAAAATAAATATGTTTTTGAAAGAAAGCAACTATTACATATTTTAGAGTCACATTTGTTTATTGATTTGTAATGCTCCGTAATATGTGTTTTATCACTTTACTTTTTTTTCCTCCACTGGATGTAACTAACTAATTGTCTCTTGTGTTCAGGCCTTGTGTTGGGATTCTTACAGCCCCACCGGAGGACCAGCAGTGGTTTTGTGTTAAATGTGCCGGCAAGAAGAAAGACAAAAAACACAAAAAAAGAAAACACAAAGTGCATTGAGACTATGCAAATTAAGCACATTTTGGACATTTATTATTTTCTTTTTCTTATTTTATTTCTTTTGGAGGGGGGGCTTACTCAAGCCATCTTGGGAACACTCCTGGCACTGCTGGAAAAAAAGAAATTGACCTTTTGACTGACATTTACCGATGATGATTTTAGTGAATTAATTCAGCCATGTCAGAATGTGACTTTATAAAGAGACAAAACAAAACTAAAAAATCAACCAGCACATATCCACTTTTCTGTTCTCCCATCCCCACTCCCATCTGTAAATGGTTTCCCAGAGGCTTTTGTTATCTTCTGGAATGTTCAGATTATACTCCTAGGAGACGATAACTTCGTCTTGGTTCTAAAAGATCACAGTTCAGTATTGTTTTTCACAGGGTGAAGATAAAGAACACAGAGAAACCTTACGTTTACTTACGTTATTTCTGTTCAGTTTGTTTTGCCACAAAAGGAAAGGACACCTGTTTAAACCTCTCCCCCATTTTCTGCAGTATCACTGAATGAGTAATGTGTGTGTATATATAAAGATGACCGCATTGTGCGTGTATAAATCTGTAAATACCAACTTTCAAGCCAAGTGCATTTCGTTCTTAGGGGTCCGACTTGTTAAATCCATTTTCAGATATTGGTTTTTAACTTGAATGATTTTCTGTAATTTCTGTACATTTTTTAAATTGGAAAGTTTGTATTTTTATTTTTATTCATATGGATTTATCCCGGAGGTATACTGTAGCTGTGCTTGTTGTAATGTAATTAATTTTGCTGATTTCAATATTAAAGTGTTACAGTCTGTTGTATCTTCTCAGACAACACCTGAATCTCATTACCATCCTAAATGATTATCTGTAAACACTCTGTATACATTTTCTTCCCCCCGTGAAGATGTCCTTCGCTCACATGTTTTCTTTTCTTTGCCTTTCCACACGTCTTTTTTTCTGTAGATGTTTGTTTGGCTGCATTGCATTTACTTCATAAAAATACAGTGATAATATTTTAACAAACCCAAGTTTGAGATGTTGAATTTGTATCTTGGCTGTTTCAGGGTTGTCGACAAAGACATTTAACAATACGTGCTCTCAGTTTGATTTGAACCGCTTAGCCAGTCAATGTTGCATTCTGTTACTAGTCAAGTTTTCGCCCAGGTGCTACTAGAAGTTCTAGAAAGTGAACACTTGACAAATATACTCAGTAAGCCTTACTGCCTACCATGCCTTTAAAGACCAATTGCAATTACGATAATCTCAGAACATTATGGACATACACTGCATACATTTCTTTTTTCTTTGTTATTTTTTACCTGATAAGATCAAGATGAGCATGAAGTTGTCTAAAATATTTTTCTGCCTGGCTCTGCATCATATGGGTGCATTTCTATGAATGCCCACATGGTGTCATGATTTGTGCATGGAGAAGATCATTGACAAGCTTCTCTGGCATTCAGATTCTCTTCCAAAGTTATAGGTTCCTTAGGGCTGACATCTGTTGAATCTGATATCTTAACTTGAACTTTTTATAGATACCACTGCAACAGGATGACCAAATATATTTGTTCTTCCACCTCTAATTTAACTTGATGTTTAGTATGGTGCTGGTTGTCACTTGGCAAATCTTTACATTATGAGAACATGTACCAATAAACACATTGTAGGTGGGAAACTAATCTCAAGGAGGATAATTAATTCTTGGCTTTAATTCCAATAAAATGTACTAATATTAAAATGGAACAACTGATACAGTTCAAAAACTGTCAACATACTGTATGTAAATATGTACTATTACACATTCATACAGATATGGGTGCCGTGTAATTTGTATTGTAAATTGTATTGTTTAAGTGTGGGTTCAAGACAAGAGAGTTGATCTATTCGGATAGTATAGCTCGAGCTTGTGCTAAGATACTGGGCAGACAGTAGTGTAAGGTGGGACTTGTAGCTGTAATGAGAGGCTATTGATGAAATTGACATTTATCATTTCACAAAGTATAAATTTGCCTTGAGGATCTCTCGTGTGTGAGTGTCACATAACTAGACCAGGTCACCTGGTTCTGCCAGACCCGCAATGAAAATCAGAATGCAAGGAAGGGGGGGGGGGGGTGGATCAATCTTAGTATGGCCTCTCTCCTTTGACCTGTCCGGCAAGCGTGACGCTGGCAGGAGTGCAAGACTCCAGCTGGTATAGCTCGTGGGATCCTTAAAGCACGCAAACCTCCCCACCACGATAAGGTGTTGATCCATGGGGAAGGGGGGGGGTTAGGGTGGATCTTAAATGACCTTTTTTTGATTTTCTTGAGTCTTACCCCCCAATTATGTTCCAATGTACAAAAAACTGCTTTGGTTCAAATTTGGTTGAATTTCAAGCATATTTAGAGGTAGCTCAATCAAGTCAAAGATTGTACATTTTATTGGTCAAAATCGAATTGCACTGCAGGCACATTTAAGCTATACATTACACATTATTCTTATACTAAGCACAGAAATTATATTTTTTAAGCTTACAAATCTAAACACAAATCTGATTACAGGTACATGTTTGTCATGTCAAACCAGAATTAATGTATTGTAGGAAATAGCAAAGCAAAGAATGACAAATTGCTATTTTTCATTTAACGTGCACAATGACATGTCTTTATTGCACACTCTTCAATCATACTCACAACACACAACAATCACACAGCCCCACTTCCTTGTTTACCCCCAAAACCCCCAAAAGTCACTGCAGTATAGCAATTCAGTAGTTACTGATCAATTAAAGTTTGTTTACGGCTATCGGGATACTTGTGCCGAAGTATTGGAGTTGGGACTCATCTTTAGTAATGATGAGACCACAATATTCTTGTATTAGGGCAACCCCACGCTCTGCATGATCATTGACAACATTCATCGCCTTCACTACAGCCAGAGCTTCTTGGTAGTCCACCCTGGGCTCCCACTCATCGGGATCAACGTCAAGGAAGTCATCTGGGAGATCCATCATTTTGAAAAGCACTTCAATGTTCTTCCTTGCAATTGTTCCAAGGTCAACAGTAATTATCTTCATACTGTATGCCCCTGTTCATGATCTTCATTTCCATCTTTCATGGCTCTCACCATCAGCCTCTTCGTTTGCGCGCTCACTTGACTGTCAAACAATGCAAGTCTGACGATCACTGGAGCCAAATAAATACCATAAGTGATTGGAAAACTTTTGAGAAGCAGCTTTAGACACCTCAGCATTTATTGATGAATATTCCAGCAACGATTTTAACAGCTGCCAAGTCATTTAGTGGAGCGCTGACAGCAACAGGTGCCATCATCCATGCCTTCACATAATTGCAAACTGCAAAAATGCACAAATCCATGCATGCTTTTTCTTCCCTGAAGGTCAGTTTGAATTGGCCATGAAACATTCAGATCTTCAAACAATAAATAACCTTTGCCATCCAACGGGCATGATGGGTAGCTCCTGGAGCTCTGAACCGGATACCTCGAGCAGCGAGGTATCCGGTTCATCAATAAATGCTGAGGTGTCTAAAGCTGATTCTCAAAAGTTTTCCAATCACTTATCAACAGGGGCATATGAAGAGAATTACTGTTGACCTTGGAACAATTGCAAGGAAGAACATTGAAGATTTTTTCCAAGGTGCTTTGAGTGGGAGCCCAGGGTGGACTACGAAGAAGCTCTGGCTGTAGTGAAGGCGATGAATGTTGTTAATGATCATGCAGAGCGTGGGGTTGCCATAATACAAGAATATTGTGGTCTCTTTACTAAAGATGAGTCCCAACTCCAATACTTGCTGCAAATTGTGCAGGACTATCGGCACAAGTATCCCGATAGCCGTAAACAAACTTTAATTGATCAGTAACTACTGAATTGCTATACTGCAGTGACTTTCGGGGGTTTTGGGGGTAAACAAGGAAGTGGGGCTGTGTGCTTGGTGTGTGTTGTGAGTATGATTGAAGAGTGTGCAATAAATTCAATGTCATTGTGCACGTTAAATGAAAAATTGCAAATTGTCATTCTTTGCTTTGCTAATTGTCATTCTTTGCTTTGCTATTTCCTACAATACATTAATTCTGGTTTGACATATGACAAACATGTAATCAGATTTGTGTTTAGATTTGTAAGCTTAAAAAATATAATTTCTGTGCTTAGTATAAGAATAATGTGTAATGTATAACTTAAATGTGCCTGCAGTGCAATTCGATTTTGACCAATAAAATGTACAATCTTTGACTTGATTGAGCTACCTCTAAATATGCTTGAAATTCAACCAAATTTTAACCAAAGCAGTTTTTTGTACATTGGAACATAATTGGGGGGTAAGACTCAAGAAAATCAAAAAAAGGTAATTTAAGATCCACCCTAGGGGGGGTGATAGACAGAGACACAGTCCCCCCCCCCTGTAGTCTGAAGGACTCTTTTAAATTCATTAGTGACAGGCTTGTTTACCAGATCTGAATCATGCAACTTAAGGAAGTATTCCTTAGTGGATGTGAAAGCCATTAGAGCCTGCACAGGGCTATTGACGAAACAAAGGTTGCGCTCATCAGGAGAGCCTGTAGGCTATTGTTAACAAATTTAAGGGGAACTCTGACAGAGTTGGGGCGGAACATTTTCAACACTTAATAGCAAGAGCTTGTAGATCGGCTGTTTTCACTAGTATGGCACTGAACTAACACATGAACACACAGGATTGTATAGGCTGAGCAGCTGGAAATGTTTCTGAGCTTGTAGATGGGCTGAGGAATTTATAGTGTCAGCAGCTCGTCAGCCAACTCAACTCAGCTGGTCCTGTACAGGTGACGGCACTCAAGGCAATCAGCCGAGCAAGGGAAGGGAGGGGCAGATGAGCAGTCAGAGGCAAACACAGGCACACTGAGGAAAAGAGGGACCGACCGACCGACCGACAGACCGACAAAGCCTTTTGTAGGCCGACCCCCTGGGTCTGGCAAAAACAGAATGGAAATCTAACACTTGATATGAAATCAAATAGGAAAGTGACAAATTATCTTAAGTATTAAAAAGAAGGAGAATGACTTCTGCTGCTCATGCAAAAATGATTATAAGCCAAATAGCCAATTTGGAAATGCATAACTCAGTGTGAGATTTCTTAAAGGTATTGCAATCTGACAGACCTTCACCTGAATTTCTTGGAATGCAGATATTTAGAATTTACAATAAGCTATTCTTCTTTGTAGAAGGGTTCGATAGCCTATTTAGATGCAGATTTCAGTTTTGATGAATCGAATAATAGGGTATTTGTAGTTTACTTCTGCAATATGTTGAGTCAAAGTGGTGGGTATTTGGACAAAGTAGGCTCTACTCAACCCCAGTTGTACTCGAGTCAATATATTCCTGGTCAACGACAAGAGAAAGTTATAGCCTACTTAGGCCATGGCTACACGGAGCTGGATGTTTCATATATCCAGGTTTTTCAGATATCCACATAGAAAAATATCTAGGTCCACACAGAGCTGGATATTTCATATATCCCGGTTTTTCAGATATCCACATAGAATAATATCTAGATCCACACGACAGAGATATCTAGGTCTAACAAGCACACACACAGTAAAGTCTTCAGAGATCCCTGTCTACACAGATCCAGTGAATCGGATATTTTTCAATCTCTCCACTTATTTATCCGGTTTTAAAAATATCCAGCTTCGCAGCCGAAATATCCAGCTTCATGTGGCTGCAAGCCCCAACAGCACAAAAAAATGTCTAGCTTCAGAAATATCCAGCTCTGTGTAGCCATGGCCTTAAAGTAATGGAGTAGGCTACTTGCTTTTACAAAACCTTAGGCTATTTAAAATTAGACCACATACTTTTAAAAATACTTGATATTCAAAATTACAAAGTAATTTGTCTTTTAAATAACATATTTCTGTGTAGAATTTTTGGACATTTTCTAAAAGATTTCAATGATTTCCCAGAAATTGACAAAATAGTAGTAAAGATAGCAAATCTACAAGCCAATGCATTGTGTGAGCTTCATATTCTAGATAACCCTGCTAGGACCAATAAAGATGTGGGAATAAATCAAAATATATTAGCTTATATGGCTCTCTGAGTTTAATCATTTAATATGATAGGAAATGATTGGATAAAAGGAGGAAATAGGATTGAGAATTACAATAAAGGGGTCAATGAAGGAAATGTGTACAGTGAATAAAATAAAAACATACAAATAATGTAAATAGAAATATTGTGCAACTTATTATGACTATTACTTTTATTATTATTAGTAGTATTATATCATAATTATAAATTATAAATAAATTATAAATTAAGTTATTATTCATGAATGGAAAGGGGGGGGGGCTCAATACAGTTTATTATGCCTCATAGGCTATTAGCTTACATTTTGATTCATTAGGCCTATCTGTAGGCTATCACAAATGTGTGTCTTGTAAGGGGTCAACACCTGTTAGACATGCCCACACTAATCAATGCATGATCACAATCAGTAGCCAAATTGCCACATACAACAACAATCCCCTTGCTTGCATTGCATCATACAAGAATACACGTAGGCGTAGGCGTTCCCCATAGAGCAGGCTTTTTTTTTTTTTTGAATAATATGTTTATTAATTTTCAAACATACATTTTTTGGACAACAACACACTATACAACACACAACACTATACAAGAAAAGGAAAAATAGACAAACAAACTGAAACAACAAAAACAAAAGAATAAACATAACAAGCTCAGGCAATAAGATTAATACAGATGAGCGAAGCACACAATCCCCAGCCCCCCCACGACCCCCTCAGAGTGGAGAAGGCAGGCACCCGAACCAGATCGGAACTAGATTCACTGAGCACAGTTCAGTACCAGTCAAGAAACTTCAAGACAAGCGAAACAGCGACAGATAGAAGTCAAGGCCGACATGGGAACCCTTTAAGCACAGCCGCAGACAGTGTGGGCCCGATAAATCTTAAGTAGGGGTCCCAGATTTTATAGAAGGCGTCTATCTTGGAGTGTAACATACATGTTATGTATTCACAAGGAATACATTCCATTATAATATTGTGCCATGACTTTTTGGAAGGAGCAACATCCTTGATCCAAAATAGGAGAATATTCTTCCTGGCAGCGAACGTTAACACATTGAATAGCCTCTTATGATTGGCATTGACAATATGACCATCTGGGAGACCAAGTATAAGACACAAGGGGTCTGGTTCTATGGGGACACCGAAAATGGTTGACAGTTCTGTTACGACATCAGACCAGTAGTTCTGGAGCTTCACACATGACCAGAGACAATGAACGTAATTACCAATTTCTGTTTTGCATTTGAGGCAAAGTGGGGACACACTAGGATCCATTTTGTTTTTAAGGACAGAAGTTATATGTATACGATGTAATATGCGGTACTGTATGGATTTAGTCCGATTGCAGACAGAAATCTCCTTTGCGTACGTCCACATTTCATTCCAATCAGCATTATCGATAGATATGTTGAAATCTTTCTCCCATAGCTGTTTGACAGCATGGGAGTTTGTGGTGGAATTTGAATTCAGAACTTGGTAGAAAATAGAGATAAGGTTTTTAGCCAATCGGAGAGAAAGAGTACTTTCCACCTGTGAAGCCGAACAATTGGTTAACAGTGAGGTGTCTTTAGTAATAAAAGCTCTGATTTGGAAATACCTAAAAAGTTCAGGTCTCAATAAACCAAAACGCTGCTGCAGCTGTGCGAAGGACATCAAAATTGGACCTTTAAATAGATCTCCGAGCTTATAGAGCAGGCTTTTGTCTGAGGCTTTGAAGGGAAAAGCATAATCAACCTGTTCTTTTTTGGGGCAGTAATTAATGCTTAAACCTTTTCATGTGGACCCCCAAATTAATATGTAGGCCTATACTATGGACCAGGACCAGGGACGTGCTGGGCCCCTGATTCAGCCCGGGAAATATATTTTAATATATATTTTGTTGTTGTCGGGTGGAAACCTTATATGTCCAAAACCGTTTGTTTTGTATTTATCATTTAAAAATGATTTAAACTAGTGAAAACAGCCGATCTACAAGCACACAACGCCTCGCGGTGCGAGGCGTTGTGTGCTTGTAGATCTGCTGTTTTCACTACTTTTGTGCAACAGCCTTGTATGATGAAGCAGGGCTTTGCTTTGCGAAAAACGTATACATTTGAAACTTGGAGATACGAGGTTTCTGCCCGACAGTGACGATTTACTTTGTTGGCCGCACAGCCCCCAAAATGGAACGAAGGCCGACATTTTATTTTTTCGGGAATGAACCGGCCGTTCGGGAGTTGTCCCGCTTTTCCCAATGGCCAGCACGTCCCTGACCAGGACCACCTTCAGCATGCCGTTTTGAGGAACATAGGCTACAACACCCAAAAACAACAACAGATTGATACACTTTCGCGGCGCAGTTTGGTTTCTCTGGGTCCAGTACACTGAGCTGGTCCAGTAGCAGGAGTTCTCTTCTTCTATTTGTTTTTGTTGTTAACATCAACATGTAATTGCGACCGAAGGTCGCATTTACCCTGAGAAATCTCGTAGCTTGTCTGACTGTCTGTACAGGAAGTGATTGTCACAGTGAGTGAGTCACAGTGATGTGGTACAGAATGACTCATATATGGGCATAAAGAGGATGTCACGTGACATCACTTCCTTTACTGACAGTCAGACAAGCTACGAGATTTCTCAGGGTATAAAAATCTGTATATGGTCATTCCCAGAAAAAGAAAAAAACCTTTTGTGCCCATACATGGAGATTTCTGATGTCATAAATCCCAGGCCGAAAATGAGAATGTTAGGGTACCCCATTATGCCCATATATGGAGATCCACAGTCATCAAACCAAGGCCCTAACTCACCAAGGCCCTGATTGGCATTACTAATTAACGTATGTTTTATGCCCATATATGGAGATTCCTATATTGTCAATATTAAGGACATTATTAAGGATATTATGTTATCAATATTAAGGACATATATGGGAATGCCCATATTTGGTAATGTCCATATATGGACATGTTGACCTAACATAACTATCATGAAGGGGTCTCCATATATGAGTAACTGGTCCCATATACATCACTGGCCAGATGGCCAAGAATTGGCGCGACCTCGCCCTTTATGTCACCCTGAGGTCGCAAGTCACCCTGAGGTGTCTTACTAGTGTACTGTACTGTCACTAGTAGGAGTGGATTATCTTCCGCCTTCAATATGTGTCACTTAAAGAGGTGGTGCCATAGTTTTGTACTTTTTGGTTTTCATGTGTCTAGGAGGTTGACAGTATTTCATTAGACACCCTGGTGTGGTTGTTATGAGCAATTATGTATTCCCTTTGTATTTTGGGTTTCTTCCTCGAGGCTGCCACCTTGTGGGTCAAAAGTGCCGATCCAAAAACCCAGATTTTCAAATAAAGTCTAGCATAATGCCCCCCACCCCCAGTCCCTATATGCTGTAACTGGCATTGGCTGCAGTTCAGTGGGTTTTGCCCGCACGCCATGGGAAAGCGTGTCGCTCTTTCCTTGTTGGTGCTTCTCTCTCTCCTTGGCCAATGCTGATAACTAGTACCCATACTGAGCAAGCCATCTGTCTTCTTTTTTCAGACCACGTTTCATAACTGCAGCCTAACGAGCCTCTTCACAGCAATTAGATTTACCATTTTCCTTTGTGTCACATATTACATTGGGTGAAATAGAATTATTATCCCATGCTCCCTTACTATTTTCACCGAGTGGAAATTCAGGTGTCATAGCAGCGACGGCAGCAAGAGTGAAACATAGGCTATACATGGGTAAAAGTAAAACCTACCCTAGGGGGTAGATTGGCCGCTTGGCAACTGGAAGGTTCCCAGTTCGATCCCGGGCTCCCCCCGAATTAGTGTACAAGTGTCCTTGATCAAGACTCTGAACCCATAATTGCTCCCGATGTGCAGGTTGGTGCTTTGCATGGGTTCTTCCATCCTCCGCCATCGGTGTATGAATGTGTGTTTGTGAATGTAATGCACAATCTATTAATTGTTAAATTGCCTTGGATAAAGGTGCTATATAAAATGCACCATTTACCATAGCCCTTGTGCTGTTTCGCCAAATGCCACCTCACATTTCTTTTTTTATTTTGACCCTTAAAGTATCATAATGCTTGCTACAAAATCTTTTTCATCATAAGAAATTAAATACAATTTCGTAGTTAGTAGATAGAGAAAAAAACTAAACAAAGTAAATAAAAACTGGGAGCACACAGACTGGTCCGGCCTGCATGAAGCTGAATGTTGCCCCATTCATACTGTGACCTAAAATAAGTTTGACACTCCTGTTCTAGATCCATTTTTACTTTGGTTAGAACCAGCTTATTCCAGTTTTTTTGCTCCGGAAAACGAGATCATTCTTAATCATATTAGAGTAGAAATAGTTAGTTTATAGTAGAAAGCGCTCAGTTCCAACCAATAAAGTTTGCAAACTTGGACTGACATTGCTATGACTGATATGGATTGTGGATTACATTTGACCATTTGAGAATGACAGCTTCTGGAAACAGTACCCCACTTTGACTATGCCTCAAAGGCCCTAAAAACAAGGCTTCAAACAGCCCAAAACAAACTAATTAAGCCCGTATCAGAGTCGGAGTGCCGTGTAGTCTTTTTGAGTCATAAAACTACAACGTTAACGCTCAAAAAGACTACACGGCACAGCCTTCCACCGCGGACCCGACTCTGATACGGGCTTTAGGCTTCTGCTTAACCTTCCATCTCGGGCTCACCTTACCGCTAATCACTGAAGCACCCAATCATGGTGGTGTCCAGCTTCTCACCCTCAGTTCTCTCGATGTCGTGGTCACGTCTAACTGACAGCAGCAGCATTTTATACTCTGCTAGTGCTGAACTAATGAGTCTGGACTCTACAATTCTCAGGGGTCGAGCATACCATAAATGCATTAAGATGCAATAAATACATACACAGTAAATAAGCCTAGCCCATACAAGTATTTGAAGTCTCCATGAACTACACAAGTTATATCATTTATTCCTTCTTTTCATTACAACATAAATTAGCAATCAGCTACCCCCCCCCCCCCCCCTCGGCCATTCTGACTTGATCCAGACCATACTGAAGACAGAACAGCAACTCTAACAGGTACATATTAAGCATTCAATTATCAACTTAACATTACAAATAACAGATATTGTGCTGATACAGGTGGATTCCGGTAAGTAGTCCCTCAAGCCAGACGACTATTCAACAATCTCTGAATGCTACATACAGTCTGAAAGCTGAAAATAGGAAGTGAACTGCAACAAACTGAATTGTGGGTGGGAAAGGGATATCATGATGAAATGGCTCTGTATGGCAGATATATTCTGGATAAGATGGAAACCCATGTTGTCCAATATTGAGTTTACTATTAGTATTTACAGCTTTCATGCACTTAAAGGACAACTTTGTTTTTTAACAACCATCACATTTTAGATAGTCATTAGAGAAAAGAAAAGATGAGTGTTAAAATGTTTTCATTTACTTCTTTCTATTGTTTTTGTGATTTTAATGATTGCCCCAACCATGCATGCTGGGGGCATGCATGCAACTGATGCAAGTGGTTAAATATGTATTTTTAGACACAATAAGCCCATTCCCAAGATGCACCGCAATCTTTCATAGGCAGATGTGACTTATGGGGGCTGGTGTAAATAGTAACAAAGAAATCGCCGGATTATTGTGTCTAAAAATACATATTTAACCACATGTATATGTCACGTTTTTTTTGCGTCTCAGAGAATTAGAGAAACGGAGCGCTTGCCGTGCCGCACAGGGCGGAACAAGCGGTCGCCACAACAACGTCCTCCAGGCGGAGCCACTCGATTGTCCACGACATTGCAAGCGGCGCGAAGGCCAGCGGACCTTGCGAAGAGCGGGCCAGGGCCCGCTCTTCGCAAGCGGGCCCTGGCCCGCAAGCCCTGGCTTGCGGGCCGCGCGAGTTACGAAGCCGTGGTGAATGCAATCGTTATATTTATGCCCAGGCCGTAAGGCCTGGGCAAGCCCACGATAAACGCCCTGTCCAAGTGACTACAATGGAGCTAATGGCTAAGCTAGGCTAGGCTAGGCTAGGCTAGGCTAGGCTAGGCTAGTAAATAAAGAAAGAGAGTCGCAAACGAGTGACGTCAGCGCCTTCACTATTGAATGGCTGCGTCGCCATCTGGTGGTGATTAGTGTGTGGTGAACTACAAAACGAGCGCTCTTACCACAGTCTCCCTGAGTTACCCAGTTACCCTGTAACATATACATGCCCCCACCCACTGAAATCAAAATACTAAAATCGTTAAAACAATAGAAAGCAGTACATGAAAACATTTTAACACTCTTCTTTTCTTTTCTCTAATCTAAAATATGAACCTTTGTTGTAAAAAAAACAAAGTTGTCCTTTAACTCATTGGCGTTTTGTTTTTGTTTTGTGTTTGTTTTCTAATGCTCCTTAAAGGTGATACACCATGAAATTTCACTTTTCCTATTTTAAAACCTTTTTTTGGGGTCCCACTAGCACCTTCTATCCTCACAAAGTCCCATTTCTGACCGATGTGTCTTTCTCTGGTTTTGAGAAGGCGAAGGTTAAAAGTATCCCACGGGTTCTCAAAACAGGCTGTTCAGATTTGCTGCCGATTGTGACGTCATCTGCCGATTGTGACGTCATCACAAAAAAATATATATATCAAAAAAATTGTGGTACTGCAGCTGAAATGCTCTGAGAGCCATTCAAAAATGAGAGAGGCTCTCTATTCAGGAGTGGTAATTTAGCCTCAAACCTTTTGAAAAACGTTTTTGGGACATAAACAATATGACATAAATACTTTTTAAATGCATGGTGTATCACCTTTAAAGCAGCACTATATATTATATCTTAGCATATTATGTCACACAAAATGATAAAGCTACATGTTTAAACAATAATTATCCATAATGTAGTGAAGACTGGCCAATCTCATCCTTTCCGGACATGCTTGCAGAGACTCTTGGGTAATGAAGTCAAAGATGTTGGCTGCCATGTTATTTGTGTCCAAAGTGGCCACTATGTTTTGCCCCCTGTCCGTGCGTGCGTGCGTGTGTGTGTGCGTGCGTGCGTGCGTGCGCTGGCCCAGTCACTGCCAGACTGTGCACACACACTCCCTGGATGCCAATTCAGAACCTCTACCCAACATTTTTCACATGGACCTGTTCTAGCACCACCATGAGGCTGATTCTTGCAAAACACATTTTTGGACTGTACTATACAGATTTTGTCCAAAACTCACGCAAATCGGTAGACTGTATCTCTACAGTCATGTGATCAACATGAATCTGACCGATTTACCATATTCCATCCTGATTGGCTTCCAAAGTTTGCAGGATTGCTCCGTTTTGAACAAAATGCTTCAAATCATGAACAGGCCGACTTATATCTTTGATATTACTCCTTTAGATTTTCTTTTAAAAAGCACGCAAATCAATACACAGTATCTATAGTGATGTGATCAAGACGGATTCTATCCTGGATTCCAAAGTTTGCAGGATTGGTCAGTTTTGAACAAAAGGCCTCAAATCATGAACGCAGCCTGCGATTTGCATGACATTTTGCACACACTTTCCCACTAGGTCAAGGAACAAATGCCACCCTTTTCACATTGGCCTGTTATAGCGCCACCAGCAGGTCAACTTTTGCAAAACACATTTTTGGATAAATGAATCAAATCATGCAAGCAGCGTCCGATTGCCGTGAAAGGCCCAAGAAGACATGGCACCCTTTTCACATTGGCCTATTATAGCGCCACCAGGAGGCCACAACAACCTACCTGACCTGGCAGAGACCTGTGCTCAAAACAGCACTGCTTCTAGTTATCTGTCTTTTCACTCTGTGTATTACAGCAGTCTCTTGTTCAGACCTTGTGTTGGGATTCTGCCACAGGAGGACCAACATTTGTTCTGTGTTAAAATGTGACGGCAAGAAAGACCAAAAAAGAAAACACAAAGTGCATTATGCAAATTAAACACATTTCAGACATTTCTTGTTTTGGAGGGGCTTACTCAAGAGATATTGGGAACACTGCTGGCACTGCTGGGAAGAAAAACTTTTGACTGATAGTCACCTTTGATGATTGTACTAAAACAGACACTACAACCAGCACATATCTACATATCATACCTAACCCTAACCCTAACCCCAACCCTCTTCATCTTGGTTCTGAAAGATCACAGTTCAGTATTGTTTATCACATGATGAAGATAAAGAACACATTACATATACATACTCATTGTATTTCTGTTCAGTTTGTGTTGCCACAAAAGGAAAGGACACCTGTTTAAGTCTCTTCCACATTTTCTGCATTATCATTACGTTGGTGTGATTTGTTATTTTTTATGAGTATGAGTATGAAGTTGTCTAAAAATATGTTCTACCAGGCCTTCTGCACTCTATTTGTTTATTGCTCTGAATGCCCACATGGTGGCATTACTGTATTTGTGTATGGAGAGAGCATGCAAGCTTCTCTGGTGTTCAGATTCTCTTGGATGTGAGGGAGTAGGGGTGTAACCCAACAATACAGTAACTGCACCGAAATATTGATTTTAATTTCAACAATCGAAGTACATCGACATGTAAACAGCAACATATCGTATCGTGTGACTTTGTATCGTATCGTTTTGCAAAGCAAATAATCAGTATTGAATAGTTTTGCAATGCAAATAATCAATTGTATCAATACTAAGTACTTGTGCATTGTAGTTAGCAATTGTAACACATACTCTGCCCTTTAAAAATGGCTGCCAAAGTGCCAGGATGCCAAATTCACCCATAATAACAACAACAATAATAATAATAGTAATAATGCACGCCCATGCACCACGTGTGTCCTCGCCGTTCACAGCTTTCAAACAAAAAAATCTGCTTGGAAATCTGTTCAGGCATTCATGACTCATGAGCAGCCATTATGTTTTCTTCAAATGTAAACAAACATGGCTGCACTTGGTCTATCGATAAATGTGTGTAGTATTGTCTGTGTTCCAATATCGTCCATGTATCGTATCGTCAACCATGTATCGTGATGCGTATCGTATCGCTGTTAAAATGTATCTTTATGCCACGATGAGGGAGCATTCGGGTTCAGCTCATCCAAAATCTTTATGTTCCCCTTGAACAGGAATGAGTATGTGGAGACCTTAACTTGCCTGCATGCCTAGACCTGTCAAGTAAAGATCAGTCCTGTAGTTAATGAGGCATGTTATAGGGTCCTTAAGGTGAATGATTGCTATTGCAATAATGACATCTGTTGAATCTCTATTGAGTGAACTCTGTATAGGCTTCACTGCAGGATAATTAAATATACTGGTTCTTCAACTTGTGATTTAACTTGATATTTTGTATGGTGCTGGTGGTCACTGGTCACTTGGCAAATCTTTACATTGCGAAGCATGTATCAACTAGAAAGGGGTGTTCTACATTACAGCATGCATATCTACACCAGGCAGGGTTGACTAGCCAGGGCTGTGTCAGTCGTGGGTTGCAGCTGTTAGGACATAAGGAATATGACATATGGTGCAACTTTTCACATTTGTGGTGCCCCCTATGGACAAAGTGAACGTGTTTTTTGATGTGCTGAGGCCCCTAAACACCCAATTCCAATTCAGGGTTGATTGGATGTTCATCTTGATATATGGGGTGAAAAATATTATTATATTATGTTGCACAGTTTGTAACATTTTGGGTGCCTTAGGTCTAAATGCAATTGCTTCGTGCGCTACTTTGTTTTCTTTTCCTCCTTCTCGCCTTGAGCTCGCTTGGAAATCAAAAGGCAGCGCCATCGTGCAACAACACAAAGACTGCGCATCCCTCGTTGTCAACATCAGTGTTGTCAAAATCGAATTAATGCGAGACTCCCGGTCAGAGAGCAGTGGCAGACTTGAAACTAACATGAAAATAGCTCTGTAGTGGTCTAACGCTGTGGAGCAGAGCTAACCATGAAACGAAATTTCGCCAAACTTGTGCTGCACGGGCAGAAAAGATGATTTGACAGCCAACTCCAAGATAATAGCCAGATATATTATTATGCCAAGGTACTATATTAGTGTTAAACACGGACATCTTGAATGCTATGAAGGTCAGAGACAAGCTACTCTCAAAACAAACTAACTAGTAAGACTCCCCAATCGGGAGATAAGCGCGCATACACAAACTTTATAAGGCAATCAATCGTACTCAATCAGGAGGGAATATGGGAAATGGGACAGATCCATGTTGATGACATGACTTTAGAGATACTGTGTACCTCTTTGCGTGATTGTAGGCCAAAATCTGTAAGAGCAGTGACCAAAAATGTGTTTTGCAAATATCGGCCTCATGGTGGCGCTAGAAGAGGGCCATGTGAGAAATGAGGTGGAGGTTAATCCAAGGAGTGTGTTTGCAAAGTTTGGCATTGATAGGGACAACGGTGCTGGAGATAAGAGTAGGGCAAAAGTGTGACGTGACGGACAGAAAGACAGGCGGACAGACAGACAGCTGGTGGAGCTTTTCAAAACAAACTAATCAGACTACTATTAGACCTCGCACTCACTTAACCCCTGCTCATTATGCTAGGGTGGGATGGCTCAGAGTACAGCAACTTGCAATGGGCCTGGTATTCAAGATACTCAATCTTCTCCTCTGCCCATGTGGCCTCGGAAACCCAGGCTTTTTTTTTTTGGCGAAACTGCCCATGTAACTGTCAAACTACTTCACTAGAGTGAGAAATGCCCAGGGGCACACCACTAGAGGGAGCTACACTGATCTCTTTCCCCCCAGATTCGGCACAAACATGCAGATGAATTCATTCACCCTTTGTCATGTCCCGCCCGTGTTGTCCCGCCCCTCTTCGCACCCATTGGTTGCTGTGTCTTGGTGGGACAGAAGTCCTTTCTCTCCATCCACTAACATTGAAATTCAGTTGCCTCTCGGGTGCAGTAGTGACTGGGCATGTTTTTAAATGTTTTTATTTCTCCAAAGCAAATTCAACATAAAAAAGGCGGAACCAGGGCGGGACAAGGCAGGAAGAGACTGCTGGTTGGTCAGTCAGGGACCAATCATAAGGCTAACAAAGGGTGAATTGTCTCCACCAGCCAAAAAGCATGGGGAAACTGTTTTGCACCCTGTCCGTGCATGCGTGTGTGCGTCCAGCCGTCTGTTACCAGCTAATCTCCCGCGCCATTGGCCAATTCAGAACCTCTCCCCCACATTTTTCACATGGCCCTGTTCTAGCGCCACCATGAGGCAGATTTTTGCAAAACACATTTTTTGACTGTACTCCTACAGATTTTGTCCAAAAATCATGCAAATCGGTAGACAGTATAATAGGACCACAATGGGAACAAGCCCCCAGGGCTTTATGTGTTATTAGCCTTATTGTATAACTGTACCAGTGTACTTTTTGCAAACTGTTAATAAAGTAGTCAATCAGGCAATTAAAAATCTAATTTGTGGTCGATTAGATTCATGATTTTGTCTTACATTCATTCACATATGGATGCGTGTTAGCCGTGGAAATCTTCATATTAAGTGTTGCCTCAAGACAGCAGAGCTGATCTATTCAGCTGGTACAGCCTGAGCTTGTGCTCAGATAGGCTGGGAGTAGTGTAGGTGGAACTTATAAATAGCATAGTGGTAAAAGAGAGAGAGAGGATCTCTTGTTGAAATTGTCATGTGACAAAGTGTAAATTAGCCTTGATGTTCTTCTTTGTGTGTGTCACACAAACAGAACGGAAATGTAATCTTGAACATATTAAATTATAAGGAAGTGAGAAATTGTAAGCAACCTTTAAATGGGAAGTGGAATGACTTCTCCTGCTCATGCAAAATTAATTGCAATACATAACATATACATAAAGTGATAATTATTTTAGGTTGCTTGAAATCTGTCAAATGCATTTAGATCTTCAATACACGCCTGGATTTAAATAGAGCATTTGTTGATTGATAGATGTAATATGTGGAGATGACAAAAGTGATCCGGTGCTCATGCTGATTCCTGTTATGGTTGTCGGTTTGTTACACTTTCCATCCCCCACTCCCTCTCATTTGAGTCTCACGTGCTGGTGTCACATCTCACACAGTCACAGCTTGTTGCCAACATATGTTAAAGATCATACATAAAATGTGTTCCTGTGAGGATAAATTGCCTAGGCTTTGGAAAGAGAGACAAATAATAGATAATGTATAGATAATAATAGATAAATAAAAAAAGGTTTTTAAGGCCCCACTTCATTTGCCTTCAAACCATGCCTTCTTTTTTTTTAGTATGTTGAAATTCTTTATTTTTCAATTTGTCTCACAGTACACAATGTTGTTATGTTATGTTATGTTTATTTATTTGACATGGACATCACAATCACATTGGATGAACCAGCATTGATTAAGTATATATAGCACAAGTGCTAATTTTCATCATCTGTCCACAGGAGGCTTTTCTAAATTACAGCAATACAAATCACACCCAATCAAGTACAATATACTCCTTAGTTCGGTTTTAACCTACTTCACAGTCACAGACACTATCTGTCAGTGTAGTCCGTGCCCATGAGGGCACAGGAGCCATAAAAAGAGAGTTTGTTGCTTGTGTTTGGTTATCGTCAACAGGCCACCTGCAGTGATGTGCAGGTGGCCCATGTCAGGCATGGGTGCGCTTTTTCAGATGAGGCACACACTGAAGCTGGTTCTGGTCTCAGTCACAATCACTTTCACCCTGGCAACGGATGTGCATAGGAGGATATGGCAGTTCTCTATTGACTTTTCAGGTAGCTTTCAGACAGCGTTGTGGTCACTTTCATGCTATGTTTTTCTATATTTAGGGTAAAGGTGTCATACAAGTGTGCCGAATCTTTTTGTTTTTGGTTGTAACATACAATTTGTTATGCATGATTTTGCCTCCATGCAGTAAGTCTATTAGATAAATTATTAAAGATAAATATGGATCTCTAAATCCATAGTTAAAATAAGAAGAGACGAGCCAAAGGACTATATTTCTTATATTGCTGTATTGAGGAGAGACAGACAAGGTAGACAGACAGTTCTAAATCTCTCCCCACCCTAACGGTAGGTCGAGCATTCTCTCTCTCCTCCAAGATGGAGGAAAACATGTATATAAAGACATACAGTTTATGACAGTAAGAAGCGTGGAACATATTGATTCGTTCTCATATCATAACAAGGAAGTAACAGGAAGAAAGTGCCACGTAGTGCTTGTAATTTTCCACCACTCGTGACTTATATCATAGTATCACAGTATATCAAAACATGATTACAGTCGGGGCAACCAAAGTTACTATGACCCGTAATCTATTAGCCTGAGCTTTACAGTATCCACAAAATGTGGTCTCTATACTGTGAGTTCAGTTCATAATATATAACCTTATATGGTCATATGAGCGTCATACACAAATAACATAATTATGTATCATAATTTATCCTAACAATCTATCCTTTTCATATTTGTATGAGGTTCATATGACCTCCATATTAAACATTTTATCAGGGTAATAATAATAATAATATTATGAAGACTTTAATAATATTTAGAAATTCAAATTTTCAATAAGGAACTGTAATAAATCCTTAAAGTTAAAGAAATGTGACACATCATTTCATCGTTTTTTACAGATGAATGAAGACAGAATTAAAATTGAATAAAGAATTAAAGAATGAAAAATTAGAAAAGATTAATTAAAAAGTCGATGATGACGGTGATGACGATGATGCGGTGGATTGGCATGCACTGCTGGCCTGGCCTCAGGTTGTGGTTCGTCTGCACCCCATCAGTCAGGTGGTTTTCGATGATGACCCGATTCTCCTTCCCCACACTGCAGTCCTCCTCTCTCCGTCAGCGTCAGCCCATGAAACAGAAATATTTCCAATTAAGTTTCAAATAAATCTTAAATCAATGAAAAACCAAATTAAATAAATTAAAATCAAATCAAAATTAAAATATATTAAACCTTAAACTCCCCCCTTTTTTACAACAAGTTGTAAAAGTTAAATAAAATAATTTAAATTATTTAAATCAATGAAAAGGGCTTTAATTCATGCACTCAGTACAGTACAGTGGGCACAGGGGGACAGCTGCACAGTGTCAGTACAGTGTCAGTGATAAGTAATACGCCTCAGGGGCGAGAAGCGACCTTGTGTCTAAAGGTTGTTATGGTAACCAGGGGACAGGAAGTTCCCAACCGAGCTTTATGGGTAATGAAGTCTTAACAGTAAAAGAACAGGGCAATTAAACAAAATACCATAGACAGTAAACAATCAGAACGTTTACGAAAAATAGGAGAAAGGAAAGTCTAAACAGAGACATGTTCCCAAAACAATTCTCTCACACACAGACCATCTGACCTTGACAGATCCAGGTGGTTTCTCATATACACAGTGACACACATACGCACACACCTCAACAGGCATGAATCACAGTCAACACGCACGCTCACGCACACACTCACACAAGAGTGGGGGAGAGGGAGCGGAACAGATAAGGGGTTAAAGCGACATTTACGCACACACAGGCGCATGCCCGCACTCACACATACATTATTGGGACGGCACACACGCGTTGACGAAGAGAGAGAGGGGGGGTTTTGAGCTCACACACTCCACCTCATACTCACGCACGCACATGCATGCACGCACACACAATACTGTAAACGACCATAATCCTATGGAGGGCTCTAAAATCTTAAAGTTACAACAGTTTAAATTAATTTAGGCATCAATAATTTGAGTTAGTTATTCTTAGTCTTAAATCTTAACTTTAATTTCTCAGAGACATTTTAAAACGTCTTAAAAGTACTTAATATTACAGAAAACAGAACTGGTCCATAAAAACGGTCTTAAAGATAAACATATTGCTTCTGACTCCCCCACTCTGCTTCGCGAGGGCAAGCGAGGGAGTGAGAGGCGTAGAGTAAACACAGTATTATCGGTACAGTGAACATAACAGTAATAAACTGACAAATACTGACCATTCATAGGGTCCAGACATAACAAGCTATAACCACAAACTGACTATGAGCACGGTTTTAATCAGGCTGACTAGAAAGCACACGCCCTAGGTTATAAGCCAAACAAATAATGACCATTCAAAGGGTCCAAACAAACTGACAAAACAAAAACGACTGTACCGAAAAAAAGTTAAAGTCTGAAAATCAGTATTGTGTCTGCCTCCTCATCACAATGAGAGAGCGAGACCAAACCAGAGAAATAGTTAAAAATAGAGTAGGGAGTTACGTACCACCCTTAAACTTTGTAAGATGAAACAAAGAAATTTACGACCATTCTGTCTAGATAAGGATTAATTTACAACGCGTGTCAAACCAAAACATTCCTCCGACGGAGGGAGAACATATTTCACAAATCATATCAATTATCATTACATTAACATCGTTAATTCAAAATTCAAAGACACGACACGTTACGGGGACTAAGTAAATATGTACTTATCTTAATCATCTTAGGAATTTGCCAGGCGTGGAGATCCCATAGCACCGCACACGGAGAGCATCGGTGGAGATATCCAACCCTTCGTCACACGGTCCGGTGCTGATGGATGTCCACGCGGGTCCACATTAATCCAAAACTCAGATTACACTGTTGTCCAATAAAAACCTTTGTCTGAAAATACAGCAATGTAGAGAATTCCTGGCAGCTGTTCTTTTAAAGCGTGTCGGAGCGTTTTGGCCAGCCCTGGTGAGAGAAGGACCGTACTATCAGTACCGGTTCCTCAAGTCCCCCCCTGGCTGGTCAAACGCACCGCAGCTTTTCCAGTCGAGAAGGACCATTATTATTAGATAAATTATTAAAGATAAATATGGATCTCTAAATCCATAGTGAAAATAAAACACAGAGACCAAAGGACGTATCTTAGATTGCTGTATTGAGGAGAGACAGACAAGGTAGACAGACAGTTCTAAATCTCTCCCCACCCTAACGGTAGGTCGAGCATTCTCTCTCTCCTCCAAGATGGAGGAAAACATGTATATAAAGACATACAGTTTATGACAGTAAGAAGCGTGGAACATATTGATTCGTTCCCATATCATAACAAGGAAGTAACAGGAAGAAAGTGCCACGTAGTGCTTGTAATTTTCCACCACTCGTGACTTATATCATAGTATCACAGTATATCAAAACATGATTACAGTCGGGGCAACCAAAGTTACTATGACCCGTAATCTATTAGCCTGAGCTTTACAGTATCCACAAAATGTGGTCTCTATACTGTGAGTTCAGTTCATAATATATAACCTTATATGGTCATATGAGCGTCATACACAAATAACATAATTATGTATCATAATTTATCCTAACAAAGTCGTCCTTTGGTCCTACACAAAGTGCCAGTGGCACTGGCAGTCATACTAAGCAACAGCATATCATGCGTGGGAATACAACATCAGCATTTAAAATATTCATGTTATCCCAAAGAGTCTAGTAGCAGGGCTGGAATGAACAGGATTTGTGCTCAGATCAGAGTCAGTGGAGCCCCTTCAAGTTAGCCTCATCCCCTGTGATATCCAATGGCGATTATGTGCTAACATGACCCGGTTACAGATGACTTTCCCACTAAACGTCATGTTGCTCTAGGGAGACAAGACACCTTTGGGGACACTGAGGCCTAGAATTAATTTCCCCCGGGTTTTCAGCAAAGGATGTTTCAGTAAAACATTCAAACTGTTGGCTGTTGTTGTTATGGAAAACATAAACAATGTTGCATGAAGTAGTTATGTGCCCTGCCCCATAAAGCAGAGTATTTACAAGACATACTCATATGTCGTCTACTCATAATCGTGAATGCTGTATGTAAAGGAGATTGCCTTTCTCATTAGTCCAATATCTCCAGTCAAATAACTTATGGTAGGTATTTAATCTCAGGATTGAGTGCAGTCTTTATTGGCAAACAAAAGGCCACACAGTTGAGACAGCACTGAAATTCCCCTTTATTTAAATGTACTCATGCTGACATGAATGTTTGCATATGGCTTGAAAAGCACACTATTACTTTGTCTGCTGTATGTAGGACAGCTCTCTCTCTCTCTCTCTCTCTCTCTCTCTCTCTCTCTCTCTCACACACATGAACTGGTTTATCATCTTGCAACTCTTGAAATGGAGGGTTTAACAGGAAGTGGTGGTTTGTGCAAGAGTGAGGACAATTTACAATTACAATGTAGGCATTTAGCAGATGCTCTTATACGGAACGACTTACAAGTGCAAGATCAGAATAAGCAGAGAAAGCAACTCTAGTCAATAAACAACAAAGGTAAACAGTCAAATAAGTAGAGTGCAGAGAGAAAAATAGTGCCTCAAAGAAAAAAAGGATACAAGGTTAAACAATGAACTTAGTATCTGTCTAAAGAACATGCTACCTAAATAACTATTGTAATATCTGTGATCAAGAAAGAAAATCTAATCTAAGTGACAAAAACAAGAGAACAAATGACCAAGATACCTCTATATCTGTATAGTAAACGAGTATCGAAAGATATAGAGTTTTGACTTCAATGGGGAGTTTATTCCAAAGCTTGGCACGAGGGAGAAGAGTCTTGGTCCTCTAGGACATGTAGAGCCTTGTCGAGGGTATTTTAAAGAAGGCTCGGACAGCATTTCTGTGTTAGCTGATCTAAGTGAAAGGGAAGGGTTGTCGGTTGGATAGTGTCTTGAAGATATGGTGGTGCCATGTGTTTGGTTGCCTTGTACGCCAACACCAGTGTTTTGTACTGGCTGCGGGCAGCAACCTGAAGTCATAAAGAGGACTAAATGTTTATTTAAGAGGACTAAATGTTCATTATTTTTTTTATAACACGTTTAGATTTTTTTATGTTTCCATATTTCATCACATAGCTTTCATTTCATCCATTATAGAAACGTTAAGTTTTTGTTTTTTAACTGTTCTCGTCCTTTTTCTTTTTCTTACTGTCCTGTATCCCGTGACTGAATTTCCCCCTTGGGATAATAAAGGTATCTATCTATCTATCTATCTATCTATCTATCTATCTATTTAGGAAAGTTAAATGAGTCAAATATTATTATGCACAATATATGCACAGCAGGTGAACAGCATTGTGCCATGGAGAAAGGACTTGTGGAAGAGAAATACTGACAGCAGTGACGATGTTTCTCCTAATTTGGCCCAATCTGACAGTAATGTTAGGAATACTTCAACCATGTCCCATTCCCTGACGTTTTCCAAAAATGAGTGTCAATTAGACCAAGAGTGCTACTGTGGCCACAGCCTTACAGCCTGTAAACTGGGCTGCCGCAGGCAGCACAATGCATTAGTGCACGATGTGCTGTCAGAGAGGATTATTTCAGCCACGCCAGTCAGTGAAGGGGGTGGGCGCCGCTCTGCTGCACTAAACCGTGGATAAAGAGGGGACGGGAGGGAGACAGAGAAAACGAGAGAAATACACAGAGGATAGAGAAAAAGGAGAAGAAAGTGGCCATTAAACAAGGTGGATTTTTCCATATAGCACCGATGTTGGAACACTCCTCTGAGCTAGCCCTGGTGCAGAGCTTGTATGTCAACAGCATGCGCTGCCCCCCCTCTGCAGTCGGGGTCTCTGTCAGGAATGAGGACCTGCCTATGAGGTACGTTGGGGTTGGCCCCTCATTCATATCTAGAGCTGGTGCTTTGTGGACCAACCCGTATTTGTAATGCCTCTTTGTCTGGGGTGGATATTGTTATAGAATGTATTGTCTCCACTTGAGGCACTCTCCCATGGTGTTGAGTATGGGTAGGGTAGAGGCATCTGTATGTGCTTTCATCTGAGGTAAATAGTGTCAATATCTTACAATTCGAATAAATGTACCTGTCCAAAATCTCTTGATATAAAACTGATTTTTATCAGGTGTTTTCAGAGTTTAGACACAAAACTAATCTAAATGTTTTTGATCAAGTTTAGTTAGTTATTTAACAAAATACTGTATAGGCCTACCTCTTTACTTCCCTCAAAGTTCCACAGGGACATACAGTACTATGCACTTGCCAATATAAATAAGGATCATGGATGCCGACTTTTCTCTGAATGACATGTCAGGCCAATGGAAAGAGATGAGAAGCCCCCTGAACCTAACCCAAGCCAAAGTGTTTTTCCTCTCAAAGACATTTACATCTATTGTGAAATTTGCATGAACCAACTGTGGCATGATAAGCTTGCTGTAGACTTCCTCTAGAATACAGGATGAGCTGAAGTTCCCCCTCTCCATTTTGAAAGTACTTCAGTTGGTTGGTCGGCCATTCTGCAAATGCTATCATGAAAGCCAGAGCTAAAACATAAGTGACATAACATCTTTGGGCTGTAGTTGGCCCATTTTCTTTACACAACCGGTTCCATAGTTGTTGCAAATCAAATGCTGAATAAATTGATTTGCTGCACTATGATGTAAACAACAAAAGCGTGGTACATGTGGAGGATTATGACATGATTGCAAAAGCAATAATCTGAGATTATGAATGAATTGCTGGTGTTGCTGGGCGGCAGGTGCCAACAACTGCCTAGAACTACACCGCACTAGATTTAAACAAACATCTTTCATAACATCTACTACTACTGTATAAATATAACACAAAAAAACAAATGATACAAAAACACACACAAAAAACTAATGATATCTGTATTCCCACCTAATGAAAATACTAAATAAGAGACTAGTGCAAGAAGTAGTCTCCTTTTTATAACAAATGTATTGAATAATATCCCCTGAGATATATTCAAATCAAAGGTAAGCTGTGGGTGGGTGCATGCGATGTGATGTGATGACATTATTGTGTTTTTCCCCCTCCAATTTAAATAATTAATTCTCCAGAGATATTAGGCTCTTTTTATAGAAGGCCCTCAAGAATAATGGTCATGAATGTTATATGCAGCGCTTGTCTGAATGTATGGTAAAATAGGTCACATATCACATTATGCATACAAACCTCTTTGGCACTCAGTTTAGTATAGCATACACCACACACTGGTGTCAGCCTGCTTTGAAATTGTTATGGATACAAGGATTAAGGGGGATTTCATAAAAGGGATATTTTTGAACGCTTGTGACTTATGACTAATATTTTTGGATTGTGCAGCTGCTGGCAAAGTAATGAATGGTTTGATAATTAGGTTGGCCCCGGGCCTCGCTGCTATGGCAAACGGTACTTGATAACCGGGTTCGTGGTAGAGGGCCTCGCCCTCTAAGTCCAACTCAACAAAAGAAGATAGGCTCCCCCTCCCCCCTGGGACACAACAGCCAAAACACAAAAGGGAAGGTGACCTGTGACCCTGGCAAGATTCAAGATGGCAGAGAAACTGCATTTTAATCATCTCACGCATTTTGTTAATTCAGCGGTTGTAAAGCATCCGTTGCATTAACCTTAACACATATGAGATGCTTACAGAGCTTGACTTTTATCATATTCATCCAAAAACCTTTCCAATAAAGATGTGGAAATAAAGCAAAATGTATTTGCATGAAAGGTAATGGACATTGTCATTCTTTGCTCTCCAAACTTAATCATTATAGGATACTACAATAGGATAGGATAGGATAGGATAGGATAGGATGGGTCAGACATCTTCCAATATAGCTACACACACAAACTGGCAAAGGGTATTAGTGGTACATAGTGCCATTGCAAAGTGTGTGACTGTGTGGTCTACATAAGTTATATAAAAATAACATACAGTTTTAGTTTAGTTTAACATACAATATGAAAACAGTAATAGGCTGTCTGTGTCAATAGCAATACCAAATTCATCAATATGCACAAGTGATTGCCACGTACAATAATACCCTTGCATCATACTCAGAGGTCCTCATCATGAAGCACAGTCTATACTAATAGAATAGGCCAGGGTCCCTTAAACATGAAACAATATAACTTGGATAATAATGCATGTGAGCAGGCTTTGTCTGAGGCACTGTGAGGGGGGTAAAAAGCATGGGTTATGTACTCCATCGTGCGAGGGTGTAGCTCGCCAAAGAAAGAACAGATCTACAAGCAATCGCCGCGTCGCCTCGCGGCGCGATGACAGCCTGTAGATCTGTTCTTTCTTTGGCGAGCGACACCGCTGTACTAAGGAGTATAAATTGAGGCCACGCCTCTACTCGCTCTGTGTGCTGCAGTTCAGTTCCAGTCAGTGTGTGTGTTGTAAGTGCAGTACCAGACTGTTGTTCACCAGAGAACATCTCTCTCTACTTCGACTATTTGGAGAGAAACCACCCCGGAGGAAGCAGATAGAAAGAGGGGTAGTAGAATAGAGGCTTGAAACCCCACCCGGCTCCCCTCTAAAGGCTCCTCCATGCCGTTTTTCTGAAGAAACGCCACCTCCTCCACCCTCCGAGGCTGCAGCACCTGTTCGGTCCCGTCTTCTTCTCTCTGGGTCTTTTTAGCTCGAAGGAGGAGTTGAAGAAGAGGCTCTCCACTCATTGTGTGGTGGTGTTTTTTTTCTTCTTCTCCAAGTGTCGTTGAAACAGACAGAACGAACGAACGAGCGTTCGTCGTGTTAAACTGTGAACAACAACAACATGACTTCGGCGTACAGCAATCTGGATTTTCTGCCTCCCTTGACCGAAAGTCGGTTAATGAGCTCCAGCGACACTATGTAAGTCACTTGGAAATGGTGTTCCGTTTTGTTTCCCACCCCTCCCGAAGGTAGACGAACATTTATTGTTCGAAACCGTAGACACTGTCGGCTAAACCAGATGCTAACGTTAGCCTAAGAAGCTAGTCGACCAACCACGGATATCAAGCGGCGCTACGCCCACGTCAAGTTGAACCCTAGCAAATAATATCATTATTATAAAGCTTCCATGTCGAAGCGAACAGCCCCTTGCTATGGCAGCTATATCTTAATTGGCAGCTTTAGATGTTTACTAAGTCGCGCGCCCCACGGTGTCGCCCGACAAGAATAAATGAAATTGACGTATTTTCAACCAGAATTGTTTTTTTAAACAAAACGACGCTTTGGTAACCGGGAAGACTTAATTAATCATTGTTTTCTGCTGAAAATGCGCCATTGTGGTCGAGTGACGAAGTTTAAATGATTTTATAATGCGCGAGCCAAGTGACACGTGCTTCCGGACATCACAAGTTACAGTTGAAAGTGCGAAACAAAAATACCAATAGCATTGTTTGTTTTGGAGCTCAAGTACAGTAGTGCAACAACCAGAACGCAGTAACGCTACGTTGGTGTTAAGTTGCTTCAAACTGTCTGGCAATCGCCATGTTTAACGTCAGTTCGCTTCGCCTTATTAGCTCACGTAGGCCTTGCTTATGTATGTCAGTGGTTTATTAGTACCTTTTGTATTTGTGTAACCTCATAAGATCTCAACGAGACACTCGTTGTGAAGCTTAATTGCAAAGTCGATAGATCGACTGTGTCGCTTGCTAAAGAGAACCGATGCTAGAGGCGTTGTTAGCCTGGAGATATCTGGTCTTATTCGGCAAGCGACACCTTCTTACGGTGGAGTGTATAACGTGGACCCTCCCTCCTGGCTGTTAGCTCGGAGGTTAGCATCCAGTACGTCGCTGGCTAACAGCTTATAGATTTCCTCTAGTGGTCTACACCCATGATCTAGTAAGCTGTGCGGAGATGGGGCTTACTTGGCGTCAGAAAACACGTGGTTGCTGCTACATTATGGAGAGAGTTAATGGAAATCTTGTGACAGAAGTTGTAAACAGCGAAACTGAAAACAGGAACTGTGCCAAAGCGCAACTTGTTGTTCAAAATATTTCCCCCCTGTAATCTCAATATGGCTCAGTCTCAATATAATTATTATATAATTATAACATTCGATTTTTTTTTATTTACATGAAATGCCTATTATGAGCAAGTTGCACATGTATGCTTAACGTGTTCCACACAACACACTGTCGTCCTAAAATAGTGATGAAATGGATTTGAAACTCAAAACGGTCTATTTGGGGTCTGAACAGTATTTGGCTGCTTTTGTTAGGCCTATATGAGGAGGGAAATCTTGGCTAAGGAGACAGCATGGTAGTGATTAGATCAAGCTTTACTAAGCTTCTTTTGATTGATTGAGCCTCCCGATTGTGGACAGTAAGAGTGGCTGTCTGGACTTAAGTGTGATCCCATGGCAGCAAACACTGACACAGCACTATGCAAGCTTAACATCATAGTGATCCCTTTGTTGTGGACACGGAGCTGTTGATCTGTCCAAAGTGTGGCCTCTTGGCACCAGATCTGGGGTCTGCACACAGTGCACAGGCCAGCTGTGCCGTTCCCTCTCCTCCCAGTGACACAGGTTGTGGGAGATTGCCACACAGACAGATGTTGTAGGCCAGCAGCAGGAGCTCTCTGATCTGTCCTGTCGCCTCTTTCACTGCCCCTGTTGAGAGTATGGCACATCCCAGCACCGTTGATAATTTGAAAACCACCTAGTGCAGATCCACACACACCGCTATAACACATTCTGTGCTTGTCATTCATATCACTGGGGTGGTATGGTTGACCTGCACGTTTCCCACAACATGTTGTCACATCTCTCATTGTGAGACTTTGTTTAATCAAACCAGAGCTACCGTATTCAACATTTGGCAGGTTTAACCCCTTAGGCTTATGCTACACGATTAGCCCTGTCTCATAGACATGGACTGTACTGTGTGACTGGTTTAACCCGTATGTATATTGCTTCATGGGGCGGCAGTGCATCAGGAGGTCGAGCTGCTGCTTGGTTATCGGAAGGTCTGATGGGTCATTCTTTCGCCTATGAGAGTTGGCAGGTTAGCTTCTCACCTGCATCACGGTTACTGAGGTTTGGGTTAGGTTTAGGCATAAAGGTTAACATTCACCCACGTCTGCAGGTTAGCTACTCACCCGCGTCGGCAGGTTAGCTTTTCACCAGGTTAAAATTCACCCGTGTCGAAATAATGGACTGTCGAACAGATACTATGTCGCAATATATCGACACGCTTCTGGTCCCTGGTTCAATCCCCGGCTCCTCCGGTCTCTCTGTTGGAGTGTCCTGATGAGGTTTCTACTTTACATGGATGGCCGGCATGTGTGTGTCTGTGTGACTGTAACACATTCAAAGCACTTTGGAGAAAGGCTCTATATAAATGCACTATTTATCATTAATGGGTGAAATGGCATGACAAACCTTTGAGTGATCAATTGGGGGTTACTTGCTTTTTATTGCGACCGTAGGTCGCAGTTACTTGCACACTATCCAAACCTCCACCGGCTGTCCCTCCGTCACTCCCTCTGTCACACGTCACACTTTTGCCCTGCTCATATCTCTGCAACCGTTGCCCCGATCCATGCCAGATTTTGCACACACACTCCTTGCCTGCCAAACTACAACCTCCAAGGACCCCCGGAGTTTCGGGGACCCCCAGGTCCCTGGGGGACCCCCAGGTGTAAAAAATTACCAAATGTGCAAAAATGACCAAATGACCACCCCAACGGGGCTGCTCACGGGGCATTCCCGGGGACCACCCACTCCTGGTGCTCCAGAACGGATGCAAAAGTGGTGGCGCCCCCAGTGGAGGACCCCCTGCCACTGCAGCTCACATAAAATGCCGTAACTCGGGCTAGGAGCGACCGGGAGAGCCGGGGCCGGTACCTATTCGTCCGCCTTGGCGGCGCGGAGACCCCACCCCTCATTTCTCACATGGCCCTCTAGCGCCACCATGAGGCCGATTCAGATTTTGCCCTAAAATCACGAAAATCACTACACAGTATGTCTACACTCATGTCAACAACATGGATCAGGAAGATTTTGGAAAAACACATTTTTGCTCTATTTATGGAGATAAGCGACCAACGGTCGCTTATCTCCCGATTAGGGAGTCTTACTGGTATATTATCATATTTTGCAAATGTTTCCATATCCATAGTATATTAAGAATATTTGAATGCCCAGTGTCTACTATTAGTTGGAGATGGGTTAACGTGTTGGTTTTGAGAGTTCAGAACAAAATAACCATTATCATGATCATTAATGGAGTTAAGGAATAAGGATCACTCAGCTTTTGCAAAATAAAAACAAATGAACTGTTTAGGCTTGCATGCACATGACAAGAGTTGAACTTGTCCGTTGACATGAAATTGAATGGCTGCGTTGTGAGCAGACCTCAGGTGTCCAGTTTGAATTTCTGCAGAGGATAAGGTGGAGAGTGTCATCTGGCTTAAGTTTTCTTTTGGCCTGAGGTCAAAGTGGAACACAAAACCTCCGGTCCATAATTTACATTTATGAGACGTGCTGGATAGATGCCGTTTGTAAATGTAGGCCAAGAACAAAAATAGCTCTTGTTTTTAGTGAGCGATGTACTACTTTAATTGAAGAATCCATGTAACATATTTAGATCTGTTCATGTAATGGATGGCATGGAATGATGGCACAATGAGCCCACTCTCTCTCGCTCTATGTAAGCAACTCTATTGGGTCTCTTTAGTATGCTGCTTGTATCTCCCTTGGAGGTGCCCAGCTATGGCTGCTGCTGCCAGTGAGTTCCGCCTGAGGATTTGCATTCATGATCCATCTTGGAGAAGTATGACCAGACTTGATTGTTTGCATTCTGATTCTAGAGATTTGACTATTCGTCCACACACTCTTTACTTGGGAAACCTCATCCATATCCACTAGGGATGCTTTCTGTAATTACGGAGCTAATGGGGCGGACCTTGTCATCAAATGCTGGCTGCCTGTTAACATGAAGCCTTTTCAGAGGCTGATTGCACATGTCTGTCTTCATCAGGGGAAATGTAACAATGAAATCAGGCCACATTGAGCCCAATTGAGGTTAATACAAAGAGTAAATTTCTTAATGAGGCATCATCAAGATCCTGATGTCCTGATTACAGCCCAACATTTTGTATGACAATCGAGGGCAGTCTAGATATCTTGGGCCCACCATATTTATTCGTTATTATTTTCAACTCTTACCTGTACCACTCCTGTGTTTTATTCTGTCTGATGTTGCTGCTATGACACCTGGATTTTACTCAAGGAATTAAGAATTAATTCAATCACGTGTCCTTTCTTGCTTTCTTGGCTGAAGAAGCAATCATAGGTAATTTTGTAATACTGGAGAATATATGGCACATATCAGAGGCACTCTTATGTGGTCAGCATACTGTTGTGGATCCCGTCAAAAGGGCAACGGGACGGGGGGACGGGGATGGCCGGGGGGGGGGGGGAGATTGTGGTCTACTGTCAGACTGGCCATTCAATTATTGTGATCAGTCATCCAACCGAATATCCTGTCATGGTGGCTTTGTGCGTCATACTAGTTGGACTAGACTAGGTTGAGAGCAAGTGAGAGAGCCTTTACGCATTTCTTGACAGATATAATCAAAGAGTTGGAGACATGCCAAATTCTGGTGCTGCGATTGACGCAGCTTATAAGGCCATTGGCTGACAGAGAAAAAGGGTCACCATTTTATTCAGGGTATTACTACAAAACAGCTGTTCCACTTGACTTGACCATGTAACCCCCGCCCCCTCCCCGTTCTTTTTTACCCCTAATGAAGCATGAGCTGTGTGCCTCTGGCTCTAAAAGCAACCCAGAGGCGAGGGTGTCTGCTGTAGTCTATTTCTATAACAGGAAGTGTCTGAGCAATATGTTTGGCATTACTCTCATGCAACTTGTTAGAACTTGCTCATGATCAATATTTTAATTACAGAAACATTGTTATAGCATATTTTAGAAAGACTAATTAATAGTAGCCTAACTATCGAGGCCCGCTGATGGCCAGCATCATAATGAAAGTAAGAACAGAACAGTGAGAGACTATTTTACATCCGCTGCTTGCTGCAACTTAGTCAGCATGGGGTACTTTGTGTTTCTTTTGAACTTCTGGCTTTAAGATGAGTGCAATCAACACATGTTTCTTACTGAACCTTTGACATGTTGCCTGACTTTAATCTGCTGCTAGGCAGGCAACACTGGCAACTTTCTAAAACAAGAGCAGCAAAGGTGTAGCTGGCATACTTATGCGGTCAGCCAGCCCGCTCTGGTGAAGCAAGACACATGGTCCAGATAAATCACACTTTTTATGGGAAGTCAAACAGCAGGTATGCAACTGTCGCTGTGCAGAGTGACTCGTCAGCTGCTCTGAGGCGTCTTGGAGTGGGATCGTCTGCCACATCACAAGGCTGCTTCTGTAGACTCAGCAAAAGACTTGATTACTGATGTCTACGAACATTCTACTTGTTGGGTGCGGCAATTTGCCAGTAGGGATGCAATATCAAATATCAAGATATTTTTGACCAAATATTTTGATATCGATGTTGTGGGCATGACTATTGGTTCTTTCACTACATATACACAATTAGATTTTTAATAATCATCAGTATTACCTAGACAATAACTAAATTGGTAATGGCATTTAATAGAACCGCTACAACAGGCAGTGAAGTTCAGAACATTGCATCTCTTAGAGTTCTCAACAGGGGGGAAAAAGTCTATTATTGCCAGAAAAGGTTGTGTAATTCACATTCCACAGGGTGAGTGGGCAATCTGGCCGACCAATTGGCATTGTATGTCCACTCCGAACCCCTGTCGGGCTCAAACTGAAAGAACTCTAATCACATTAGTGTAATGGGTTGCCTACCCAGGGCTGTGTTGCGACCTGTTATAGCTTCACCATGAACCGGTTTGAAACTGGGTGGCGTATCTTCCATGACTTATTGCGAGTGCGTGCAAAGTTTCATGCTAGACTGTATTGATTTGTGGTAGTTTGCAGGAGGCGTTTTGCACACTCTTAGCCAATCGGAATATCTGAAAAACTTGTACAGATAAGTCTTGATCACATGTCTACAGAAATGAGGTGTGCCAAATCATTTGGGTGAGTTTGGGACAAAATCGGTGGGGGACCTGGGGGTATAAGCAAAAAAATACTCATGGTGGCTCTGTAAGGCAGAGTTGTCCTACGCCTCCCACAAACACTACCTACTGACAGGTGCTGCCCCAGACCATAGGAGTACCTACAGAGACAGAGATCACATCAAGTCTCTGCCCGGCTTCGCTCCCCCGAAAACGGACCAATTGTAGACGCTCTGCAAAGCCAAATTACTGTTGGGGGATATAGTATACTGTACCCACTAAGTCGATCTATGTGTTGCATTGTCTATAAGTTTGGTGCATTAAATTATCACCATGATGAATTTCAGAGAGATCGTGATACAGTGAGTGCACATTCTATGACTTTAAGTTCTGTACCTTCATTTAGTACGACTGTGTCGTTTGCCAAAAAGAACAGCTCTACCACCTAAATAAACCAAAATATGTGCAGGAGCAGTAATGGCAAAAAGAAATCAAGGGAGAAATCAGATTTCTCACTGAAAAGATCCAAAATACGTGTATATGAAATAACAGGTGGCCATATCTTATTTGTGATTTGTTATGTTCATTGATTGATGCGTTTGTCTCTTGTCCATTGAGGAATCTCTGACTAATCAGTAGTCACTTTAGCTCATCTTAGCCCTGCTTAACCTTGATGGAACTCCGTGAGAATGGGGATGGGAAAAAGTCTTCCAGTACCAAACAAAATGTGCACCTTTGTTGCACACTGTACTGGAAGAGCTCCTTAATTGCAAGATTTCTCCCCACCCCTGCTGCCCCCAAATAAATAAAAACAACTTTGGTTCATTAAAAATCCTCACTGAACGTCCAAACCCCAGTAAACCGCTTCTGAGGTTTTTAACATGATACAGCTGATGCATTTCTTCAATCGAGTGTTGGCACTCCTAGTGTGAGGTTGCAAATGGCGTCATAGCGCCACAGGAATAAAATGGATAAATGGTGTCACACACCACAGCACCGTGGCCTTAGTGGACGAAGGCTTCAATGTATTCCAAAGCTTCTCTCTGACTCGGCCCATTGTGCTGCAGAGTTAGCGGTGAATAGTGCTCTCCAGCTTGGGGGAACAATATGTGATTGTTCCCCCTGCTGTGGTGGAGAAGCTGTAGGTTACTGCCTGTACCATCGCCAGAACGCCTGAGGAGGAGATGCACCACCAAACCTTGTCTGCTAACCTGAGATTTTTGGATGTTTAGAGCTCTGTGGTGCTTGTTTTTGTCCCATCGGCAGTGGTTGTGGTGGGGGCAGTTGTCCCCCTTATTTCTTTTGTAAAAACTTGTTTTGCTTGTCCTTATTCGCTGCTCCATCACAATCATTGTTTGGATGAAATGATGGCCTGTATTGGCAGGGGCTGGGATAAATAGCGCTGGCAAACAACCATTTGTAAACAGGTGGGGAGTGTTGGATTTTTGAAGGATAGAGGTCGCACTGGAACGTTATGTCGTTTAAGTCCTTCAGGGAGTTTGGCATGTCTGCTGGCTCAATTTGTAAGAGATGGATGGCTCGGGTCCAGAGGTTTGTATGCAAAATTCCCACTTGTTTATTTGGTTTCTCATCAATGTCTTTTTGTCTTTCTTTCTTTCTGCCTATAATTACTGTATACTGGAAGTAATCAGTGATTGTATTGTGCCAGAATGTTCTCTCAGCTAGAGTCCCATGAGTCACCGGCTTCTGTATGGCCTTCCTCTGCTTGTTGGCCAGTAGTTCAATCAAATATTTTGTTTTACAATTTTATAGTTATAGTTATTAGTTATGCTATTGTTAAAAAGGGGAGGGGGGGGGTGTATTTGAGAACCTTATTTTGATATAATAGATTTTGACATAATAAAATATTATAAATTATAGCCTTGTCTAATGTTGGTTTCCTGAGGGAAATGGCTTTAACAGGCAGCAATTGTGCCAAGAGGCAAGAGAGTAGCTTTTCACTATACCGCTGTAAAACAAGTTTATAATATAGTTTGTGTTGGATTTGTTCTGTGTCGACATGAATTGTGTACTCGGCAGCATCTCCCAGTTATAGCCACACAAATATACGTATTTGGTTATATTAAAGATCAAGATATGGATCTATATAGTTGAGTATGCTGCGCTCTTTACTGTAACTGCCATCCATTCGTATATGTCAAGAAGCTCCCCTGGATCTAAATCTCTCAAAAAATAACCTGCCTCTTTCAAGATCTTACATGACACACAGATTTTATTTAGTAATGCAGTAAATGATGGTGGATTCTTTCTGTGTAGCTCGCTGTTATTTCCCAGTCTGGTTATTTGTTTGAGGCTTCCCTTTCCTCCTTTAATACAGTTAGCCCTCAGATAAAGGTCTAGAAGTATATTAAACATGCAAATCTTTTGGCATTTTGATCTATTTATAAACTTTATATTGTATTTTCATGTACTAAAATATATCTGGCAGCCAAGTATAGGCCCATTTGTCATTCCAGTCCCAGAATCAATCCCAGCATGATTGATGTTTCATTCTTTTGCCTTTTAAATTGATGTGGTGACAAACAAAATCTAACTTGAGGAATGATTTGTTTGAAAATGGCGGAAATGAGAATACTAATATCAAATCCTTTTCTCTCTCTTTCTCTTTCTCTCTTGATCTCAGCAACGGTAACGGCAATGGCACCGCCATGAATGGGTCGCTGGAGCATTTGGACCAGCCAGATCCAGACACCATCAAGATGTTTGTGGGACAGGTCCCACGCTCCTGGTCAGAAACAGAGTTGAAGGAGTTGTTTGAGCCCTTTGGAGCCGTGCACCAGATCAACATTCTCCGTGATCGCACCCAGAATCCCCCTCAGAGCAAAGGTATGCATGAAAGTGCTTTTAATCTATACGCCACAGTGTATAGTCTACACTTGCTGACTGAATTTATTTTTTGTGTTGTCATTACTTACAAAGCATGGTTGCTTACTGTTCTAAATAGCTGGTAGTGTAATGTACAAGCTAAGCTACACAGCAATATTTTAACCAGTATTTGGCTGGCACCTGGTGTTATTTCCCTTCCACGGCTCCCAGGTGTAGGAGCTATCAAGCACAAGACGCGCATATACTCCTTCATCACCCATGGGCATACTTCAGAATAACACCCAGGAAAGACATTGGACTATGGGCGCGTAGCGATATTACAACATCCCATTAGTCCGACGCTGGTGAATGCTAACCTGGTGAACCTCAGTAAAACTATGCCTAAACCTAACCCTTAGCTGGACAAAAGGGACGTAGGAATATCGAGATTTCCCCTTGGACTACTTGTGTATAGCTGTCCTTGGGCTTACTACCACTGAGATGATTCAATTATCTGTTGCATTTCTGGGTTACAAAATGTTTTTCATTACCCATTATGGAATTGTGTTTTTTTTCCTCCTCCATGCTGGTTTTAAAAGCAGTGCAGTAGAAAGGAGAGCTGTGGTGATGAGTGTTACTCGTCTGCAATTTTCCATTAAGTCATCCATCAATGCACTCACCTTGGAATGAGTGCTCAAGTCGAGCAATTTGGTTCACGTTGCAATTAGAGGAGATGGTGAACTGGAAGCCCTACATTCTACAAATGGTATCGCTGGAAGTAGCCAGCCTCATGGGACTAACTATTGGTGAATAAAAAGCAATACAGCTCTACTGGTGTGGTATGGCCACATTTTTACGTCTCCCAAATTTCAATTCCCTCGATGGTTGGATGCCTCACTACGGCATTTCAAGCAATAATCCACTCTGGGGTTTTTGATGTGAAACACTCTTTGAAGTTAAGGACTTAGTGTCTATCTGCAGTGCACAGGGCTGGAAGAAGGGGGGGTAAAAAAAAAACAGAGCCAAGCTTAATCTTTGAGGTGCAGGCATGAGATTTGTCACTGGGATTTGGTCAGGTATGCAATGCGTGTCATACCTCTGTACTCTGATAACATAACCTAGTCCTGTTTTAAGAGACAGCCCCCAAAGAACTGGCATTCTGTGCTTCCTACATGTGAAGGCTCTTACATAAACTTGTGCAGGTTTCACCAGGGGTAAAAGACTGCATGTGTGCTTTGAAAGGTGGACCATCTGAATTATCTGGGATGCTGATTAGGTGGTATATACTGCCTGCATTGTGCAGTTCATTGGGAGGCTGAATGGTTCAAAGTCCGCTCCTCTTTAGCAGAGAGCCCTCCCCTGTTCCTAGGCGGAGTGTCAGCTGTGATGGTCCATTGACATGTTAATGCAATGTTAATGTATTCTAATAGATAATCTGGCCTGATCACAGCAGCCTTTTTGGCTCACCCTGGCCTGTGTGAGGTGAATTTGTTTGAGCAGTGCTTGCTTTTTCCCCTTATCCACTGCTTTCCTTCTCCCCGGCCATGCCATGGCCATGGGCCTTTGACCAGTAGCCATGCCCCCACTGGGACTGCTGAGGAGTCAGGACAGCGCCCCTGGCTGATACTTTGTTTGCACACCCGATAATACCCCCTCCACGCCCTCCTCTTATGTCATCCATCTTGCTTTTGTTTGACTCATCCGTTGGATTCGCTATAATCCCCGTTCCATTTCGGTGGGTTTGTTTTGCCGCAAATCTATTGCGGAGCCATCAGGTTTGTGTTGTTTTTACGTTTTAGGTCACATCTACTGCGGGCTATGAAAGAAATCATCTAATAGCCATTGTGCTCTCTGGAATGGTTTATTTAGCTCCAGCAAAAGGAGAGGCAGGACTAAGTTGCAGGGAAAGAGCGCAGAGCTCAGCTGGCTCGGAGAGAAGAGCTCGATGCATATTAGAGTGCCCCCCCCCCCCCACGGCCTGCAAGCTCCAGTACAACAGCATAATACACACTATGTAGGTCAGAGACGCTGCAGTGCTCTACTTCCCCCTCAGCCCAGTGAAAACTGACAGGCTGGAACGCCACTGGCGGTCTGCTGGGACGGAAGGATGAGAGGCTGCTTTTTTTTCCTTCTCCCTGTGCGCCCCAACCTCCCTCCTCCCCCCCCCTGTCGCCCCCACCCGCTCGTCTCCTCTGTCTCATTGTACTACTTCCATGCTCTGTGTGTGCGCGTGCGTGCTTGAGAGCTGGGGGAGAGAGAGTGTGAGAGAGATTGGAGTATAGGTTGAATGAAAGGAAGCAAGACGGACATTTTATTATGTAGAACCTCTCACTCGGTGTGGGTCCTGTGCCCTGACTTGCCCACACCATGCTGACCTGTCCAGCACGCCCCAGTATTCACAGCCATCCAAGCTTCTGGTCACCACAGCCTCTCGCTCATCTCGGTATCTTCCCCTATGCTTGCTGCAGGCTTCCTGTGTGGCAGTGCTACACACATCTAACAGTTGGTGCTAAGAATATCGTGTCGCATGTCCCTATCATGTGACACCAGCAACATGCTTTTAGCCTTTTTTTTTTTTCTTTTTTCATTTTCTCGCACAGTGTAACTATTAATTTCTCCTTTAGAGTGAAGATATGCAATTTTATTTCAGTGGTGTTTTTCCTTCTCCCCCCCCCCCCCCTGTCTCTGTTTCTTTGTCTGTCTGCAGGATGCTGTTTTGTAACGTTTTATACAAGAAAAGCTGCACTAGACGCCCAGAATGCCCTGCACAACATAAAGACCTTAAGTGGGGTGAGTAAGCACTGTATGAGCTGCTTGAGCCTCCCTCACATCCACTGCAGGCTCTGAGCTGTTTGCTGGCCAAAAATGAACTCTAGTTTTAGTGAGCCCTTGCCCGGTTTGAATGTTTTCAAACTGAAAATTGTTGTTTTCAGTGAGCAGTGCCATTATCCAGTACATTAGGCTTAACATGAGGCTCGGCACAAGGACAGTGATAAGCCAGCAGACCTAACACAAACCGATAGGTCAGTTAACGTGTGTTTGGCCAAAAGGCAGGTTACAGCAGCTCAAGATCTCCTTGCCACAAAATGGAACAAATTATGGACCTAATGAATCATGTATGCACAACTACATTTTTATTCCCAAAAAGTTGAAACTCCGTTAACCGAATGAGAATTTAGGTCGGGTAACAATAGTCCAGCAAAAAAAGAGCATTGAGGTCTCTCAATTTCTTAACTTGATACATGGAGGTTAAAGCCCAGCCCAGTGCAATTGCTTGTTAAACCTCTACAAATCTGTCCTGCCTGTTACTGATTGGTATTCATTTAATTGATTGGGAGTAGAGTCATTTTCAAACAACCCCTGCTCTCAATTAAATCAATAGCCAAGTCTATTGGAAAAGGAGCCACTGTCAATGAGGTACCAGCATGTACCAAGCATGTTCAACTAGGTTGATAAATGAGTGTATCAGGCTGCACATACAGAACTACTTCTCACTGGAGCAGCATCAATCAGCCAGGCATTTCAAATAAAGTCTAGCTTGATGCCTCCCCGGTCCCTAGTCATGCTGTTACTGGCATTGACTGCAGTTGAGTGGGTTCGGCCCACACGTCAGTGGAAACGCTAGTCTCTGTCGCTCCCTCTCACTCCTCGTTGGTGCTTCTCTCTCTTTCCCTCCCTCTCTCTCCTTGGCCAGTGATGCTCACCAGTACCCATACCGAGAAGCCATCTGTCTTTTTCTCTTAGTCTTTGTCAAAAACATGGGGAAAAGGGAAGGTGAAACAAAAGACTCAGCAACCCACATTTCATAACTGCTGTTTTCAAAACCTCTTCACTTCATTCATGCACTTAGATACATTTATGTTTTTTTTCACGGCAGGTGAGCGCAGCTGATGTAAAAGCTGGTCTTGTAGATTCACTTCCACGTATGTAATCAGTATCTGGAAAAAGTGCCAGGGATAATACATCTTTAGGCCGGGAGACGTTGTGATTTTTCTGGCTGTAGCTCAGCTTTGCCCCGCCTTCTTCTGTCTGGTTGTGGGGTGGGTTTACATGGGGTGAAATAAAATTGTTATCCTAGTCTCCCATATTATAAGATATGAACCTTTATTGATCCCTGGGGGAAATTCAATTGTCGTTGCAGCAAATACAGGAATGACCCAGGAGGCAATAATAAATTCGCTACACTTACCCATCTGCATCAGGTCTCTGAATGACTGGATTAATATATGTAAAGTCCCTCAATAAAAAAAAAAGTCTTAGGATGTAATATGATGAATAAATGATACCTACATCGGTAGTGTGTAATTTAGCATTAATCTATACGTACTTGATGCCTATTCTCATTGAACAATCTACCTGGCACCAAATAATAATTGTCTCTTTATTGTGAATGTGCATAATATTCACGTTCTGTGTGGATGCACTTATGACACAAATGACAGTTCAAAATATATATATTTTTGGTCAATTAATGATGCCCGGTTGTGTACTGTATGTACACTGCAAACATACCTTCACAGTGAGTATCTGCGTAATTTAGAAGCAGGACAAAGGCAGCTTGTGGGCGAACAATTTCTGCTAAAGGGATCGCATGAACATGAGGGTTGTTGACAGGAGTAGGACTAATCGATAAATGCAGTCACAAGCCTACACTACAGAAAGAGGTGAAATTGGATACTAGAGGATTTAATTCACCAGCATCCACCAGTAGACAGCCTCTGTCGAAGGTGGCTTGAATGAGCAGTGATAGTATGTGAAGAGAATAAAAGGTTCAGGGGAGAGATGATAGAAATTTGGAGAATTACAGAATACTTTAAGATGAAGGAGCTCTACAACTCTGGATCTGTTGAATTTGGTATATAGTTAAATCCTGAGTGTCAATTTATGAACAGTCGGGATTTTACTGTGTAGTGCCAGTGGTTCCCCACCAGTGTGTAGTGAGACAATTCCAGGTGTGAAAACCACACATTCTTGCAATATTTAATATACAAAAGGTTATGAATTATTTTATTATTTGCAGTATCAGTACTTTGTGCACACTCATTTCCCAATAGAGGTACATTCTCTGACTTAATAAATGAATGCATATTAACCATTCCTTTGCCTTGTCCAGATGCATCATCCCATCCAGATGAAACCTGCCGACAGCGAGAAAACAACTGGTGAGTGACATCAATGTAGATGGGGTGTCACACCCAGCCAATGTGTGTGTCAGTGTGGAAGTGTGGGGGGGGGGGGGGTGGGTTAATGTCCAACGTGAACTTACTCGGCGAGATTAATCATTTTTGCAGAAACGAAATAGTGTCTTTTCAAAGGGAGATAATCCTGTTGTGATGTCCCACTATTCGAAGCGAGATATGTCGGCCTGAGCAACACTGAGGTCAGGGAATGTGCGGCAGTACACAATTTCTGTATGGTGTATTCAAGGATTAAGGGCTTTGCAAAGGTGGTTGAGGGAAAGAGAGAGCAGGTACAGAGGATCTAACGAAGAGAGTAAGTGGATGATAAAGCAGTCATTTGTCATAGAGGGCTACAGACTAAGGGGAAGGAAGTGGATGAAGACTGAAGGTACAGAGATACATTTTAGGAGATGCTACCGATGGCACTTTTTCATTAACATTTCTCAAGGATGAGTATTTTATGATAGAGATGTGGTTTTTAGTTTTTCCATTTTAGCTTACAGGTATACTGAGCAGGATTCCCCCCTTTAAAATAGCATAAACATCAAACTACAAGACAAACCCATTTTAAAATTGGATTGTGGGGGAAAAAAATCAACTAATGATGTGACATGGTAAAAAAAAAGGTAAAAAGAGACTACTTTTAGGTGCTGTATATCTGTACATCCTTAGCAATAATAACGAAGATAATGAAGAATTGCTTCAAAACATATAAATAGAAAACTATCTTGGTACAGGAGATGCTAAACTCAAATGGAAGGGATGTTTACAATGCACATACAATTACCTCTAATGACAATCTAATGACAAGACTGTAGTATACTATTAATAGATGAGATTGATTTCATGTCATCTGACAGATGTGTAAAATGTTGAACACAAAATTGGTATTGTGAGAAAGTTAGTTTTTATTTTACATATAAATTGTAAATGCACAGTTGTGTTTACACCTATGATTTGTCTTTTTCAAAATATAGACGAAATGAGACATCCAACAGGTAGGCAAATTCTTTTTTCATTTTAAGTATATAAAATTGTTATTGCAAAACTGTAAAAATAAAGAAGCACCCTCCCTTCAAAATTGGAAATCAGTAATTTGACTATTGAGAGTACAATTGGCGAAGCACATGGGGACACATGGGTGTAGAGCGGGAGTGCCGTTGTTATGATTGTGAGATAGGTAACCTGTAGGTTGTGTAGGTGTATGTCTGAGCATGATTGCGTATGCATGTAAGATGGTGTGAAAGAAAAAGTATGAAACTTTGGGTCAAGTTACTGTCACAGCTAAAGCCTATTTGTGTAATGTACTGAGAAACCAATTTCTTGTCCCTTGATTTTTGTTTGACTGTTTATAGTTTTTACACAATTATTACACTTCTAAATAAGCTGCTAAAGGTCACAGTTTAGAGTATTTTATAATGGCTTTCAAGAGAATGCGTTTCATCTATGCTGTTATTCACCCAATACTAGTATCAGTATTAGTGCACTATATGAGATTTGTACAACAAACTAGCTTAGTAGAACATGTGACATTTGTGACGAGGGGTGACTATGTTTGGCCTCCTAAAGCTAGCATGTTCATGTAGCACTATAATCGTGTCACTCATGCCTTTTTTTACAGCGGTGGAAGACAGAAAACTCTTCATCGGAATGGTGTCTAAGAAATATGGCGAGAACGAGGTCCGAATGATGTTCGGATCTTTCGGACAGATCGAGGAGTGCCGAATCCTCCGGGGACCAGACGGACTGAGCAGAGGTACGTGCTCCCTTCAACGTTGCGGCTATACTCAGAACGCCTGATCACCACCACCGCCGCTGCCATCTGCGTAGAACACCAGTCGCACATTTCAGAAGTATTATTAATAATACACGCCCTCCTTCATTCCCTTTTTATTCCTCCCCCTGCTTCCTCCCCACCTATCCCCCATCTTCTATTTGAGTGCTATTCACCTCGTCTGGCACCCACTTTACCATTCCACTCCCATAGTACACAGTGCTTTACCTCCAGCGGTACTCGTGCAAGGGCCGCGGCACTTGATGCCCGGAACAATGAGCCGTCACCTTGGCAACCCCTGGTTGCTGGTGTTCCGTGGGCTCAGCTGGCAGCTCCTCGTTTTCTGCCCCCTCCATCACCCTCCACAAAACCTGGAATTAGCCTGCTGCAGCATCCCATGAGCTAGCTAACTGTGCCGCATAAGACGCCATGATAGTGAGTGCTGCGAGCTCGTTTTGGATGTGCACAAAAAAAATATATAATGATCCTCCTCCGGAGACTGACTGTTACAGCATGCCTCAGGCCCCCCTCAGTAATGAGCCCCTATTCTGGTTAACGACCATGTGATATAGCCGTTATTTGAAGTCGATCAGACGCCCCATGACATTAATATGTTAAGTATCAATATACTTAATATATATAAGGTCATCTGAAGCCTTTCTGTGTGTATTTCTGTGTCTTACATGTGTACATAATCACATTCATTGTCTCATCGTGTCACCATATGTACAAAGCTCTCTTTCTGGGTGGTGTTTTTTATCCGTCGATCACTGTTACTGTGCTCATGTGACTTGTTACTGTTATTCTTTGTCGTGTTCTTTCTTCATGTGCTAACCAGTGAGGGCGGTTTGTGTGCTTGGGAGTTGCCATTCTTTGTACAATGTGTTGTTTTTTGGGGTTCATAACGAGTTGTCCAAACCTTTTTGTCTTGTTTTTGTTTCTTCTTGTCCCTCCCTCCCTTCCCCTCTCCTATTGTTCCCCCCTCCCCTACAGGCTGTGCGTTTGTCACTTTTGCTACCAGGGCAATGGCACAGAATGCAATCAAAACCATGCATCACTCTCAGACTATGGAGGTACTGTACCCCTTAGCACCTACTTCTCACCCCCCCATCCCCCCCTCCTCTTCCTCCTGAACATGCTGCTGCCCCCCTGTGTTGGAAAGATGACACTCAACGCAGAAGACATTCATTCTCACAGAGCATGACTCATTTCCAAAGCCACTTGCCAATTATGAAACCACATGATTGGACAAAACTTGAAAAATTGCCCATCATAGCTGCTTGCAAGCAGTGAATTCAGTGCTAACAAGACAGGGCAAGAATTGCCTTTATTCCTTATTTTGAGCTGTGTATTACTTTGAAGAACACACCTCTTGGCCTAGCCACCTCAGCCTCCCATATTAAATCCATATTTAGGACCGCAGGGAAAAGAGACCGCTCCCATTGAATATAGGTTAACAAAGACATTAGCCGAGACAGCAGCAACTGTCCTATTTGATTCCTCCTGAAACTGGGTCTGCGTCCTCGAGTTATTCGGTGGAGTCTTTCAGGAAGTGGAGCACGAGTAACTTGACTGCTAGCAGGTCAGAGGCTCCCCAGTGAAGCATTGGACCAAGTCTAATTAGGAGCCCAACCAAACATAACATGAAGCTTCCTAGATTAAAAGGGGGCCCCAGCGGTGCTGGCACCTTTCCCGTCCCTATACAATTACTTCCCTGATGCCATGGGAGGTGCAAGTGTTGCAAAAGCCATTTTCCCTGTCAAGCCTGTCCCCTGTCTAGCACTCAACTCACACGAGACTCTACACCGCATGTTCGTCCGTCCGTGAGTCTGTCTGATCAATATGTGGCTATCTGTTTGTGAGTTATGGTGCAATATGTTTTGATGTTTTATTCCTTACAGATGTCTTTCTTTATGTCTACCGATTTGACATGTCTTTGTTTAATTGTCTGTTTTAAGTCATGTCTCCATCTCCTGTCTGCTTGTGTGTGTGTGTGGACTGGATTCAGATCCTCCCAATGCATAAAATTCTGTAGCATTGTCTGCAGTATTGTCCCATGCTCCTTTTTTGGAATGTGATGTGGCTTGGCAATGCATGGCAGTTGTCCTGTATGTGTTAGCTTGAATATGAATGCAATACAAACATTAAAACGCGACTTATTCATGACATAAGGCTTAGATGATCCCTTTATTATTATTAGTTTTACAAAGAAACCTTTCTAAAATGAATGCTTTCTTATATTGCCAATAATGGGAGTAAAGCGGAATATATTTCTATTCCTATTGAGTGGGTCTAACCTAAACTACTTTCAAAACCATCCTTCCCTCATCACTGCCACAGGGCTGCACCTCCCCCATGGTGGCGAAATTTGCAGACACACAGAGGGATAAGGAACAGAGGCGACTGCAGCAGCAGCTAGCACAGCAGATGCAGCAGCTAAACAGCGCCTCCACCTGGGGAAACCTGGCAGGCTTAGGGTCTCTCACTCCACAGTACCTGGCAGTAAGTGGAAGATTCACACTCTCCCTCAAGTGCCTTTTTCTCTCTAATTCCTGAACATGGTGTTAACTGTCTTTCTTGCCTTTACAGTTGCTCCAACAGGCTACGTCTTCTAGCAACCAGGCTGGTTTCAGTGGCATGCAGAGGCTAGGAGGTGGGTCATTTTTATTTTTGGTTCTTAAGATGTATTTTCATCTAACACACTTTTTCAAGGTAACAACCATGTGACTCGGTGTTCCACATAACCATGGTTCTACTGTTGCCAAATCACATCAGTCTTTAAAGGGATCATCAGTTCAATCAGTGTTGCTATTCCAGGGCTTTGTGGTCACTCAATGCAACAACAAGACTTAACTGACTTAGTGGAGCAGAAAGTGACGAGATGTGCTGTGGCTTCAAAGCAATAAAAGGCCAGTCTTATCAGCAAAATCACTTATGTTTTAGTTTAGTTTAATTTTTGCATTCAAATTATTGTGAGCAGAGGATCTTTGGATTTAGCTAACCTCGGATCTTGACTATCATAGTGTATTTCATCGAGTCTAACTTTTACTTTTGTATCTATGATAGTGTTGAGCTTAAAGGAGTACCTTAGTTCAACCCCAAAATATTGACTTTTTTTTCCTTTTTTTCTATTGATTAGTCACACCATGGAGACTTGAGTTCAAAAATATTATTTGTATTTGTTACATTCCTAATATAATATATAAGACAACAAAAAAAGGTTTATAGTAAATTTACCTCCATTGATTTTGGATGGGGACCCAAATGCATGGGCCTGGATGGGGACCCAAATAAGGCCCTGGATGGGGACCCAAATGCATTTGGTCAGAAAGAATCAATCGGGGTAAATTTACTATAATACATTTTTTGTTTTAGGAATGTGACAAATACAAAAAAATATGATTGAACTCAAGTCATGGTTTGACTAATCAATAGAAAAAAGTCATTTTGGGGGTGAACTACTCCTTTAACCCCCCAATTGTCACTGGACATCTCTGCGTAAATCTGTACAAAAAAGTGCTAACCCTGTAGCCCCGGATGTTTACTCGACATTATGAACCTGTGTGCACTGTATTGGCCTGCATTTTTCAATGATATGTTTTAATCTCGCCTTTATCAGATCCTGTCTATGTTCCCTGTATTCCCTCAAAGGGTGGAAATGACAGGCGCATCAGGTCACAAGGCAGTATTTCACTCGATGTAAACAGGAAGTAGGGATTAAAACGCATCTATTGAAAAATACAGATAATACAGTGCACAAATATTCTGAATTGTGCAGATCAATTGGGCCGTAAAGCCCAAGACATTCATAGATATGGAAGGGTCAAAATCGATAAAATACATAATATGATAGTCTTCATCCAAGGCTAGGATTTAGCATTGGATTCAGCAAACCATATTCTTATTGTAAATTATCTGCCATACTTGCTTTTATAAGGCAAAAAGGATTTTTTGACTTTACATAATGATTTATAACTTGCAGTTGGGTGCTCATCGTGTCTTCTTCATAATGTGAGCTTGTAGCTTACAGACGCTGTTTTCGACGGTGATTGCGCGTGTGTGTTATTGCGTGGGGGAGGGACTGAGGGGAGAGAGACGGGATGGAGCAGTGCTCTAGTCCTGTTCAAGTATCTAAAGATGGATGAAAGACTCGCACTACACATCTTAGATAGGCAGCCTCTGTGGATAGCTTTAAAGCATAGCTCAAGCCCCATTTCTTTACTCTAGCTTTTAGCTGATTTTTTTAAATTCCTCTGCTGCTATTGAAGTCTGCACTGTTCTTAAAATGTTCTTCAATGTTTTATGTTTTTATCTTTTCTCTGCTTTATTGTAATCATGTGTATTCTTTTCTGTTCAGCACTTGTGCTTCATTTTCTGCTCTGTAAAGCACTTTGAGCTACATGTTATGAAAGGTGCTATACAAATAAAGTTTTATTATTATTATTAGATGTCTCATAATGTTATTCAAAATGTGCACTTAGCAAACTTCACCTGCCCGACCATTTCATGACCTGCCCCGGGCAGTCGGGCAACCGTTGGTGTCAATCCCTGCAACATACTAAACTATGATTGTGTCCTGTGAAAATAGGCAAATTATAAGTTAAGTGTTTCATCACAATGTGTTGTGGGGAAATCCAATAAAAGCTCACGTCACATTGCGTTTGTGCTTAAATTAGACATGCCAGGTTGAAAGTGGTTAACTAGTGTGAAACTACTATTGACGTGATGGAATAAAGTTTGATCATAGATATTCCTTCCCCCTCAGGTGTGAACACAATGCAGCTGCAGAACCTGGCCACGATAGCTGCTACCATGGCTGCAGCCCAGACCTCTGGGTCCTCCAACCAAATGTCTGCCAATGGCCTTGGAGCTCTGACTAGTTCAGGTAATTCAAGTGTTTAATTGCAACACATGTAATTTGGCAGACACTTTTACCCAAAGCACCTTATTGATCTATGAGCGAGTACACTTTTTTTTAATCATTGGTAACCCACAGTGGAAAGCAGACCTTTTTAATCATTCATGCCTTTACTTTTATTGTCAACTGTGTCGGTGCGTGTGTTGGTGCTCATTCATTTTCTGTTGTTCCCTCACTTCTTCTGTTGTGGTCTTCTGTAACATTTTCCCTGTTATTTGGTTTGTGCTACCCACTTCATCTTTCTTCTCTCTGCTTTGTATCATAATAAGCATGCGCAAATAAACCAAATGAAGACCTAAATACTGCTCCCTCTCAACTGTTCAAAGCGGCATTTACCTCTCCCATTTTCATTACACTCAGTCCTGAACACCAACTCCAACCCTCCCTCTATCAGCTGTCTGCTGCCTAACAGCCCTTGGCCATCCCTCATTTATTTTATGGGAGTTAATCACCCTCATAAAGATTTTTTTTTGACGAGAGATCCAATTCCCGTTTAGTCTGTGTAAATACACATTGGCTCCCTCTCTCTGAGTTCAGCATATTGGCTGCTGCGTTAATGACCCCTCTTCATTAAGAGACAGATTTTTCTCTTCCCCTGCCTGACTGCTGCTGTGTCATCCAGTCATCATAACCTTAAAGCCAAATGTATACTTCGTAATACAATACAATAGTGTCGCTTGCTGAAAAGAACTTCAAGCTTGTTCATTGTAGAGCGCCAAATCTTTGAATACTACAGAGAGTTGGGAACATACCCTGTGGTAACCTGTACTGTGCTGTCCCCATCAGCTGGTACGATGTCCAGTGCGAGTTCTGCCATGAATACCCTTGCATCTCTGGGCAGCCTGCAGGGTCTCACTGCGACGTCTATGGGCCTCAGCAACCTCAACAGTCTCACTGGCAGCGTCAGTGGTAAAGGATCTCCTCAGTAGCTACCAGCATAAAAAAGTAGCTTCTACCAAACATTGCTGTTAACAATACTAACTACTACAATTAAACGTAATCCCCCTCTTTAACAAAAGTATGCTTTGCATGGCATTTGACACTTGCTTAAATAGACGTTTTAAAATGGCTTGCTTAGTTACTATTGAAAATGCTTGTGCTCTGGCTGTGTAATGGATCCATTTTCTTCTGGTTTCTTTCATTTGGCAGGTATGGGGGGCATGAATGGGGGCCTAGGCTCAATGGCCAATGGTTCAGGAGCCAGCTCCATGGACGCCCTGACCCAGGCCTACTCAGGGATGCAGCAGTACACAGCCTCCGCCCTGCCCAACCTCTACAGTCAGACTCTGCTGCAGCAGGCTGCTGCAGGCAGCCAGAAGGAAGGTCAGCTGCTTTGTCTGCAGATACACACAAACTTTAAAACTTAAACATTGTGCAACACAATGTTGCATAATGACAAAATAAAAATGTTTTTTTTGAAATGTTTGCAAATGTGTTAAAAATACAAAACTACAAAATCACATGTGCATAAGTATTCACACCCTTTACTCAATACTTTATTGAAGCACCTCTGGCAGCAACTAGGCCCCATTTACACTGACAGAATCCGATTTGGTTTAAATGGTCACATGGAACAAATCAGATTCCAATCTGGATGTGACACAGATCTGATTCAGGCTGGATTTGGCTGCCAGTGTAAATGGAGCTTCTTGACAATGATGCTACAACTTTGCGCACCTACTTTGGGGCAGTTTCTCCCATTCTTCAGATCTTCTCAAGCACGAGATCGGGGTGCGTGGGCCTTCTCCAGAGATCGGGGTTCGGGTGGGCCACTCCAGGACATTCACAGACTTGTTCTGAAGCCACTCCTTTGTTATCTTGTCTGTGTGTTTAGCCTGCTTGTCCTGTTCGGAAGGTGAACCTCTGTCTCAGTCTGTGGTCCTGAGCGCTCTGGATCAGGTTTTCATCATGCATTCTCTCTGTAATTTGCTGCATAAAATTTTCACTAGATCCTGACTGGTCCCACAGTTCCTGCTGCTGAGAAATATTCCCATATCATGATGCTGTGACCACTATGCTTTCCTGTAGGGATGGTGTTGGCCATGTGATGAGCGATGCCTTTTTTTTTTAAACATTACACTTAGATTTCAGGCCAAAGAGTTCAATCTTTGTTTCAACAGACCAGATCATTTTCTGGGTTCCTTTTTTGCAAACTCCAAATGGGCTGTCATGTGCCTTTTACTGAGGACTGGCTTCCATCTGGCTACTCTACCATGAAGGCCTGATTGGTGGTGTGCAGCAGAGATGGCTGTCCCTCTGGAAGGTTCTACCATCTCCACAGAGGAACACTGAAGCACTGTCAGAGTGACCATTGGGTTCTTGGTCACTAGCCTGGCAAGCCAGCCCTGATACTGCTCTCATTCCTTCCCCAGTATCAGGTCTGGACTTCAGCCTATAGGCACCGAGTGTGAGAAATCGGATGATCGGGGTCAATCAGTGACTGCGTTTCAACTGCTGTCCGCACAAGTGAAACGCTTCCCTGATTGGTCCATGTGTATATGGTGATGTAGAATACATGCTGCAACATTTTCAAACCGTCAATGGCTGCCCTCGATGCAACAAGTGTAACAGTTAACGCTGAAACGATAAAACAAGCAATAAGTGAAGTTATTTCAGAGTTGGAATCAATTACAACAATTTAAAAGGAACAGGAGTATGTGCTAGCGGAGTTCATCGGCCGAAAATATGTTTTTGCCGTTCTTCCGACTGGCTGCACTGTGATGTCAGATGTTTTGCTACGCTGATTGGTTTGAGGAGTCTCTGTCAAGGCAAGTACTCCTGCCCACTTTTCAAGCTGCCTATTGGCCAATGTCCAGACTCATTTTGTGGGAAGGAACGAGTGAGTGAATGCACGGTATGAGGCTGGCTTGCCAGGCTACTTGGTCACCTCCCTGACCAAGACCCATCTCACCCAATTGCTCAGTTTGGCCAGGTGACCAGCTCTAGGATAAGTCCTGGTTGTTCCAAACTTATCGCATTTACTAATGATGGAGACAGCTGTGTTTGTTGGGACCTTCAATGCTGCAGAAAGCTTTTTTTTTTTGGTAACTTTCCCCAGATCTGTGCCCCAACCCCAATACAATCCTGTCGCAGGTCTACAGACAATTCCTTTGACTTTATGCCATGTCTTGGATTCTGCTCTGACATGTTAACTGAGTCTGTGAGACATTATAGAGACGTGTGTGCCTTTCTAAATGAACTAAAATCAATAAAATGTACCATAGGCTGACTAATCAAGTTATAGAAACATCTCAAGGATTATCAGTAGAATCAAGTTATAGAAACATCTCAAGGATTATCAGTAGGAACAGGATCCTCCTCAGCTCAATTTTGATTGTCATAGCAAAGGGTGTGAATACTTATGCATGTGTGATTTAGTATGTTTTCCTTTTTAATACATTTGCAACAAAATAAAAAAATATTTTGTCATTATGGGGTATAGTGTGGAGTTTGAGTAAAAAAACAAATTTAATACAATTTTGAATAGGGCTGTAACTTAAGACGATGTCAAAAAAGTGAAGGGGGTGAACACTTTTGCAAGGCATTTTATATTTATGTACTTAATTTGGTATTCATTTAACTAAATGATGTCTGATCTCATGTATCCATCTTTCTTGCTTATTATTGCAGGGCCAGAAGGGGCCAATCTGTTCATCTACCACCTCCCCCAGGAATTTGGGGACCAGGACGTCCTTCAGATGTTCATGCCTTTTGGAAATGTGGTCTCTGCCAAAGTCTTCATCGATAAACAGACCAATTTGAGCAAGTGCTTTGGTATGTAGATATTGACTTGGTTAATCTGATTGGTACAGTTAGTCCCTGCATTTCTCACGATAATGGTTTCCTCCTTTTGTGTTTTAGGCCTTGCAACCCTTTCAGGACAAATCTGTCTACCTGTAGGGCTTGCATGTGGTAAAAAATAACATGCTAGATAAATAATGTCGGATAAGAGTTTTCTATTAAGCTAATAATGTTGGCTACTTTAAAGTACTACACATGAATTAATTGCTTGTGTCCCAAGCTCCATACACAAGTACAAATGTGACACTGCTTAACCACTTGATACCTAGCATCCCTATTCTGGGGGTGAGTGTTCTGTGAAAATGGCACAGCTACAAGCTCACAACACATTGTGAAGTAAGCCTTGCTGAAGCCCATAGCATGAGGCAGCTTGATGTACAAGTACACCCCATGGCGCTAGTATGACGCAGGGAGGCATTGGGTCCCATCTTTGGTATGACTCGGCCGAGGATCGACGTACAACCTCCCAATCTCCCAATCTCAGGGCAGGGATTGAACCACGACCTCCCAATCTCAGGAAGGACGCTCTAACCACAAGGCCACAGTGCTAGTAACATAGATTTTTGGCTGAGACTTGGTATAGAGGGAAATACTCAAGAATGCCGTATAATACCGAATATAGTACGACTCTGATTATAAGACGACCCCTATTTTTCAAATATCATTTTGGGGAAAAAATATGCCGAAGACAAAATAAAGTTAAGTTAAAATAAACTTTTATATTGTAAAATGATTATAGAAAAGCTCATACAGAGATAACAGTATTGTATTGCATTAACCACCAAAGTCAAGGTTCGAATCAAGAACAAACATTCACTTTCAGATTCAGACTGTGAAAAACGAATACACTGCAACAAAATTACTATGAGACTATAATCCACACCTTCAGTTTGTATCAAACCCAGGTCAGTGTTTTGAAGCTGAACTAGTGAAGGGTGCGCTTGATTTTCCCTCAAATCCTGCCGTGCGGGTGCTTCTAAGCACCGCCCGCATGCATAGGACGTTGACTGAATGCCCCCGGGCAGGGCTTGTAAAGGCAACAAGCGCCCCCTATTCTCCAGGCATCACTCGGCTGTTTTGACTTTGTTTATAAAGTCACATAATTTTTTTGCCAAAAAATAGGGAAACAACACTTAAGTGTTAGATCAAGCTCATGTTCGATCCTTACACATGTTTATTTTCATCCAGATTTAGCTGCTATCTGGGTAGGCCTGTCCTCTAAAAATCGACGAATCGACGCGTCGTTTTAAGCCCCCGGAATCGACGCCAATTGTTTGAGTCGAGCCGTCAAAAATATATTATTTTTTATCACACCGGTGCGGTATGAGAGCGCTGGACTGTCATGTTCTTCCTATTTAGTCCATACTTCCTACTGCTTGCAACTAGACTTAAAATAAAACCAGTTCACGTGACTTGAAAGTTGCCTTGATCATATAACAAGCGGCTGTACCGGCTGTTGTACCGGTACTCTTCTCTCCAGTCATTAAAGCACAACGTAAAAAAAAAAAAAAATTAAAGCAAAACTTTTTTTTTTTTATTTCTTTTTTTACACAAACGATTCGTCGACGCGTCGGATTAACCCCCGCGACTCGAGTCGACTTGATAAATCCTGCGTCGAGGACAGCCCTATATGTGGGTGAACATTACATCAAAACCGCTAGCATTAGCAACCTATTTTGGCAAAAAAATGACGTGACTTTATAAACACACGCTAGCTGTGTTGCTTCACTTGTTTACTGGTTACTTCAGTACCGGCACCATCTGCTGGTGCGGATGTGTAATTACAATGTAAAATGTCTAATCACCGATTATAGGACGACCCCCAATTTTGAAGATATGTTTATTAGAATGAAATATCGTACTATATTCGGTATTATACTGTTCCCGTCAACTAAGTACTGTATACATGGTTTAAGTGGTTAATTGTCCGTCCCCATTTTTCAATGATATTTTCCAAATACCTTTCACTCCCGTTATAGAATTTCAAGGTCAATATGTGCTTTTATTTGCACCGGCACTTTAACTAGATTTAAAAGGGCTCCCTTTAGCAGAGAGCAGGAGGAGCTCAGCTTAGCAAGCCAATCGCAGTGTCATCATCATACTTTATGTACTGTACATGGTACAATCTGGCCTGGGACGCATCTTTACCCTCTCTTCTGTCCCACAGGGTTTGTCAGCTATGACAATCCAGTGTCTGCGCAAGCTGCCATCCAAGCCATGAACGGCTTCCAGATCGGCATGAAGAGGCTCAAGGTGCAACTCAAACGCTCCAAGAATGACAGCAAGCCCTACTGATCCTGGCCTCCGGGCCTCTCCCCCTCCCCAGCTCTCATGTTAGCCCTGCTAGGGTAAGTTCACCCTCCAGCCACGGTTAGAGACTCCCTGGGGCTTGTCTGAACCCACACCCACCACTTGAGGGAGACTCTTGATCTGTTTAAGAAAAAGAGAGAGAAAAATGTTTTTCCTTCCACTTTTTGTTTAAAAGTGTAATCCCATTTCTTCAGTTTCAACATGTAATTTGGTTCATGTTAAGTGTTTTAATTTATAATTATTTATGAGTATCACTGGAGCCAGTGTTTGATGGGAGATTTTTGTGTAGTGTGTTGAAAGGGGAGAGTCAGGTTTATTTTTCTTACCATTTCATTGCCTTCCAGTCATGCTAGACAGGTTGACTAAGGATCTGTTTATTTTTTAATATATATATATTTTTCTTTTTATTGATTGAAGCCAGTTCAATTGGTGTCCAAACCCAGAGCTTCAGTCATTTTTTTTGGCCTTATTCTGTCTTGTTCATTTGTTTGTCATCCTCAATATGTGAAAATCTTTTGCACTCTACCCTGTACCCTCAATCTTTACTACCAACTTTACCCCCCCCCCCCCCACCACCACCTCCCTCTCTCTCTCTCTCTCTCTCTCTCTCTCTCTCTCTCTCTCTCTCTCTCTCTCTCTCTCTCTCTCTCTCTCTAAGCCATGTTAAGCTAGGCTACCTCTTTCTCTGCTTCTTGTTTAACGTCTTCTTCCAATCATTCCATCCATCCTCCAAGTCTCGCAAGGGACTTGTCCCAGATGGATATTTTTTTGTGTGCCAAGTATACTATTTGTGCATGCTGGAGAGTCTCTACCATACATCTGGTGGTGTCACTTCCTTAAATCTTTGTATAGTTTTTGTGTGTATGTGGGTGACGCGTCACCAACGTGGTGATTGGCATTGTTTTTGTTGGTTGTGCCTCATGTTTGAAAGGTTCTTGTGCTGTGGCCCTAACTTTCTCTCCCTCTCTCTCTCTCCTCTTTCTATTTTCTCTCTCTCCCTTTCTTCCTTCTGTGTTTTTCTTCCTTTTTTAGAACAAATCTCCATGCCTGTTTGCTCATCATTAGCCTAGCATGTCTTCATGGTGTTGAAAGCCAAGCCAAACTCCTGGCCTCATCATCCCACCATTGTCTGTGATGTCTCTCTAAGCTCGCCTGACCAATATCTGGCCATCCACTGACCCTTGACCTTAGCTCAACCTGATTTCTGCATGTATATTCCTTTGTCTTGGTTTCCTGTATAAAAAAAAATGTGATGGGAGGGAGGTCAAGCCAATCAATGTGAAAACTTACCTATGCTCAATTAATTTGAGACTTTTCTTTATTTTTTCTTTTTTTTTTCTTTTTTTCGTTCTTTTTTTAAGCAAAAATATTTTTAAAGCCTGTGGGATTTCTTTTTTATTTTTAAGTTTGCGAGTTTTTTTTATGTTGCTTGCTTTTTACCTCTCTCAGTAAAAAGTTCACTTGAAAGTTGAATACAGGGATTGGCACACAGTTGTGCTATTTGGTGCCATTAGCAATATGTTGGCTTCTAAAATAAATGCTACAGACCACTTTCCAACACTTTTAAAAGTCTGACCAGAAAACCCCTCAGTGATCTGTAATGGTTTCTACATTTTGCGGGCAGTGTAAAGTTTTTCACCAAGGCTGTTATAAAAAAAGAAAAAAAAAAATTAAAAAGAAAAAGTGTATTCTGTTTTGTTTTTGTTTTCTTTGTTTTATTTTTCATTATGAAAATATTAAGTGTATTTACCTATTTTTTCCTTTTTGAAAATATTGACGGCACAATAAAAGGTACATTTGCTCTGTCTAGAGAAATGACTACCTACATGAGTCAACTTTTGTAGAACTGATTCACAAATAGACAATCTGTGGTTTAAAATGCACACTTAGATTACCTATATTTTATACCATTGAATCTATAGAGGTTTAACTAACAGAAACCCATGCAAACTTTGGGTTTTTTGTAGATTATGTTGTAATGTCATCTATGTTGAGGGGAGGGGTGGGGGGGTCTTAAGCCTATCACATTTTTAAAGAGGACTAAAATAAGTTTGCTTGATCAACACAGCCTTTAAGTGTAATTTCTAGTCAAGTAAATGCATTCTTGCTCTCTGCGTTAGTTGTGATTTTAACTTCTGGAAAGATAAAAATGTCCTTTGTTTTGAAGCATCCTTTTTGGTCACATCTTGAGTGTATAAGCTTTTTTTTTTTTTTTTTCTTTTTTTTTTTCAAGAAAAAAATCAATTTGGTGTTAATTCTTATGGTACGTCTTGTTAAATTTTGGTGGATTTCTTGTTAACTTGATTAATGGATGTTTCACTTTGGTTTAGTATGGATGCCACATATTGGAAGATGATTATTTACAATGTTTATTACATAGATGCCAGACAATGTTTTTCTGTTGTGAGTGCCCATGTGTCAAACTCGGTTAAGTTCAAAACATATTTTTCCCCTTGTGATAGTACCCAATTTTCCTCGCACAGAGACTAACCTTTTATTTTTTATTTTTTTGTCACACCAAATGTGGGAGCCCCTGAAGACAAGATCACTTGGGACACAAGACACAATCTGTGGGTCTCTGCACATTGCATTATGTATACATCCACGTACACAAGTACATAGACATGCACACATACTCTGACTTTTCTTTGCTGGATAAGTTTATAGTTTGACTTCGTAATGGTATGTTTTGGGCATACACCTTGCACAGTACATGTTACGCTTGTACTAGCAAATCCACCAAAACAGTGTTGGTTTACAAATGCATTCCATTTTTCAACACAAGGTTTACACTGTCTTTATGGGGGTGGAACTCGCTGTTTGCTGTTCAGATATAACCCTGATAACTATATTACATTACCCCTCCCCCCCCCCCCCCAACATATCCCACTCCCCCACCAAAAAAAGGATTCCCAAAAACTGCGTACCTGATGGCGCTAAAAAGTTGTCTACTCAGGGTATTTTTGTGTGTTCTGTCACACAAGGGATTAAGACACAAGATGCACAGTTCTCATCCGATTTTTCTTTTTTCTCCACTTGATAAAATTCCAAAATGGTACCAAATTTCAAATGGCACTCAAGGGTGTTGTATAGTTTTCCTTGGTTAGAGCAGCAATGCCAGAGTTAAGCACAATTATGGGGAGTGGTCACTTTCGTGTACTGTTGTATAGGTGATTGTATATCCCAAATGATCATGGTACCACTAATTCACTTTTAATATGGGCATGTGCTTTTTTTCAGTGTTTTTATATCCAAACGCAATACAATATTCAAAGTGCCATATACGTCTAGAAACTGCCTACACATATTATTAGGCCTTGGTTAGAGATTGCTGCAGTTGGCCTTTTTGTATATTTATGCCAGTGTCAATCCTCTTGTCACCAGTTTGTTTTTGTCCCTGCCACTCGAGTGTTCAGTTATTGCTAAGTATGTGTTGTAATGTACTGGATTCGAACAAATCGTCAAGTTTATATAGAGCTACATTAAACTCCCTGAAACTGTTTTAATGGTTAATCCTCTTGTTGGTTAGTGGGAAATATTGGATGTACCATAACACTTTACGATACAAATATATATATATATATATATATATATATATATATATATATATATTTGTGTGTTGACCATTCATAAAACATTTATTTTACACTCCACTGACTACAGCTGTATTGTAGCTGTGTCCGGTGTATAGTAAAGTGTTATAGTAAATGTAAAAGCACAATGTAAAGTACAGGCGGTTGAGATTCCCTTCAGGGGCTTCCATCACAAACACTTCAATCTTAGACACTTTCTGATCACTTTCTTGTGTTATTTCCTACTTCTTAAAGTGCTATTTTGACTGTGGTAGCTTTGCATCTATAGATATTGTCTTGGTCAAAAAGAAAAGAAAAAAAATCTTGCCCTGTATGATTTCCTTGTCTGATAATGGCTATGAATTAATTCATGTTCCACAATTAATTTGATTGATGTTTGTGTTGTCTTGAGAAAAGCCAAAGTGGGTACATCTTGATGTGATCTCTATACATACGCTAGTTTTCTGTTCAACTTTTTGAACTGGGTGGGATTTAAAAAAATACAAAAACACAGGCTTTCCAATTTCTACAACTGGTTGTTCATATGTATTTTGTACCAGTGGAGCTTTTTATATTGGAAATTAAAGAAAGAAATCTATATTGGAAAAAAATTGTCTGGCCTCTCAATGTGGCCTGGCCTTGACTGGGTCTCGAGTTTGGCCTCTTGGTGGTGTCAAGCAATTTTGGTCATTAAGTTTTGTCTAAAATATGCTTGATTTGATTTAATTTACTTTACTTGGGTCTCTTAAGTATCTCTCGATCACTTACTCAGTTTCCTTTTTGGGGGTGGGGATTGGGATCCTCTAAATCGTGGTAAGTTTCATGTTAGTATTGTGCTGTCCACATGGTTCTGTGGTCATCAGGATTTAGACAACTTGTGTGGATAATTGTCTTAGTTTGATAAAAGTTAACTTTTTTCTTTGGGCTTTGCTTTTACCTGTGTAGAGTTTTCTGTTTTCCCATAGCGGAGTGTGTAGAAGAGAAAGACTCAATGTTTATTTGGTCAATGTTTGTTCATGTGTGGTGTGTTTCTTTGCCTCTGTCTCCAAATTAAACCATTTCCCCTAATATTAAATGTGTCTTTGTGTGTTGTGTGGTCCTGGTGCCTGTCCAGTGTTGTAAAGACGTTTACAAACCCCACCCCACCCTAGTGTGTCATGTCTCCCTAACCTGTTTCTTTCCATTGTGCTTCTCTTTGCTTATTATTTTCAAACAATTGCAGACATGGGGAGCTGTAGGTATATTATTCGAATATACAGTATACTACATGCACCCAGGTGTTAAGGGGATTTGATGTGGGGTCCAGTTGTGAAGGGAGGGTGTTTGCCTGAATGATCCAAACCATTTGTCAGGTACATCTAGTTGTACTGTCTGTATCATGGATCGAGTCCTGTACAGCCGAACAACTATATGTACACTAACTAAATTGTTGTTAATATAAATTTGGACAGCACAATCTGTAGACGCACAGAATCAGAATCTCTTTCCAATCTGATTGGCAAAATAGAAATTCAGATTCTAATTTCTCTCACATGATTGAATTATGCTTTATCATGCCCTTATGTCTAACATAGTCAAATGTATAAACAAAGTTGACTTTATAATGTTTCAAAATAGAAGTGAGTGGGAAAACAGATAACCGTTTGCAAAACGGCTGTTACATTGTTAATTTAGCAATTGAGAAAATGTTGGTTATTCACAAAACAGAATAGTGTTATCTTGTATCAGTTCTTGGAGATATTTCTTAAGAAGAGTAAAAGCTTGAGGTCCAGTAAGTTGATGGCTTGGAGCTGTGTCCATTGACACCCCTTAAAGTCCATTCACAGACATTTAAAAAAGACAAGGGGCCATGTGTGGCGAGGGCCAATCAGTTGGATGCGTGTGGAGGAGGTGCGATATTATGGTTGGAATTAAGAGTAATAATTGGCTAATTGGCTAATGATGACGAACCAATTTAAACTTGGCTCTAAGGGTGGCTCTCTATATGGCCCCCTGTGTTAAAAGTTTAAAGAAAATTGCAAGGCCGACAGTTTGGGAGGCAGAGATTATGCTTTTGGCTAACCATTAGATTCTGCACGCTCATTGGATAATCACTTTTTTTACCTGTAAAAATGGCAAGTTCAGTCCACTCAATTCAATTCAAAGGAGCTTTATTGCCATTAGAAAACATACGTTTACATTGCCAAAGCAATTGTCACAAATAAAAATAAAAACAGTTGAAAACGGGGAACATATGAGGGGTACAGCATTATGTAAACAGCTATGTCGCATAATTGTGACATTTTATATATATATACAGGGTATAAAGCTTTTGGAACAAATGGCATTATTGTTTCTCAAAAATGCATTTAAAGGTAGCAGCTCTGTTTCATACTGTATGTGCAGTCGGTCTAGATGTCAATCCATGGTTTGTAGTCTTTAGGGTGGTTGTGTTCCAGTCTCTAGCCTTGTTTTGTCGCAACAGTTCACAAATCTTGCTGCTGTGTTCGCACATTGTTGTATTTCTCCCAGTAGGTATGGGAGTTTTTCCATCATTGGTCATGTTTTCAAACTCACTTCGGGTGTGGACTGGGCCACTCAGAGGACTGGGCCGAGTCTATGGTCTGGATCCAGGCTAAGACACATGATTTTTTCCCCCTCTACCTGGTTAGAAGAAAAACATATATTGGGTAGAGTCTACCAAATGAGGTATTATGATCTCAAGTCGCAATAAGCATCAAACAGGGATTTCATATACATTGCTGTTTGCCTGTAATTGGCTGCCTGGGGAGCCAGATCCCCTGGTTGTCCCAGGTACGATTCCAGGCCAGACCAGCAATGCCGATGTGTGTCCCTGAGCAAGACTCTTAACCCCTAATTGCTCAACTGAAAACTGAATTTCCCTCACGGAGGTCCACATTATTTACAAAAAACACAATATATCATCAACACAGCATTAGCCTATAACCAACCACAAATTGGAATCGCCTGTTGATAGTGCATCTCCAAAAGCACTTTTACTTATGCCCAGGGATGCCACAAATGCATAAAGTTGCACTCTATGTTGTAATAATGAGCTTTTGCACGCCTAAAGGCTGTAACAAATGACTCAACCACAGAGAAAACCTACAGGGATGCCCCCTTAGTCAGCTGATTCAGGGACTCGCAAGCACAGCTACCGGACTGAGAACCCATTGGATAGATTATAAGAAAACAAAAAGAAAGCTACCTGACAAGCTGGAAAGAGAACCCAAAACCGAAGCAAATGGAATGCTATCTCTTAATAGAGAATATACATTGACGGAATACCTGAGCCTGGTGAATGACCCAGAACTAAGGAAAGCCTTGATTAGGTACAGAGTCAGTGACCACAACCTTGCAATAGAGAAAAGGCCGCCACTGACAGACCCCATGCTCCCATGGGAAGACAGACTGCAGCCACTGCACACAAAATGTGGTGGAAACAGTATAGGCATACTTTCTGACCACCTGTCTGCCCAGTACCCACTATACCAAGACACCGGAGGGAGGAGGCACATACCTCTTACAGATTACATAAACCCAAATCCCCTTAACACCCAAAGTTTGAAAACATCAACGACAAAAAAATCCCATATTTCCTGGGAGAAATCCAATAATGTGTGAACACAGCAGCAAGATTTGTGAGCCGTTGCGATAAAAGGTTAACCACCCTAAGGCCTAACTATGAGTTTCCCGCTCTATCTGTACCAAATAGATCTCCAGACTGCACATATAAAGAGAGCTGCTACCTTTGAACACATTTTAAATCTGAGGCTTTTTTGTATACTATTTAAACGTGAGCTATTTGTTGTTTTAAAACCCCTGTATACAGGTGTATAAATTCCCACCTATAGGCAACTCAGCCTGGTGGAGTGGAGATATGCTCTGGAGTTATGCTAGTAGCAGCCATAGCCTACTCTAAAATATGCCCCCTCATGCTTTGTGTGTGAGCCGTGGGCCTCATTTTAGGTTTTCGCCAGGGGCCGGTCTCCAGTCCAGATCACAGTCCACCCCCTGGTTGCCTGCTACACCCCTAGGCCACGAAAAGTTAATAGCCAGAAGTCAGTTCTTCTTTCTTGCCCTTCCTTGCATTGCCTTTTAGTTTTGTCGTGTTTTGTGCATGTCTTGAGTGGTTATTGACACAAGCATGTTCACTGATATGCATGTTTGTGAAGAGTTATATATAAAAGAGGGGAACAGTCAGGGGCCCCAGGTTCTCTAATGACATCATGACCGGCCACGATCCTCATTGGTAGGAGGAGCTGCGTCGAGAGGAGGGATTACATACGACACGTGTGCTTGACACTTGTTGCGAAAGGAGTAAGTCATTAGTAGTTAGTTATTATATTCTATTTGGAATGGAATGATGCGATATAGGCCTACTGAATCATACCCATCAGTAGTACGAAGACATAATGTATTATGTAAAACAATAATTTCATTCAACCACAATCAACAGTCTTACAGTAGGCTTACACCAAGTTGAAGATTTTTTAAGCTATCCTGGGACCAGACTTCAACGCTATTCGACTGTAACAGACGTATGGTGTGCTACCAGCCAATTGCGTTGCAGTCTGGTGTTGCGGTCAACCAATACCTTTACAGTCTAGCGTTACCTCCCATCCCTTCACAAGCAGTATGGCTGCCGTCCTGTACAGTGTGCTTTCGTTTATGAATTAACATTTACAGTTTGTTTTCTGTAATCATGTCAGCTATACTTTTCATCAAGAACCTGCAGTTCATTGGCAGACTGCCGTTGAATGTCACCCGGCCGGCCGTCAGTTGCTTTTATCACACAGAAAAGGGCGTTTACGGTTACAGACCCAAACAAACCGACAAGTTGCAGAGCGACAACATCTCTTTCGCTTTACTGAATCAAGGTCAGTAGGTTTTCTGATAATTCTTTGGTTATTGATTATATAGACACGTGCTTGTAAACTTCTCTGTCCAACTACAATGTGACTATAATTCCTTGGACATTCTTTATCCACTTTAATTATTATGTTTCATAGATTATTATTATTGTTAGGCTATTATTATTATTGTGCACACCTAACAAAGCAACACAATCAGCAACAACATAATAAAAACAGATTGTGCAGGTGAATACCTAGCTCTGGTGACTGGTCCATAGCGTTAGAGCTAGTGAATATAGCCTACCCATATGGGTTTATAAACGTTAATCTCACCTTAATTCAAACAAAAATGCAATACAAATACAAAAGTAATTAACAACATAGATACACACTATAAATGAGAAAAGAAAAAGAAATAAGTGTTATTAAATAGAAAATGATTTGACGCTCATGCTTAAATCAGTATTATGTTTGTGTACATTGTTATTGAATACGTTTTGCTAATAATGTGCTCAGAGATGGGCGAAAATACATTGAAAAGTATTTTGATACAAAATACAAATACTGGGGCAAAAGAGGTATCATAATATAGAAGGGCCAGAGAAATGTATTTGAGATTCAAATACGTATTTTGTATTTTTGAAAATACATTTTATAAAAATTGATGCAATGATTAGTAATTTTATAGATTGATTACCATTTATTAAATGAATTGCCTGTCAGAATTTCTACGAATTGACCATACTATGGTGTTTGTCTTTGGAGCAGGCAACCTAAATGTTTACCACTGTGTGTCAGTGTGTGAGAGCGCAGGCCAGAGTTACCGTTATCTTCGAAAGCTAGACAGGAACTATGGCATGAATGCACAGCTGCCAGTAGTCTACTTTATATACTGCAAAACCGTTCTGCCAGCCTTGTAATAATAACTAAAACTACACTCTGTCGAGGTGCCAACTTGGGTCTTGTGCACAAGTAGGCCATACATGGCCTACTTGTGCGCCAGCAGAGCGTGCCATGAGGTGCGCTCACCACTGGCATCACCACTGTCGATGCTGGTCCCTCATTGGCTGTTAATGATGATGTTGCCAGAAATGCTGGTCCCTGATTGGGCTACGGGCTTAAACACACACAGCTACCTACCTACCTACCTACCTACCTACCTACATACATACGCAGCCAAATGCAGTACTTGTGCGCTCTGCTGGCGCAAGTAATTAGAAATTGTAATCATAACGCATGTTACATTTGAAGCAAATCAAAGTCAAGTGCTATGATTGTATCACACACACACACACACACACACACACACACACACACACACACACACACACACACACGAACCACCAGCAAATTAGATTGAAATAAAATGTGTCTGTCCCCCTACAGTTTTTCCCCCTACAGTTTAAAGTTTAACCTTTGTGAATGTTTAAAATGTGTCCATTTGAGAATAAAATTACATAAAAAAAGTATTTTGTATTTCAAATACAGAAAATACTAGACCTGAAAGTATTTGGATACAAATTACATCAACATTTTCCCATCCAGCCAAATAACAAATTACAAAATACAAAAAAGTATTTCAAATACATGTATTTCAAATACTGCCCATCTCTGAATGTACTACTGTGTACTAATGTAATACTGCCTGAAATAGTTAAAAGCAAAAAAAAATGAGCATTGTAAACTCCATGTTCTGCTCATGGTGAAATATAGGAGAATGTATTTTTGGGACAACCGATGGGCTTCTTGTTTACTCCATACTCAGATCATGGACTTGCCCGTCTGGTGGATGCATACCGGTCACATGGACATAAAGCTGCCAAAATCAACCCTTTATTGCCTCACAAGCCTGTGGTTGACGTGATACCAGAGATAGACCTATTGATTGGCTCTGTACAAGGACAACTCAACACCTTAGGTAAATGGCTGGCTGTTCTACAAGGCATGGATAGAAGTGAGAGTTTGTATGACTTTAACTTTGCACTGCAGGATGTAAATTAGATTTTTTTTTTACTAAGTAGAAGGCTTCTTGATATTCATACATTAATAACATGGCACAGCTTCTGAAACCAATTTTAACAGACATTATCCTCCTAAAATACAAGTTACAATATGCACATTTTATGTCACTCCTGATTGACACCCAAAGTACAATAAAGACAGACTCACAAATTGGTCTCACATAAATATACGCTGCCGCCTCTAAATGCTGCCAGGACTACGGCATTTTGGCAAGGCGGAGGCTTCGGCGGAGGAGGTGCGGGCCTACCTAGAGAATGCCTACTGCGGTCACCTCTCAGTGGAGACCAGCCAGCTCTGCAGCCTGGAGGAGAGGGAGTGGCTCGCTGACCGCTTTGAGGAGATCAAGAAGGAGACCTTCTCCACCGAGGAGAGGAGGAATCTGGCCAAACTCATGCTTGAGTCACAGGTGAGTACAATGTAGGTTGTGTAAAGGAAAGATTGATTGATTGATGTCTTTATTGACAGAAATGCATAAATATAACCATATACTGTATTATGTACATACCGGTATGTCAAAAGGATAAGACACAATAAAGCTTTTGAGCTCATTTCCATAGTGATCAAATGCTAAATGAATATATGTGGACTGATATGTGTAGTCTGTCTAGTCAAGTGTATTATCCTGCACTGCCACTTTGAACTAGCTGTTAAAGGAGAATTTCGGCCTAGAAGGTTATTTTACCTTTAGTTTGCGTCCTTCTCTCCCAAAAATAGTTCTCCAGATGTTTGTTTTTTCACAACAGGCAATCTGGCAACCAGACTATAGTACCGTACTTGTCCGATTTTATTCCATCTTCCATTGTCTCATACCAAGACCAATCATTAATGTTATTTTCCTGCCCTAAGGAATTTGACCACTTTCTAGCCACCAAGTTTGCTACTGTGAAGCGTTATGGAGGTGAGGGGGCAGAGAGCATGATGGGATGTTTCTACCAGCTGTTCCACAAGGCAGCCCACAGCGGGGTGACCGACGTGGTCATCGGCATGCCCCACAGAGGTCGACTCAACCTCCTGACAGGGCTCCTGAAGTTGCCACCAGAGGTCAGAGTACAAGACTGTCTTACATGAGAGTGGCAAGTCCACTCTTTGTGATAGAGGTATTGTGTTACATTTGTATGAGGGCAGGGTCGACTGCGCTGGCCTGTCGTTGAAGCTGGTGGGGATTTGGCATGTTGCTCAAGGACATTTCAGCACTGGGGATAAAGGGGAATAAATGTGGAATCAGGATGGTCTCTTGATAGGAAGGCTGAGGGAACTACAGATTAGATACAGGAAAGGCATAGGAAAGAAGGTTTCCTCAATTAGTAAAACTTGAATTTAGGTGTAGTGATTTAATTCTATAGCAATCATTTAGAGCTGTCACGATTACAAATTTAAATTGATGATTAATTGTCACACAAATAATTGCGATTAACGATTTAATTGTGTTTTTGGCATTGAAGACTGGAACATACGTATGAATACATACTTAATTTCTGTTTGCCATTTAGGCTTCATAATCACACAGCACAGGGCAGATTACTAACCTATTTAATCATTTTATATTTTAAATGTATTTTTGAAAATGGCGGAAATAGCTGACAACGCGTCACGAAGTGACATGTTGTAAGTTTCTGCTATTTTTCACATTTGTCAACATGTAAACGATTATGCAAAATAATTGTGATTATCTCAAATAATTGCGATTATGTAATAATTGTGAAAGGCCTACAGACATTATGTATTGTTCTCTGTTTGCTCTGGCAAAGGCCCTATAGGATTAGTACGGGGAACTAAATATAATTAAATATACATTTAATCACAACATAATTTGTGATTATTCCTCAGCAAACTGCCACCTCCCCTGTCAGTTCTATCCAGAACAACAGTCATTATTAACAAATAATTTCCAGCTTTTCAGAGCTTTGAAATGGTGAAATAGAATTGTAGATAGAATAGAAATGAACAGTTCTAGTCTTCAAATTAAAACAGCTTACTGGCGGATACATAATTCGACAACAACGACAATGAATTCGAAACTTGTTTTAATTGACTATCAATCGTCTTACATACTCTAGCTGATGTTCCGTAAGATGCGAGGCCTCAGTGAGTTCCCTGAGAACTCTCCAGCCATCGGAGACGTCCTCTCCCACCTCACATCTTCTGTGGAACTGGACTTTGGAGCCGAACACCCTCTTCATGTGACCATGCTGCCCAACCCCTCTCACCTGGAGGCTATTAACCCTGTCACCCAGGGCAAGGCCCGGGCCAGAGAGCAGCTCAAGCAAGTAGGAGACTACTCCCGTGATGACAGTGCCCAGCCAGGCGACAAAGTCATCTGCCTACAGGTACCAGCCCAGAATCACCACCTGGGCGCTGCAGTGGAGTGGGGTGTTGCTGAGAAAGAGCACGATGAATCCTCAGCTAATAGGGAAAATATTGCTTTTAAAACTGCTGCTTCATGTTTTATGATCAGCAGTTTATTCTATTGGACATTGCATCATTTGAAAGTGTACAGAAATGTAGAAAATATCATAAATAGAACCGAAAATAGCAAATACAAGAGAAACATTTGCAGTGGATCTAAGATATTGCTGCTATAAAAAGGAAGGCCAGTCATAATTGGACTTTTTAATATTTTCACAGATTCATGGCGATGGCTCATTCCCTGGCCAGGGGATTGTTCCAGAGACCTTTACCATTTCAACCCTCCCCCATTACAGAATTGGTGGTAGTATTCACCTTATAGTGAACAACCAAGTGGGTTACACTACTCCATCTGAGAGAGCCAGATCCTCCTTGTACTGTAGTGATGTTGGTGAGTCACTATTTATTTATTTTCTTCCTTCTCCAGGTTCTACCTGCTCCAGGTTATTTGAACTAATCTAATCAAAGGAGATGCGTCTGGCAAACCAAAAAAGTAGCCAGCTGAACCGGCTGTCGCTTGTGGAACACCCTTTGTTGTTTTATTTGAAACAGATAATGCTTGTTGCTACACAGTACACACACATGCAGACAGTAGTACACCAACATAACATACACACACACGATAGGTCTGTAAAAGAAATAATCGAACATTGGGGGAAAAATGAGCAATTGATTGTACAAATATATTATATTCGATTAATAGGCGCGTGGCTGCCATTCAGTGTTTTATAATATCACTTTGTCAGTGCACACTGCGTTGGTTGGTCTAGACATTCCACTGTAACCTATGACATAGTCAGCCTTTTGTCCTTCTAAACAAGCCAAGACACATTGCACGTTCATAACATGACCAAGACACGTTCCCTGCAATTCAAGTAAAGTAATTATTTGTATCCGTCCAATCCAGCTTAAGGGATTTTGGTGGACAAATAGACTATTGCAACGATTAACTTTGGACAGATAGGCAGCCATATATATTTACCTTACCTTTTGTAAGCTTGCTCTTGATAATCAATTAGCACCCTCTGGTGGCTATAACAATATTGACCACTAATGTAGTAGTTGCGACCGTAGGTCGCAGTTACTTGCACACTATCCAAACCTCCACCGGCTGTCCCTCCGTCACTCCCTCCGTCACTCCCTCCGTCACTCCCTCTGTCACACGTCACACGTCACACTTTTGCCCTGCTCATATCTCTGCAACCGTTGCCCCGATCCATGCCAGATTTTGCACACACACTCCTTGCCTGCCAAACTACAACCTCCAAGGACCCCCGGAGTTTCGGGGACCCCCAGGTCCCTGGGGGACCCCCAGGTGTAAAAAATTACCAAATGTGCAAAAATGACCAAATGACCACCCCAACGGGGCTGCTCACGGGGCATTCCCGGGGACCACCCACTCCTGGTGCTCCAGAACGGATGCAAAAGTGGTGGCGCCCCCAGTGGAGGACCCCCTGCCACTGCAGCTCACATAAAATGCCGTAACTCGGGCTAGGAGCGACCGGGAGAGCCGGGGCCGGTACCTATTCGTCCGCCTTGGCGGCGAGGAGACCCCACCCCTCATTTCTCACATGGCCCTCTAGCGCCACCATGAGGCCGATTCAGATTTTGCCCTAAAATCACGAAAATCACTACACAGTATGTCTACACTCATGTCAACAACATGGATCAGGAAGATTTTGGAAAAACACATTTTTGCTCTATTTATGGAGATAAGCGACCAACGGTCGCTTATCTCCCGATTAGGGAGTCTTACTGGTATGTACAGTATGTGCATCATTTTCTATGCAAATAATACAATTATTTATTATATTATAATATATATAATAATCTGAAATTATACAAAGCCCTGAGTCTACACACCACATTCTAATTAGTCCCGTTTTACCGAGCGGGAAGTCCTCCTCTGTCATCCCTAGGAGGAGGGAAACACACTTTCAGTGTGCATCTTTGACAGCTTGACCGTAAACGATTTATATATTTTAGTCATGAAATAGAACATGTTGTCGTTGTTATTTTCACACCTGCAACTGCTAGATTCAAACATATTGGAATTTGATACCGTTTCCAGCAATTGCAGAAAAGCACAATGTGATGCTTGCCTTGTTGCAGTACAAGCCTAGCTCATGCAATAGTCAGGATAATGTGTATACTTAACTTGTATACCAGGCAAGATGGTGGACTGTGCTGTGATCCACGTGAATGGGGATAATGCAGAAGAAGTGCTGAGGGCCACACAGCTGGCAGTAGAGTACCAGAGACGTTTCAGGAAAGATGTTATCCTTGACCTGCTGTGCTACCGTCAGTGGGGCCACAATGAGTTGGATGAGCCTTTCTTCACAAACCCTGCCATGTACAAGGTTATCCGGTTAGTATGCGTTTACATTCCTTTTGCAGCACTCCTCTACCATTACTAACACATCAAAAGTGAGCATTTTTACCGTAAGTTTGGAAATACTTTGCATACCTTTACTCTTTGTGTCTTGGTATCACAATTGGCACATATACAATTATTTTTAATCCAGTTCTGGGGCCATATGTATCAAGAGTGTGTATGTATACAAATTATGCTGAACAAAAATCCATGCAACCGAATGAAAAATAAAGTTAACCAGAGAAGGTGCTTACCTCTCCACATAGTTTACAGGTGGTGAATGCAGATTTTCATGCAGTGTGTTTTAGGGGAAGAGATGCAAGGAGAGATTATGCAGGACCAATTTTAATACTCTGTTATGAGCGCTGTAGAATTTCATTAACCTTTGTCCATTTAAAATTGGTGTATTCTGCTCAAGATCAGATATGAGGTTTCTCATTTATTGCCCATTATATTTGCATAAAATAAATAAATCTCTCTGGTGCAATGCAGTTTCCCCCCTGCTGATGCAAATCATTATAAAAAATACATTTCATACATTTCTAAAAAAAGAAAGGAAAACAAAACAATTAATATGCATCAATGTGTAACAATGCCACTGCTGATCTACAAGCTCACAATGTGACGCATTGTGAGCTTGTAGATTCGAAATTCGAATATATACATCTGATGGTATTGTATGGAGAAATGCAGACTGATGTGTAATTGTGTATGCATCCATGTGTATGCTGCACAACCATGTCCCTTCTGTCTCCTATCTGTCCTGTGATTCCCTAAACAGTACTATTAACAAACATTGTGAAAAAACTGTTGCACAGTATTGACACAGCCACCATCACAGTTCCAGGAAGAGCATACCTGACTCCTACGCCGACCAGCTGATCTCAGAAGGCCTCATGACGGACGCAGAATGCGGCGACATTAAGACTCAGCACTATGCCATGCTCAACGACAAGCTGGCCAACATGACCCTGTACATCCCACCTCCTACAAACCTGCAGGGTCGCTGGGGTGACCTATCTGAGCCCCAGGCCCAGGTCACCAGGTGGGACACGGGAGTCCCCATCGACCTGTTGCAGTTTGTGGGGGCAAAGTCTGTAGACATCTCCGAGGAGGTCCAACTGCACAGCCACCTCATGAAGACCCATGTACAGGTAGAGCAGTTTATGTATGATCAACTCTTTGTTTTTATTTAAAATGTCTCCCGATAGTCATTGCAAATTTCCCCCCTTGCCCATGTCACCACCAACTCCTACTAGGTCTTTGGAATGGTTCGGCCACTTCTTTTCGCCTGACAGTGAGGCGTTTCACTAGAATGTCTTACATACTGTCTGTGGAGGAATACGCTATCCCTCCCAGTTCCTGTACAGGTGTCCCGACGATCCTGTATGAGTCCCTAGAGCAGTAGTCTCGCGTGGCCAGACTGTTGACTCCCGCAATTTGCTAATGCTCCCGTCATACAGTCCGGGGCTATGGAAGTCTTCTGATGAGTATGGGATAAAGCGGAAGTGGAGCCTCCTCCCCACTTCCGTTTCGTTTTTAACATCGCGCACATTTATCCTAATATAAATAAAAATCATCTAAGGATATTTAGCTTGCTGCTTAGCAGAAATGACATTTTAAAATATATTTTCATGAACGTAAATGCCAGCTTCCATTACTCGCCGTTCAGGAGCTGTCCTTCCAGACTCTATTTAGCATTCGGAGATTGTGGAATAGTTGTCTGGCTATGCAAGACTACTAGGGCAGCAACAGTTCGTTGGAGCGCCCGGCCATGCTGGAGGCACTGCGCCGGAATCGAACCCCAGTCTCCACAGTGGAGGACACCCGAACTAGTGTTGATTTTGACGACGAATCTTTTATTTAGTTTTAGTCATAGTCTTTTTAATAAAATTCCATTTAGTTTAGTCATGTTTAGTCGTCTGAATTCTTTTAGTTTTTGTCTAGTTTTAGTTGACTAAATATCTTAACTCATTCATTGCCTTTTCAAAATGGCCCCCAAGTTCCTCACTGCCACGTTCCTAAATTGTTTTGCGACACGTTGTGAGTTTTTAGATCTGCTATTTTCAGACCGCAACATTGGAACGCAACCACTCATAATATGACTTGTCTTTTAGTTCTACTGGATCTATTCTCCACTATTCCCCTTCCTAACATTTTAGTCTAGTTTTTATTTGTCTATGAAATTGTCAATATATTTACTCTTAGTTTTAGTCATCATAGCTTCGTTTTTATTTAGTTTTCGTCAGTGAAAAAAGGTAGTTGACAAATTTTTTTTTGTCATAGTTTTAGTCGACAAAATAAACACTAACCCAAATACCCCTAGAGCTGTTCATGTGTCTGTATGTAGACGTGTCTAGGGGACATGATGGACATTTGGTGTGATTGACAGGCTCGGCTTCAGAAGCTGGAGGAGGGCACCAAACTGGACTGGTCCACAGCAGAAGCCGTGGCGTTTGGCTCTCTTCTCTGCCAGGGTTTGTGTGCAGTTATGACCAATATACAGTATATTATTAATAGGAGTATCTTGCCATTGAACAGAAGAGAAAATACTTAAACATGAATGTTAATGAGCTTTACCAAATGCACTTTTTATATGACTCTGTCCGTGTGTGTTTTACTATTTCCCGGAATTTCCCTCCAGGTTTCAACATCCGTATCAGTGGTCAAGATGTTGGCAGAGGCACTTTCAGTCAGCGCCATGCCATGGTGGTATGTCAGGACACCAACGACATGTACATCCCTCTCAACCACATTGACCCTCAACAGAAAGGTTTCCTGGAGGTAACATTTAGAGTTTTTGGGTAGAGTATTTTGTAACAAGGGAATGAAAAAAAGTGATGGTTTTTCTAATCAATTTGAAAAACTAACATTTAACATGAGCAAATAAATAACGTTAAACACAAATACCTTTTTGACAGATGAAAAATGAACAGAAACTGAACTTTATTGTATTTAACCACCTAAGCCATATTCAGACATTTTCAAAAATAGACAGTCTACAAGCTCACAATGCATCTCAAAATGTCTGAAAATGTTCACCTCAAGGGACACTTCATTAACCAGAAAGCATATGGAATTAATAATATCTTACCAGACGAGATGATTGTCTCTATAAGGTAAGGTTGTCAACGTATGGTACTTTTAGGTTGATGTTGTTGTAATACAATCCTCCTTAAGTCCAAAATATCCAGGTTGGTCCGCTTTGAATGTACTTTTCTTGGATGTATAACTTATTACAAACTTGTGAAACTGCCTGCTGCCTTTCAAATTAACATGCAGCTCAAAACCTTCATCGTAGCCGCTCCACACGGAGTTAACGCTGAGGCAGAATATCCAAAGGTTTTGTTTGTGAGGTCATCTCAACAACCAGACCGCTAGTAGACTATACTTCCGTATGCTTCACCGATTATCCTTGGTACATTGGTTAGGAACTTAGGCAGGCTTCAGTGCTGCGGTGCAGACAGGCAGACAGAATATGAGCCTGTTCTCTGTTGCTTGAGTGACAGAGCCCGAGGCTTGGCCCGGCCCGACTAATTATCATAATTTTGGGGCCCAGCTCTGCCTGATAACATCGGGTAGGGTCGGGCTCGGGCAGAACTTGAGAACTCTAATCTGTGTGCATTCCAACAGGTGTGTAACAGTCCGCTGTCTGAAGAGGCGGTGCTGGCGTTTGAATATGGCATGAGCATCGCTCAGCCCAAGCTCCTGCCCATCTGGGAGGCTCAGTTTGGGGATTTCTTCAATGGAGCACAGATCATCTTTGACACCTTCATATCTGGAGGTAATGAAATGGTCAATCTCCCTGTTCTAATGTCAAAACACTGGGAATGTTTATAAATGATGCATTTGTACTAGCCTAGGTACCAGCCTTCTACGCTACGTTCAGTGGATTGGTTTTGTCACTTCGCTTCTCAGTCTGGCAAGCCTCCATTCGTATTTCCGAACAGCACCTGTTAAGTAGGCCACGTCATTGCTGATTGGATGTTGTTCTAACGAATCAGAGTAGGGTAGCTACATCAATCAGCCAACCAATATACACTGGTGTATTTGTCCTGCCCCGCACCACAGACCAATCAGAAGCCGTGAGTGGTTTTCACTAGTTTTTTCTATGTCCCGCCTCCCTTGGAGATAGGAGCCTGGCCAGACTGAGGAAGGAAGTGACAAAACCAATCCACAGAACGCCGCGTAGCAGGCTGGTTTTTACACATATTTACACACACAAACCTACAATTCCCGTTTTCCCAGGTGAAGCCAAGTGGCTGCTGCAGAGTGGAATAGTGATCCTGTTGCCCCATGGCTACGATGGAGCAGGGCCTGAACACTCCTCCTGCCGTATGGAGCGCTTTCTACAGGTGTGCTAGACATTAATTACAATTTACAAATATAGTACTAGAATTAGCTGTACCCTGCCAGCTGGGGAAAGGAGGGAGACTTCTCACAGGAGGGCGACCCTCATTCATGTCAGTGGCATGTTTGCATTTAATCCACCTCTACTGCAGGTTTAAAATGAATCCCTTACTGATGTTTAAATCGAAGTTTAAAGTAGTGAAAGAAATGCAAATGCTCTCTTTCCATGCCATAGCTGAAGGCAGCATTCAAGAGAATTGCCTTGTCCAAACTCTCCTGAACTTGAATGCAGCATCTTATGTTGAAAGAATTGCCCTTTCTGTGTGGAAATCCATGCCGTACGCCACATATCCAGTATCTAGATTATGCTTAGTTCAGTGTGGTATAACACACCGAAAATAGTCGACCTCGTGTGAACTTGGAGGTCTGCTATTTTTGACATTTTCACCAAAAGGCCCTTTCAGAAATTTCAGCCCCTGCCTCTCTAACATCCTCTGCACGTCACTGATCTGTGCTGTGTTCAGATGTGTGACAGTAAAGAAGAGGGGGTGGACGGTGATAACGTCAACATGGGTGTGGTCAACCCCACAACATCAGCTCAGTACTTCCACCTGCTGAGGAGACAGATGATCCGCAACTTCCGCAAGCCCCTCATTGTGGCTGGACCCAAGACGCTGCTGAGATTCTCTGTACGTAGTCGTACGGGTAAAGAAACTAGCTAGTTGGTTGTTATTATTATATGTATTATAACTTGGAAATGTTGGTACTTTCACTGAGATGTTTGTGACATTTTCAAGGATACACAAGGAATTGATAATACTGTATTAACTTTTCTTTACCCAGGGGGCTGCATCCAGTCTAGCTGAGTTGGCACCAGGAACATCTTTCAGACCGGTGTTAGGTGATACTACAGTATCAGCAGAAAGGTATGGAATGCAGATTCTACTCATAGTGTTCATAATGGTGGGTGGGTGGGTGGGGGGGGGGTTATATTGGACCTGGTCCAGTCCTTAGCCCCTTTTCCACTACAGGGCCGAACCAGAACTTTCCAGAACCAAGAACTTTGAAGAACCTGTAAAGTTCCGGGACTAAGTTCTGCTTAACCCATTTGTAGCCGATCCCGAGAATACTCGTGAAAAATACTCGAGTACTCGGAGTGCCGATCCCGAGTATACTCGCGTAATATACTGTATATAGAGTAACGCTGGCAATCTTACCCTACGGTCCGTTGGAAAGTCCTGGCACGATCGGCCTCGCCGATTCATCATCATCGCGGATCCACGTGCACAAAATAGTAATCCCTTAACATCCCAAAAAACACTTTTGAAGCCAAGGATGGCATTAGATTCTCGCTACAATAACATAATAACAAAGGGAACGATCGCCATTAATCCAACCGCATGGGGAGATGACCACTTCCGGTGAATGATGTCATGACGTCAAACAGGAAATGTTTGCGCAATCGATTTCTGGCCTTCAAAATAAGAGAATGGCCGCGGACGGAGCCTGCGAGAGGCACGCTGGACATTTTAACCCGTTCATGTCTGGAGCACAAAATGAGTTAAGTTTCCATATAACCAGACCTAGCCGGGAAGGTCCCAAAAAAGAGCAGCAGCGCTGCTTGCCTCGTCCATAGGTTCCCAGAACTCAAGTTTAGTACTACATCAAGAGCAGGACTTAAAAAAGTTCCCAAAACCTTGTCTGAAACTGGGCCGTGCGCTATGGAAACAAAACCAGAACCAAAAAATTTGGTTCAGGTTCTGGAAAGTTCTGGTTTCACCTCGTAGTGGAAAAGGGGCTGCTATAGTCACATTGGAATTATTATTTTTTAATCTCCTAAAAAAAAAAAAGACAGGTCTCCACCAGGTCAGGTATGTTATTGCGGCCTCCTGGTGGCGCTATAACAGGCCAATGTGAAAAGAGTGGCATTTGTTCCTTGACCTTGTGGGAATGAGCGTGCATAATTTCTCTGTAATCACAAGCTGTGTTCATGATTTAAGTCATTTTGTTCAAAATGGACCAATCCTGCAAACTTTGGAAGCAATATTTGCCAATTAGGATGGAATATGAAATATCAGACAGATCTGTCTTGATCACATGACTATAGTTACTGTGTACTGATTTGCGTGATTTTTGGATCAAATCTGAAGGAATAACTGGAAAAAAATAGTTTTACATAAGTTGGCCTCCTGGTGGCACTATAAAACGCAGATATGAAAAATGCAGGGCAAAAGTTTTTCCTTGGCTTCTAAGGAGTGTGCATACAAGTTTTACACTGATCAGTAGAGTTATAGGTTAAAACACGGCCTGTTATAGCACCACCATGAGGCTTAAAGTGGCATTTCTTCCTCGGCCTATTGGAAATGTGCATGCACAATTTAACCAAAATCGCCCGCTGCATTCATGATTTGAGGCATTTTACTCAAACCTTGCTTTAATATTGACAATCATGCAAACTTTGGAAGCCAATCTTAGCCAGTCAGGATGGAATATGGAAAATGGACAGATCCATGTTGATCACATGACTGTAGAGATACTGTCTACCGATTTGTGTGATTTTTGGACTAAATCTGTTGGATTACTGGCCAAAAGTTAGGTTAGCAAAAATCGGCCTCCTGGTGGCGCTAGAACAGGCCCATGTGAAAAATGTGGGGCAGAGGTTCTGAATTGGCATCCAGGGAGAGCTTGTGCACAGTTTGGCAGCGACCAGGCCAACATCGCCGGAGATTAGCTGGTAAAAGACGGACGGACGCACGCACACACAGAGGGACAGACAGGGGCGAAAACTCCCCATGCCTCCCCCCATGCCTTCGGCCTGGTGAAGACAATTAACCAAAACCAATAAGCGCAATAAGCCATTGAAACCATAAATGCATGGTGTGTAGAAAGTTTTGTAAAGATTTCTATAAAATCCCTGGAGGAGTTAGGATTGAACCGTTTTTGAGCGGTGGTTACACCGTCTCCTATGCATGACTGCGTGTGTATATTTGTAACTTTGTCTGTAGCATGAGCTACACACACACACAGCACACACACAGGGTATAGCTTGATGAAATGAACTGCTCACATCCACCGCTCACTTCAAAATTGGTTTGATTTTTCAATAAATTCAAAATGGTGGAAGATCTAAGGGTCAGTGGTCATAGGTCACAGTGGCAAGATTGTTCCTCATGAGGAGAGCCATATGTGTAATTAAGTTTCATGGCTGTAGGTCAAACACATACCTAGTTTCCTAAAAAGCGACTGCACACCAGGAGCAGCAGAAACAGAAGAAAACCAACACATACAGGGTGCCTATGCACTGCATGCTTGGCCCCAAAAGACAAAAAATCACACCCGTGTGAAGTGGAGCTGTGTGTGTGTGTGTGTGTGTGTGTGTGTGTGTGTGTGTGTGTGTGTGTGTGTGTGTGTGTGTGTGTGTGTGTGTGTGTGTGTGTGTGTGTGTGTGTGTGTGTGTGTGGATCATGTGTACCGATTTTTGTGACATTTGAAGAAAATATGTAGGAAAAGGAGCAAAAAGTGTGTTTTGGAGAAAATTCAAGATGGCGGAGAATCTATCATGGCGCAAATGGGCGTGGCCTATATGGGGAGATGCGTCATGACCCAAGGAATCCAGGGAAAAAATATTTTTAATTTTCCGACCTACGGTTCAAGAGTTACAGGCCAAAACGTAAAGTGGGGTGTTATGGCGCCACCATGCGGCCAAATGACACAATTATTTTTTATTTAATCCTTGAAATCATTATGAACCTCCTCTCCAAGTCTTGAAACTCTAGCCCCTATGGTTTGCGAGAGACAAATAATTGAATGTGAGTTTTTGCAATTCCCATTATAAGTCAATGGGGAAAATTAATTCACTAATAAATTAATATCAATTAAACTATAGAACCTTTCTCTTAGAAAAGTAATAGCCCACGTTTCCTGAGTAAGCCGGTCGATTTGACATATGGCGCGAGTGTGTGGTGGCAAAACTGTGGGACTAGTGGCGTGCCGAAGTTTAGGAAGTTCAGGCTACATACACACAGACAGACAGACAGACAGACAGACACACACACACACACACACACAGACCCACACGGCCACGTATAGGGAGCCTGTGTTTCACACAGCTCCAAAAAAGGAATCGTGGTAATCAAGAGAGAAATGCCAGGACAACAAATAAGGGAGAAGAGTTACAAATTGGCTTTCACTCACTCACATTTATTGCAATTCCTAACAGCGTCCAGAGGGTGGTGCTATGCTCTGGTAAGCACTACTATGCCTTGCTGAAGCAGAGGGAGACAGCAGCAGCCAACCAGAATACTGCACTCATCCGCTTGGAGGAACTGTGCCCCTTCCCTCTGGAGGCTCTACAGCAAGAGCTGCAGAAATACACCAATGCCAAAGGTACTAACGTGACCTGGCTGCTCTTTTGGGCTGCAACTATTGATTAATCTTTTAGCGATTATTCTATTGATTACCTTTTCCATTCATTGAATTATGGAGATGCACATAATAAATATTACAAAATAAATGTATGTACTACAACAAATTGATTAACCACTTGTTGATTGATTGATTGGTTTTCCTTAAATAATTGATTAAATCGATTAGTTTGATTAACATGTTGTAGCCCTACTGCTCTTCACTTCACAGAGCACCTTCCAGTACTGTCAGCACAGAATATTGCAGCCCTGAAGAGGGTGAGCAAGGTCAATGTTTGATTGTGATGAACTGACTTTTCTGCAGAGTTCATCTGGAGTCAGGAAGAACCACAGAACATGGGTCCCTGGTCCTTTGTAGCTCCCAGGTTTGAGAAGCAGCTGGCCTGCAAGGTGAGCCATCATGGAGTTGTTGATGTTAACTTTACATCTATGCAATTGTCTATCACTTTCTTGGGCCCTTCCACTATTTCCCTCTCAGCTCAGCTTAGTCTAAAATATAAAATGCAATTTATAGGTGCACCTGCACACCAACCCTTAACAGCCTGCTCCTTCAAGCTGCTCATAGTGTAGCTGCAGCTCTGTATACAAAGCAAGCAAAGAGGGTGAAGATTTTGTTCTGAGAAACATTAGAATTGGATAGAATGTGATCGTCGGTGACGGACAACGGACATGTTAGTTTCAGTATCTCGGAAACAACAGCCTCCCTGCAAACTACTAGGGTTGTTGTGAATATCTTTATTCAAGGTTCGGGTATTCTGCACATGTTCCAAGCGATTAACCAAATACAAATTTGAAATGAATTAGGCAATAAATGAAATGTTGCCTTTTGGCAGTGAGATTGTTGGCTCCACAGAGGGTATATAAGGTAAGTTGTGTCTCGAGAGCCACTAGCATTAATAATACACAAAGCTGCACTGGCATCTTTTCTGTGTATTTATTGTGTAAATGGACATTTCTATAGCGCCTTTATCCAAAGCACTTAACTGTTTACATTCACCCATTGACACTGATGGCAACCAGGCAACCAGGCAAGGTACCAAACTGGTACTACTAACCTGCTACACCTTCCCATTCCCACAACGGCAATGAATGCCGCTGCCTAAGCCTTGTAAAACCAGTAAATGCCAACTCTTGAAATAGTTGTTGTTAACTCATACCCTGCCAAACCCGAGGAACCCGAGAATTTCGCGATGTCCCTCCCTGCCACGCCCGAGGAACCCGAGAATTTCCGCCATTTTGGGGGAAAAAAAATTTTTTTTTTCAAAAAATGTTTTGGGACCCCAAAAACGTTAGTAGGCATGATAGCGATCGCGAAATTGCTTGTTTAACCCCCATACAACCCCCATACAACTCAGGTAGCAGACCTCCAAGCTCACAACAGTGTAAAACATAATGGCTGCTATCTCATGAATGCCTGAACGGATTTCCATTCGGATTTTTTTGTTTGAAAGCTGTGAGCAATGTGGACACACGTGGTGCATTATCTAGGCATGGGTGTGCATGATCCGTGCACTATGAATTACATGGAAGTCTATGGAGACGAATGGCAGTTAAAGAGTACGAAGGTATTGTTAAATGGCAGCATATGAGTTAATCTATACTGCAAATCTCAACATTGTCCTTGTGAAATAGTTTTGTTCTTATTGGGGAAGATTCCTAAGATCGATATATCTGTTTAGAGACAAGCCTAATGTAAACTGACCACGGCATTGCATTACCTAAATTAATCTATAAAAAAGGCTTCAGACAAACAATGTTGTTGTGATAGATTGCATTTTTTTTTACAAACATACTTTATTATCAACTAGACTGCAATGAGTTCTTGTCTCTACAAGGAAGTGAAAATGAAAGTCTTTGAGAATGTGAAACTTACATATCTCTGCAGTTTGGCCAAAACCAGCCAACTCAAAATCAAATCAAGTAGAGTTAGGAGGTTTTGGCAAAGCGCTTTTTACTACTTTTCAATATTTTTTTAACCAACACACAGACATAAAGGGTGTTCAATAGCACTGATATATGGAGAAAAAAATTGAGTCAGCTGGACAGCAACAATTATGCTTGTATTGTTGATGATCTACAGTATAAAACAGTTTTGTTTAGAGGTGAAACATTTATAAAGATCTCTATGGTAATTTATCCAAAGGGGACAACATACCCAGACAGTCACTCCCTCACAACACTAACCAAAATGCCCACAAGCAGCCAATTGCTGTGCTATGATTATTTGGGGGCAGCCCTACAAAGTTGTTATCTGGTTTACAAACAGATTGGTGTGATTAGTCAAAACAGCAGTGTTTGTGGACAAAATCACTTTGATAATTTGTAAAACCTTTAAGCAGTTTTGATTCGGAGCAGGCACTTCATTATGTGTAAACCTAATGTACATTTATACAGTGCGACTATTGACTTGGGTGAGGTAATGTTATTTTATGTTATGTTACATTACATTATGTTATTTTCACAATGCACCCCAACACCTTCTTCACTATCTTCCTCCTCAGTTGCGTTTAGTGAGTCGACCTGCTCTACCTGCCCCTGCTGTGGGTATTGGAATCATCCATCAGCAGCAACAAGAGGCCATCCTCTCTGCTACCTTCTCCTAGGAACACCGTCTGGTGGTGCTTGCCCAGTGGGTCCATACGGATCAATACTACATGGCATATCGGTAGTGTTCTTACTCTACTACTATATCAGTGCTGAAATGGAGAGCTGCTGTATGAAGGATCTATCTGGTGTTTGGTTTGCTTGGAATACGTCATACTGAATCTGTAATTTCACTGTGTAAGATATATACTGTGAAAGTGGATAATGTTTATAGTTTATTTTTACTCTAAAGCGGTCAAATGTTTGCTTTGATTGTTTTTGTTATTGTGGTAGCTGTGTTTCAAAGAGTGGTCAAGACTCCAGTCGGCTCATTGACAATGGTTTATTTTCTGAAAAGGTCTTCTCATTCAGCATGATTGTATTCAGTAAGGTACTGCGAGCTAAATACTGAACAGCAGTGTAATGGCGCTTTCCCCACTGCATTCTACAGTAACGGCTCAACTTGACTTGACTTGTTATAAGTTAACTATAATTAGGCGTGGAGAAAATACATAGTTAACTGAAGCCATTGTCTTTTTCTACTTTCTCTGGGCAATGTGGGCAGGTGTGTTGGAGAGAAGCCGTTACTGAATGAAAGTAGTCATGATGCCTGAGGAAGGTTAGATGCATTAATACAATTAAGTGAAGACGAAGAAGTGACTAGTTAACTGTAATTAAAATTAGACTTGAGAAGAAAAAAACTGAAACAATTTGTGTACAAACATTAAAATACACAGAAACTGACCTTTTTAGTCTTTGTTAATTTGGACAAATGAACAAAGACTAGACTGGGATGTCTACATGACTTGAGTCACATAGTGATGCGTTTGTGTTGTAATAGCTATTCTGAACTTCTTAAATCTAAGAATGTATAATTTAAAATATTATAATTGATTACAATCATGTACATAAAAAACTAAAACAAATAAAGGTTAATTTAATAGCAACAACATTTTAATAACTGGATTCAAAAATTCTAATTCGCTTGTGTCAAGTTGAGCCAGTAGTATCATGCATTGGAAAAGCAACAATACAGTTGGTTTTAATCAAGACCTCTGAGGTCAAGTTTACAATAAGACTGAACAAAAGCACTTTGAGCTGATCATCACATCATGATTGTGAACACAGGGTGAACACATGACAAGTAATAATGTCTACAACTTGCTTATGTATCATAGGCAATATTTCTCGGTTTGTTGTTCCAGAAGGACATGGCCGTCTCAAGCTTTCTTCATTGCATTCATTTTTGTACTGCTGTATAAGCATCAATCACCAGTTTGATATATTTGTAACCCCTAAAGCAGGGACGTGCTGGCCATTGGGAAAAGCAGGACAACTCCCGAACGGCCAGTTCATTCCCGGCCGGTCCAGGCCGGCCATTAGGAAAAAAATTCAAATAAAATGTCGGCCTTCGTTCCATTTTGGGGGCTGGGCGTCACAAACCTCGTATCTCCAAGTTTCAAATTTATACATTTCTTGGCAAAGCAAAGCCCTGCTTCATCATACAAGGCCGTCGCACAGAAGTAGTGAAAGCAGCAGATCTACAAGCACACAACGCCTCGCGGTGCGAGTTGTTGTGTGCTTGTAGATCGGCTGTTTTCACTAGTGTAAATCATTTTTAAAATGATAAATACAAAACAAACAGTTTTGGACATGACGAAATATAACTCATATACAGTAATTGGCCCACTGGCTTGTCACTTGTCATGATCTGAAATGGCAAATCTTTGAGTAGCAGCAGCGCTATAGAGAGAGATCTCTCTCTATTGCGTGCAATGAGGGCCTCTCCAACTCTTTTTCCTGCGCTGAATCAGGGTCCCAGCATGTCCCTGCCCTAAAGGTTTAGCTTTAAAGTGTTGTGAGAGACTGGCAGCATCAATGTCATAGATTGAGAAAAATGAACAATGTTTCTGAACTTCATTTTTTAATGAATCTACACCATAGCTATTAAACATTTCAAATCATACCTGCCTTTTAATTGGGATATATACAGTTGTGATTTGGCTATGTTATGTATACAAACATAAGTACAAATTTGCTAGTGAGCAGTATTTGATCTTTCATGTTAATTACTTCATCAGGAAACTGTAGGTCAAAATAGTGACAATAAAGGGCTACTGGCACATGTCAAAGATGGATTGTCACATGGAAATAATATTTTTGAATAAATCTACAATTTTAACCCTTTTGTGTGATGTTTGCCTTCCGTATTACACATAGGCCTACTTTTCATGCAAATCACCAGTCAGATTTGTTTGCACAATATAATTAATTGCTAGTCTAATAGTTGTGTGGGTCATTCTACATAATGACTACTTTTATGTTTGATACTGTACGTCCTATATTTTGATGCAAATGCTATTGTACTTGGGACTTTTACTCGTTACAGAGCATCTCTACTTCTTGTACCACTGGAATTAGATTAAGTCAAGAGCTCGTTCTGGGTGTGTCAACGTGTAACGCTTTCCTCCATAACATTAACCTAGTCATGGAGAGTAGTGTTCATCAAGGAGTCAGTTGGGGTCACAAAGAATATCTTTGACAAAAGACTGTTATTTTTAAGGTATCCTACATGCGATGTGAGATCCCATTCAAACTCAATAGAGAACCTCCACCCTGCCGGGGGCAGCCCTCTATTCAGAAACATCCCTACTTAGAAACACCCCTATTCAGAAATCCCCCCACTGAGGTTAGGGTTTTAGGTTAGGGTTAGGTGACACCTCTATTTAGAATAATGGAAGTCAATCTTCTGAATAGAGGTGTTTCTGAATAGAGGTGTGTAACATGTTTTCAATCTGTAGGTCTACTAGTTACAGAGCACCCTAAAAACTCTCAAATCACATTAGGATTTTATTTTTTTAATTAATGCTCAGAGAGTGACACCAATGCTTTCTGTGGACAGAGCCCCTGGTACAAATATGCTTGAAGTTGAGATGAGTGTATAATCCCTATTACAAAAACGAATACATTAAATAAATGTAGAATAGAATAAGTATAGCCTATCAACATTGAAATTCAAGCAAAAGTCCCTCAAAATTGTACAGGCTACTTATAACTTCAGTAATTGTAGCCTCTTTGGTTTCCAGTTCACAGTCTAATCTAATTCTGAAATAAATAATATACCTATGTATAAATGTGAATGTGCATAGTGCATAGGCCTACTGTAAAATGTTATTCTCAATCGAGGACACGAGGCAGCATTGTAAATCCACAAGAGTTTCCAGTGGGTCGGTGGTGATTTGGTGCAATGCGAACACTCATCTCTAAACCGTTCACTGTTCAGCGTTCAGGAGGAGCGACCTCCCACTGCTTCTATTGCTATAACAACCACAGGGCGGTCGGTCTCTGTGACTCAATGATGGCACATCAGTTCGGATGCGACTGACTTGACTGAGGAGTGTCAACGTCATCCTTCAACCTATGACAGTCTGACCTCACCGTGCACCGTTCTGTGACGAAATTGCGATCCATTGTCCAAGGAGACAACAGTGAGGAGGAAGCCCCGAATCCGCTACGTAACGTCGGACAGATTAAAGTAAACCCTCTGGTCGGGAAGGAAAGGCGCACCTTGTCTGGGGCTGTGACTGACTGCACGGATGGACCGAGAAGAAAGCAAATTGTTGCCTAAATTAACATAGGAACTATCTGCTGAAGTGGACCATTACTTTTGTCGCCCCCACACGCACGCGACGCGCCCCGGTGCGACATGGCGAGAGAGAACGGAGAGACCAGCGACGGCTCTTCTTGGAAGAAACACGTCGATGACATCAAGAAGATCTTTGAGTTCAAAGAAGTCCTCGGGACGTGAGTAGCAGCAGCTCTGGGTGGAAACTTTTGTGTCCAGTTTGCTACTGTATGGCTGCATCAGCCCGCATGGCAGCGTCTTGCCTCATTCATTTAACAGCCTACTGCTCGTCCCACGACATAATGTCATATATTGCCCACAACAACAGAAGATCTGTTGTTGTGGGCAATCCCGTCGTGCGATGAGGCAGGGTGCATTGAGCGTGCAGACGACAATGCCACATTGTGTGGATAACACGGAAATCAAAGCACACTTTATATAGCCTCTAATTTTGACACGATGACATCTGTTGAATATGTCTCAGACAAATCAACTCAAAGAATCTGTCGACAGCTGCGACCGCAAAGTCGTGTTTCGCTTCAATCGCTTGGCAAAAGATACATTCGGCCTAATTAGTTGTGAGTGAGCTGTAATTAAGCCGCCTATCATTTGTTACACAATTAGTGAACGAAGCAAGTGATCGTGACCGAATTGAAGAACGTCCGCAATCCGCATTATGAGATAACGTTACGTGCGTGCATCGATTCGTGCTTGACATAATAATTATCAAATTCAGAAACAAGTGTGATTGTATAATGCCACCTATTTCATTCCAGAAATTACTGTTAGCCTATCTGTAGATTAGTGTAGGCTATGTTAGGCTAGACAAACCATGAGTATTTTTTTAAGGGTCCATCAACACATACATATTATAAGGTGCACCTCTGGGCCTTTTAAACTAACATGCAAAGTGTATGAATCAATCCATGACGTGTACGGTGTACCCACGTCATGATAAAACCCAAGAGATTCCCTGCCTGCCTACAGACAGTCAGTACATCCTGACCCTACATAAGCAGCACAGTGGGCTATACTACACAGTACACACAGCATCAAAATAAACTCATTATAAACAGCCACTCATCAAACAAGTGATCTTATTTTCAGCTGACTACCGTTTATTTGTAGGCTATTCATATAGTAGGTTCGGTAGGCCTACTATAAGTTCACACATGCAGTAAACATATAGCACCAGTAAGACTCCCTAATCGGGAGATAAGCGACCGTCAGGTCGCAGCGTGATTTTAGGGCAAAATGTGTAGGATCAGTGTCCAAAAATGTCTTTGAAAAAATTGGCCAGATGGTGGCGCTATATGGGACAGATCCATGTTGATGACATGAGTGTAGACATACTGTGTACCGATTTGCGTGATTTTAGGGCAAAATTTGTAGGAGCAGTGTCCAAAAATGTGTTTGAAAAAATGGGCCTGATGGTGGCGCTATATGGGACAGATTCATGTTGACGGCTCTCTTGGCGCCGCCGAGGCGGACGCGTGGGTACCGGCCCCGGCTCTCCCGGTCGCTCCTAGTCCAAGTTACAGCATTTTATGTGCCCTGCAGTGGCGGGGGTCCTCCACTAGGGGCATCCATGCTGGAGCACCAGGAGTCGGTGGTCCCTGGGAATTCCCCGTGAACAGCCCCGTTTGGGTGGTCATTTGGTCATTTTTGCACTTTTTGGTGGTGGCAGAAGGGGGTCCCTGGGGGTCCCTGGAGCTCCGGGGGTCCCTGGTGGGGTGGAGGTTGTGGATTGGCAGGCAAGGAGTGTGTATGCAAAGTTTGGCATGGATTGGGGCAACGGTGGCGGAGATATGAGTTGGGGAAAAGTGTGACACGACGGACTGACTGACTGACTGACTGACAGACAGACAGCCGGTGGAGGTTTTGGTAGTAAATGGTAGTAAACTAATTAACTCTGCTTGTCCATATAGCAGAGGGAAATGGCTCAGCTCTTTGGTTTCACAACTTACTCTCTGGTGTTTGGACCACAGAGCAGGCAAATTCCACAGTTTATTTTAGTCCATGGTTAGTGCTGCTTGACTTAATGTCTTTTTTGCAGGATGAGTTACGTTGTAGAGAGGGAATGTAAAGTGATGCACTTTGAAGGGCAAAAAAAATATATCCCCAAATGGAAGACTAAGCAAGCACTAGAGGGGGTTTTAGTCAAGGGCTCTTAATGTTTGGATGATGGTATACAACTTGGGACATATTTAACCAGTGATAAATTTGATTTCCGTTTATGGGTAGAAATGTGTCAAAACATTTGTAAGAATATATTACATTTTCGGACGTGTTTTCCCAGAAACAAGACCTATACCCCAGCTCCCCCTTCTCCAAAGCTGACTGGAATTTGATGTGCAGATGTGGGGAGGGGTCTGTGTTGAGGACTGGGTCTCCCTGGGGAAATATGTTTGTTTTTTTCTGGCCTGGGAAAATGGTGTCAAGCTTGGTGGGGAAATGATTTGGCCAGGGGCCATGGTGTTCTTCAGCTGTGATTCTGGTCAGTCCCCATTCATAAGTGTAAACACAGGTTAGATGAGATGGCTGGCTGTACTTCTTAGATGTGTGCTTTGCCTTTCAATGACACCCTCCCTCTTTACACATTGTTATTATGAGCAGACTAATGAGACATTGAAGGAGCGTGTTAGTGTGTGCCTCATGAAACATTACCTCGGCTGAGGAGCACTTCGTCATCAAATGTACGGTAATAGTCAAAACAATAGCATAGTGTTATATTTACAGTCCTAAACATAAGGTGAGATTGACATTATTCTTTCAAAGTGCTGTATAATCTCTCTGTTGATGGAACATGTAGATTTAAATCTAGCTACATCAATTTTGTGCGTCATTACCTCCTTGATTCTGCCCCCAGGGCACAATGTCTGTTCCCTGGGAGTCTGTCCTGACAGATCTCCTTGTTCCTGTGAAGCTCTTAAGCAGGACAAAGCTTATATATTGTGAACGTGAGCCCAGGAGCAACCACACATCATAATGGTTTAATGGATTTGTAGTGCATAACAGACACACTCTTGGCATGTTTGCTGTTGCACTCAGCAATCAGACGATTACTAACTGTATAGGCAGCAATGGTTTCCCCTGGGTTTTCTTTGTCCTGCGCAGAGCCTCTGAATAGTGAATACTGTCAGTGAATGATCACGACTTTCTGTCTACACAGTGTCCAGGTAGGTAGGAGGAGATGATGATCTCATCCACTAGTACCAAGAGTGCTCACAGACCAGTTATCTAACCACCCACCTCCATCTTTTATGACTTGCTGTGTGTACGCTCCTCCTTATTAAGTTTAAGGACTGCAACATGATAAACTATTTTGAACGTCAGAGTCCATGGCTGAGGCTCCTATAGCCGGTTTAAATCAAGGGAGTGCCTTGTTGCGTGGGCAGTGAGTGCTGCTCAGATTGGGGAGGGGAAGGGGGATCACAGTGGGTCACTCAGGCCAAAAATCTACCAGCGCTGTAGTCCTGTCCTCACCACAGCTTTGCCTGGGGATTAAGAATAGACTGAGTCTCGGCCAGAGGAAGAGACGAGGATTATCCCTACCTCTAACCAGTACACCAGTAACCCCCCCCCCCCCTTCCCCCCACGCACGTGCTTAGGTTTCCTCCTGACGGTGTTCAGATGGGTTCATCCAATCATCCCTTGACAACCAAACCAATCCAACCATTCCATCACCAGCTCACCGTAATTTCATAGTTATATTTATTTTTATCTTATTAGAAAAGTAATAACCATGCAAACAAGCACTTCTCCATTATATGTCCATGAGACTGGCAGGACTTTTGACTGTGATGCACTTATTGTGGGAGGCATTCGCAAACCAATGGCCATGGTTGTCATGGTTGGAGGCCAATATTTACCACCTTACTATGAGGAAATCTGCTTTCCATCACTTAGCACTTACTGTAGGTTCTGTCCTATGCCAAACTTCCTGAACTGGCATTGTGGGATAGACCTGATAGTGGTGCTACAGCAACCATCTAATTCACGCCCACAATTAGCCAGTAGCTATGCCCCTCCCAAAAAGCTTTTGTCCAATGCTAGATTAGAATAACTTCCTGCTTGCCAAGGTTTGCCTTGGCAACAGCCTTGGCAAGCTGCCGGTTGCTAAGCTAGCATTGGACAAAAGCTTTTAGGGGAGGGGCATAGCTACTGGCTAATTGAGACAGCGACACCACTTTGGGTAAGGTGAATGATATACTGCAAGCCAGCCCATAAGTCACTGCTATTCAGCTGTAGCTAGCCTACCTTTAAAACAATCCTACATGAACTGAAGACTATATTGATTTAAAAAAAATATGTCTCCAAATGTATGGACTGTCTTTGTCAACATATCATCTTGTTTTCTATTTCTTTTCTTGACACGTGAATGCGTTACCCATAATGTTATGTAATGCAGAGCAGAGGGCAGACAGAGAACCTGTCGCTTTTCAGTGACATCACTGTCTTTTCTTCTACTGTATGTATTTACGAGCACCGACTTTGAAGATCCCGACATTTTCAACTATGAAGAAGCCAGATGTGATAATCTCCCAAAATAAATAGCCTAATATACGAGATGTATGAGAGACAAGCGTATCCGGGTATTGAAAAACAGAAGGTTTCCAGTGGTAGCACTTTTGACTCACTGATGAAGTATATTAAAGTAGGCTATAGAGATGGACCGATTGCAAAATTCTTGGCCGATACCGATCCTCCGGTTTTATGAAGGTCTGACCTGCCAAAACCGATTTTTCCGATACCGATTTCTTTAGCTAAGAACTAGAAAATAGGGTTGCTCAAATACCCTTTTTTCAGGCCAAGTAGGCCTACAAGACATACTTCAATTTGAGTACCAATAAGCTAGAAGAACACTAATGCCAAATCAATCACAATAGTACAATATTCAAAATGACAGACAATATCCACTCTAATATGACCGTCTGGTTTTTTTTTCTCCTTCTTTTTGGAGACGATATTGACACAGGATTATGGAATATATCCTTACATTGCAGTAATCAGCACCATCTGTATTCTGTAGGCTGCCACTAAGTAGACTGGCTGCTACTTGCTAATGTTTACTTTAGTCACAGGACCAGAGCATCATGCTGTGCAGTGCCATAGACACAATTGGCATAAAACCGGTTTTATGTCAGTGACCTGCCGGTCACCGATTCGGCCGGTTTGATATAATACCTGCCGCTCTGTATTTATATATACTTAGTCGGTGGCCGGCCAGCTCGGGAGCGATGTAAATAGGGAATGAATGCCCCGCCCTTTAATGCAAACCCCATTATACCTGTTGTCATAGGACCCGTTTTGACCATCTGTTTGCCTGTGTCCATTTATGCCCATATATGGAGATCTCTGCAGACACAGTGCCGGTTCCGGAAAACTCTGATGTCAGACATCAGCTCCGCATATGGAGATTCCGAACCTTTAGCGCCGGTTCCGGAAACCGCGTATTGGGTCGGGTCGAGGCTGGGCACTGCACTCCCTGCATAGGCGGGCAACGCACGTGCCGAAGTCTGTGTAATTCAAACCCCATGATGCCTGTTGTCATAGGACCCATTTTGACCATTTGTTTGCCTGTGTCCATTTATGCCCATATATGGAGAATGTATGGAGATATCTGTATCTGTCTGTCTGCGTCCCATATATGGAGATTTCTGAACACAGTGCCGGTTGCGGAAAACCCTGAAGCCAGACATCAGCTCCGCATGCGGAGATTCCGAACCTTTCACACGGTTCCGGAAAAACGTGCATGGGGTCGGGTCGAGGCTGGGCACTGCACTCCCTACTGCAGCGGGGAACGCGTGTGCCGAAGTCTGTGTAATGCAAACCCCAAGATACCTGTTGTCATAGGACCTGTTTGACCATCTGTGTTTACCTGTGTACATTTATGACCATATATGGACATATCTGTCTGTCTGCGTCCCATATATGGAGATCTCTGTGAACACAGTGCCGGTTCCGGAAAACCCTGATGTCAGACATCAGCTCTTCTTACAGAGATTCCGAACCTTTCACGCCGGTTCCGGAAAACCACGTATCGGGTCGGGTCGAGGCCAGGCACTGCACTACCTGCTGTGGCAGGGAACGCGTGTGCCGAATTCTGTGTTGACTCATGTGGCGTACGTGATGTCAGAGCTTTTTATGCCGGTTCCGGAAAACCCTGATGTCGGCTCATATATGGAGATCTCTGAGTCAGCAGAAGTGATGTCACAATGAGTCAGCGCTTGTGCCGGATCCTCCGGAACAGCCTGATGTCAACAATCATCTCCGCATACAGAGATTCTGAACCTTTCGCGCCGTTTCCGGAAAACTGCGTATCAGGTCGGGTCGAGGCCGGGCACTGCACTCCGTTCTGTACTGTATGGGCATAAAATGGACAAGGACTGACAGATACAGAGATCTCCATATATGGGCATAAAAGGGACAAGGATTGACAGATACAGAGATCTCCATATATGGGCATAAAAGGGTAAGAATTGACACATACAGAGATTTCCATATATGGGCATAGCGGCCCGAACCTCTAGTTTAATAAAAAGTGTGGTAGTTTTGCTTACCCTAGCTGGTAAATGATTAGTGCACTTCAACTTTAAGCTAGATCAGGCCAGCCTGTACATAATGGCCAGCAGCCACCAATGCCATGCCGTGAGCATGTTGAACTACCTACTCAAAATGGGAAATCAGAAGACCTCGTGATGCTGCAGAGGCTGGACGATATTAGGAAAACCTTCGATATTCGATAACATTGTTGAATACCTTGATATCGATATTACTCAAGATATCAGTAAAAACAATTGCATTTTATAGTTTTTAATGTTTTTCTGCTTTAGGTCCACTGCCTGCCTAACTCAGATAATGAATCCATGCATGCACATTGCACAGTACACATAGAAGGGTCAGGCAGGTTTTATTGAAATAACCACACCTGGTTACAGATGGACTGCTTTTTTTGCATGTGCTACGTACGTGCATGTATAGTGTATTAGTGTGTCTGTTAATTAATTTGACACATACACCAATACCTAATTTCAATCTGTCTTCGTCGATATATATACCTTGCATGTTGATGCCTCGATATCGATACATTTTTGATATATTGCCCAGCCTTACTGTAAACCTTATTCTGAGTCTGACTTATAGGTTTGATGATAATCTTGGTCTGAAATCTGGACAGTTCAGATGAAGGACCCTCCTGTATTTCTCATTCCTTCCTCTTCCTAATTCCCCCCGTCGTTTTTCCTCAGTCGGTGCCCAGCACTGACTCATTGCTAAAATTATATTTGGATTCCTCACTAAGTCAGTCTATTTTACACATACGACTAAAAGCACAGTGCAAGGACAAATTTGATTGTGCCTTCCACTGGTGATCGATCTTTGTGAGAATATCATGCCTGATTGGGTTTCACCAGTCAATAAGATTGTGTGCGTCGGGAAGCCCGCAGCTGTGTCTGTAATGGTCTTTTCTCTTCCTCCTGTTACAGTGCGGTTGCCGATAATGAGATCTAGCCAATGTACCTACATGACTGTCACTTGACAAGTCTAATTTCAGAACCTTTAAGCCACTGGTATTCTGAGGGAGCAAATGAAGTAACCGCTCTGGGAAATCCCTTTTAGGAAAGCCCTAGTGTGGCCCTAGAGTGACCTAAAGGAGAGGCTGAAGAAACATTGCTCATGGGATGATATCCTAGTCTGAGATTGTTTCAGCACAAAATACCTCACTCCAAAAAGAAGTGTGAAATGAGTGGTGCATATTTCACACTATAGCCTATACTGATATCCTGTGACATCATGTCATGTGTAGTTATAACCCCATGGGAAAACCCTTGGAAAACCTATGTCAAACATACGTCAGTCATCCATTGGGAAAACATTTGGAAAAACACATGATGAAAAACACAAAGCCACGTACTGTATTACCGCTCAAAAATAAAAAGAACACAACCACCCATAACAAATACTTCTCTGCTGCACCTCTCTGGAGAGTTGGGTTCTTTGATCCAGACTTGTATTAGGAGTGTTGTTTCTGTTTCTTCTCAGAGATACATTAAATGTATCTGTATTTGTCTTATTTTCATTACTTGCTCCATCAGAGTGCACAAGTACTACTTTTGGTGCCATCTGTTTCCGGCCGATAGTACAAAGGCAGGGCCTTTAGCCAATGAGGGAGCAGCGTTCTCTGTGACTTCACCACTAACAAGTGTGGACCGATATAAATAACAAAGTGCAAGTTGGCACCTCGACAGAGTGCCAACTTGCCCACCCACATACATACAGACAGCACTCATCACCCTACTTGCGTGCTTTGCTGGTCACACTTTGTATTTGGAAAGTGACTATGAGTGCACAAGGAACAAGTTGGCACCTCGACATAGTGCAGTCTAGTTCTTTATTGTATTGTGTTTTTATTGTGATCTGGATCTCCCTTGGGTCTGAAATAAAGATTGAATTGAATTGTCTGAAATGGCTGGTACTAGTAGTAGGTACTTGTCTACGGCCATATCTTTTGAGCAGTCAATAATGACCCGTATCTAAACAGTCAGCATTCTCCGTCTTTTGGTTAGCCTATTCTTTAGACACGTATTAGCCAGACCGACCTATCTGAAGTGTGTGGCAGTGTATTGGCCAAGTTGATTATGAATGGCATTAGCTCTTATCAGGTAGCTAGCAGTCAGCCCTCTAGGAAAGATCCCAGTGATTAGTCCCTCTTTTTAATCAGGTCTGTGTGAACACATGGCTACCAGAACATTGGCTCACGTTGTATCTAGACCAGGTTCTTTGTTTCCAGATGTCTTTAGAGATCCAGTCAGAACCAAGACAAATTGCTGTTTACACATTGCATTAGAATGACTGTCAAATGCATGTACAGTGACCAGTTTTGATAAAATCGCACAGCTGCTGTTCTTGGCCTCCATCAGACCAACTCACTCAAGATGTTGAATTTCAAGTATGTACTAATGGACAAATACCCCAACAACGAAACAGATGGAGAAACTGCAGAATAGCCTTGTATAATGAGATGCTGGTGGGTTAAGGATTATTAAGAATATATATAGCAGACTTGGTGCATACACTGATCCCCTCACTGAAAATATGGTTTTACAATGATAAGAAAAGTTGTGCATTGGCCTCGCTTTCAAGGCCTGTAGAGAATTGTTTGTTTTATGCAAGAGGTTAGTGTTGTTGTTGAATACAAAAGATGTCTTCTTGCATTTCTTGTTTCTTGTGAACAATGTATACATTACAATGCGTCCCCTGCACCCTTAACCAACATGTTTACATTTCTGGTTAATGTTCCGACTGTACTGTGGTAATGTACAGTATCAGCAGAGTCTTGTACTACATTGATGGAGGCTCCACCTGGATTATCAAGCTCCAACTTTCCCTATGTGTCCATTACATAACGGGCTGTGCTAATGCATCTTACACAAGATGATTCAGTGTGATTACTCAGCACGACTGCTGCACTGTCCACACAGTAGTCAGTAAGCTGCCTCTAACCTCGAGAAAGAGACACAGAGAAAGGGAAAAAGCTCATCTTTGCATAGAGTGCTGTAATTAGGGACGGGGCGATATGACATTTTCATATCACGATTATTGTGACCAAAGAAATCACGATTTATGATATCGCGATAATAAAAATATCCCCAACATCCATTATCCTGGGCCGAAACATTTGCCCAAAGAAATAGCAGATCTACAAGCTCATATTGCGACGCGTTGTGAGCTTGTAGATCGTCTATTTTTTGGCAGAGATTTGGTAGATAGTAAAAAAAGACTATCAAGTAGTACGTATGTTATAAGTACGTTTTACCAATAGAGGGATGGTACCGGATATGTAGCTCAGCAAATAAAAGGTGAATTGATCCCAGTGCATGACGGAGGACAATTTCACGATAAAGTAAATATCCACGATACGATTATCGTGAGTGTTTTTTATCACGATAAACGATAATATCACTTAGTAATTGTCATAAATACACAAGGCTGTTGGCTAAGTTGATGCCCTCAAAAGTGTGGGTGTTTCTGATTAGTTTCTTAACAGCAAGGAGAGGGAAGCACGCACATCTCCAGGTCTGAAGAGGACCCGTATGGTTCGAAACGTTGTTTCTCTTTAAATAAAATTGTCGCTGGAGCTGCTGAACAGTGTGTGGACTTCCCTTCTTCCTATAGTTTCTTAACAGCACCTTCAAATCTCGAATGGTTTTGATTTACTTTGTCAAAGGGAGGAGAGGAAGTGATATTGCTACAGTATGTCTCATGCATCTTGTGAGTCGGGGTGTACAACATTAACCAACTTTAGAGGCTTCCTGTGTTTCTTGTGATGTTCTTTTCTTTTTAGCAGTCAGTTTTCCTTAGCAGAAAGCATGCTTGGTTAAAAATAACTTGCAAGATTTAGCCTTTATCTTTTCAGAGCCACAGGGTTTTTTTGGTGGAGAAATATTGTGCTTCTTACAGGAATGCAGCAGCCATAGCAGTGGTGACACGCACTGAATTGAAATGATGCTCACAGCATCAACTGCAATCAAAAGAGAAGTGTCGCAACAGGCTGTTGTGATAGGAGCTAATCATGATGACTCAACTCTCTCAGCCACAGAGACCCTTGAATTTCCATATTGCCCACATTATGTCTGGGAATGTTGTCTCACGCACGCACGCAAGCACGTACGCACGCACGCGTCAGCAGTGAAAATGGGTTCCACCTCTTAACATCATAACTGGGACCACCTGGCTGGTTGGCCAGTGTTGTTTTATTTATTATCCTCAGCATCATGTATTCATCCTGTAGCCCTGCCCTGTCCCTACTACCCCCACCCCTCCTTTGGAGTGCAGGGAGAGGGATTAGCGTGGATTTGATGTCCACAGGAGGGCTTAGTGGACCATGCAGCGCTGACTTTAGACCCCGCTGGGAGGAACTGATTACATGCAGAGTATATAATGGACCCCTCATGAGCCCTCATACTTTCTTTTCTTTTTTTTAGGTGGCAAAGAGGTGCATCTCAATTTTAATATGTGTATCTGTTGTCTAATAAGTGACAATGCCGGTGAAATTCAACAGGTCACTTAATCCCACTGACTCTGAGATTTAAAATTCAGAGTAAGAATGGGGGGGAATCTCAAACTGGAGATGGTAAAGAAAACAACGATGTATATGAACTGTCTATGAGATTTCTGATACGGTACATACAGTATACTGTAGGAGCCACTGACAGGGATGGATCAGGAGAAAAACTGCCCAGAGAGGTGTGGAGGACAAATGAGATGAGTGTGTGGGGGTGGGGGGGTCAGATGTATTAAGTTGGAGTGAATGTGGTAGCATAGCAACAGATACAGATTGCTTGGGCAAATATTCCCTTAATTCCATATTTGCTTTTTAAGGCGTTCATAGAGCCAGATGGCCATGGAAGACACGCCATCCACAGACCTAAATGCTTTTTTTTTAAAGGTTTTAAAAGTGTTTGCCCGTGCTATTGCCAGCACAGAAGTGCACACACCGTGCCGTGAGCCAACACAGGAGGCTGCTCCTCACATTGAGGGGCTTAGTTGGTTCTCTGTAAATATTCACAATATGCTGTTTGTGTACTCTGCCGTGTCTGCCACTGAGTGCCCTCTGTTCACCGAGCATACGTTTTCTGTGTCAATAATCTCTGTGCTTATGTAAAGCTGACCAATAGTGAGCTCCTTTTCTCTCTCCTGCTGTGTCTCCCTTCCACAGTGGTGCGTTTTCTGAAGTGGTGATGGCTCGGGAGAAGGTCTCGGGGAAGATGGTTGCAATAAAGTGCATTCCTAAAAAGGCACTGAAGGGGAAGGAGACGAGCATCGAAAATGAAATTGCTGTGCTTAGGAAGTAGGTAACACGTAGGCCTGTCACAATTGTTACATAATCGGTTTATCACTTTTTTTTGTTTTTGCATAATCAACAATCATTTTTGCATAATCATCATAATCGTTTCCATGTTGAATGAAAGATGAACGATACATTTTCGAAGATTTTCAAAAAAACATTTTCTTGAAAGTTTATTATTGTCAATAATTTCTTTAAATTTGAGTCATTTGTTATATCTGCAATTTGTGATTATGAAGAAAACAAAGACATGTAATTTGTGTTCATATGTTCCAATGTTCAATGCCAAAAACCCAATTAAATCGTTAATCACAATTATTTGTGTGACAATTAATCATCAACTTAAATTTGTAATCGTAACAGCCCTACTAACACATGACCAGTCCAGGCAGTCCAACCAGCAAGGATTTTGCTGACAAAGCACACCACTTATTAAAACAAAAGGTTTTTAGGGTGTGTTGGTTAACCATTTATTTTTTAACCCTATATAGTTCATTGACCGTTGTATCCCAGGTCTATACTTGGCCCCCTTCTTTTTCCCTACATGCCAAATCTTCACGTGAAAGTAGCCAATCTAGACGCTCACAATGCGCTTCATTGTGACACGTGATTTGTAGTCGGCAATCTTTTGCCAAATATTCACCTATTACGGCATGCCCAAAAAGAGAGACCTGTATCTCTCTTCTGGGTCTGGTACTCTGTACTCTACAGAATCTACAGAGACTGCTGCCTTGGAGTTAGGATGCCAACGCAGCACCATTTATTTAATGGTCATTATCAGCCGAAGTGACCAATCCACTCTCAACAGAAGAGTTGAGTTCACTTGCAAACACACAAGGGCCATTCAGGATTGTGTTGACGCCAGGTGACACTATTTACCTCCAAGCCTGATGGGTCATTCTCCTGAGAGGGTTAGTTATCATTCACTCTTGACGAGAGCGTGCCAGTTGTTGGGGCGTGGTTGCCTGGTTACGGTTGCTATGCTTTGACTCCGGTTTCTCTCAATCTCTCATCTCCTCTCTCCCCCTCCTCCCCACACTCGCGCTACCTCATTTCTGTATTTAGCGACCCTGAAATCGGAACCCTGTTTTAGTTGGAGCTGCCCAAACGATAGTTACCGAGGGAGGAAGTTGTGGGGGAAACCCCACGACCTCACCCACCTGTCCCTCTGAATAAGCTGTGTCACTAACATGTCTCCTTGGAGAGATATGTTTTTTTTTTTTTTCTTCTTTTGCACCCACACCCTGTTGCATGGTTGCCTGGACACTGTCTTCTAGCACAGTATTGATTCTATATTCTATTCTATAGGTGCTCCTGCTGATGGGGGCAGCCAGCCACTTCGTGACTCAGTGGCACGCTATAAGAATCCTCTGTCTCTGTTGAGCACAAAAAGTTTCTTTACCATGTACTGCTGCCATTGTGTGTGCTTGTGTGGAACAAACAAACACACACACGTGTACACGCACACACCACAGCCAATTTTACATGGCAGGGCTTCATTTCAATGACAGAATCGGGGTAATTTAACTGTGATTTTGGACTGTGCTGAATCATAGATTGACGAAAAGTGAACAGAGTTTCCTGTTGTCCCTCTCCCAGAATACAACATGAGAATATAGTGGCTCTGGAGGACATCTATGAGAGCTCAAATCACCTGTACCTCATTATGCAGCTGTGAGTACAACAACCCAACCACACCACTCGTCATGCTCATAATGTATTGTGTGTTTTTTCTTGAATGAGCATGGATAATGTTTTGAGTTCCCATTATCCACGGAAAGAGAAACATTGGAACTGTCCATGCTACTGTACCGGCATCCATGAAAGGTCAAGATGACATGTTTTAGACTAGAGCTATAGCACCTCACTGTACTGAGTAAAATTACTGGTGTATTGTTAACTTAAAGTGTACAAATGGAACACTATTAACCTTTCATTGTATTTTCTGTATGTGCTTTATAGGGTGTCTGGAGGTGAACTTTTCGACCGCATTGTAGAGAAGGGTTTCTACACAGAGATGGATGCCAGCAGACTCATCAAGCAGGTCTTGGATGCGGTCAACTATCTCCATGCCATGGGTATAGTCCACAGAGACCTCAAGGTACTGCAGTCCTGCATTCACACAGACTACAGATAATAACCCATGTACTTTTTAATAGCGCTTATCAAACAAGGTTACAAAGTGCTTTGCAGAACAAGGTAAAACAGCAGCAGCAAAGTAAAATCAGTGGATAAAATCATGTCAGCACAATAGTAATAACACCCCCCCCCCCCCCCCCCCCCCCCCCACACACACACACACACACACACACACCAGCTTGGACACCCATACTGTTTTCTGTCTTGTCCAGCCAGAGAACCTGCTGTACTTCAACCCTCATGATGAGTCGAAGATCATGATTAGTGACTTTGGCTTGTCCAAGATGGAGGGTACAGGTGACGTGATGGCCACTGCCTGTGGCACTCCGGGATATGTGGGTGAGTCTCTCTGAGTTTGACTGAAAATGGCTCACACAAGTTGCACCATATCTAATCTGCTATTAGACATTGGCTAACCTTAAGCCCTGTCCATGCTTTCTCCGAAATGTTCGGTGAGTTGGATGTGCAAATCTCCGACGTGCAAATTTCCGAACTCTAATTCGGTCTAATGCTTTTCAGAAGTCGTGAGTGACATCATTTTGTAGTCGAAACAGACCTTTTGGCCTGTCAAAGTGTGAACAGGCCTTTAGGAGTCTCACCTGATTGGATGCTAGCCACAAGACCACTAATGAGGTCAGACACTGAGTAAAGGCACTAATTTGAAGCAGTAATTAGAAAAGGTGTCCGCTGACTCTTGATCATATGGCTGCAGCACTTACGTAATTAGGGAAGCTCCTTTCAGATGAAAATGGAGCCTTTATGTGTCTTCCCTATCCGATATCCTTTCATATTAAGTTTACACGCCCAGTTTTGTCATCCTATGTATCAGTCTTTGTGAATTAATAACCGTTTGTCTTCCTGTCTTCATAGCTCCAGAGGTTTTAGCACAGAAGCCCTACAGCAAAGCTGTGGACTGCTGGTCTATTGGTGTCATCGCTTACATTCTGTGAGTGTGTCATTTATCGCTAACATTCCGTTAGCGAGTCAGTAGGTGATATTAGTTTGTTTCCAGAAAAAGGGAGAGGGAAACAAAGAAGGGGAGCAAGGGGAAAAGAGAATAAAAAAACAAAAAGGAAATGGCATATTTACAAATGAATGCACAAAATCATTAATGAAGCCTTCTTTAATGTTTTCAGTTGATTCTAAGCTGAATGCCCTATTGACGCTTCATATGAGTGTGGGGGTTGGTTAGCCGTAATGGTAAAGGGTCTTATTTTGCAGCTATCCAAAGGGGTTCTGTCAAGGTCCCATGAGTTACGCCTGCCAAACTAATTAAGTAAAGTGCTGCTACTCGTTATGAGGAGAACATATTTTGCCTTGTTATCCATTCGTTAGGTTAGAAGACTGGCTACTAGGTAATCAGTTGGAAGACTGGCTAATGCCTTCGCAAATGAGAATTCTGTGAAGAGAACACATAATAATACAATTAAAATCATAATACTGTACATATCCACAGCTGTGTGCTTCTTTAAAAATATGCACTGATTCATTGGTGCACCACACATGCTCTGTGTTCCTCCAAATCAGATGAAAACTGACATTGTGTACTTCTTTTCCTGTATATCCCTGTAGTCCGACTGAAATGGCTATTATGGTCATTTTATTTTGAAGTATCAGTCTGAAACGGAAGCCTGTGTGTTTCTGAACCATTCAGAAGGTCCCAGCCCTTCAAGCGACTCTGGCGAAAAGTTAAATAATTTTCATGTTTTTGGGCGACGTTTTCCACTATCACCTCATCGCCTGTTATCGCCAGTAATTGCCGGGTCCTATTGACAAATAATGCACTTCAGGAAAATACGGCCAACTGTCGTCTGCAGTTAAAATGCAAGATTATTGTTTGTAGCCTCACATGCCTGCAGGCCGCAGGCAGAAAGAGACAGCCAAAAGTGTGAAAAACATATTTTTCACTTTAATCCCTCTGAGCCGATGGCTGGTATGCAATATGAAAGACAAACTGCCTTTTAGATTAGTCTTTGCCAAATCCTTTTTATATTCTGGCTAGTTTCAAACATGTGTTGGATGATAGCTCTCACACCGTTGTGTCATCTTTGTCTGTTACCCCAGGCTGTGCGGTTACCCTCCATTCTATGATGAGAACGACTCGAAGCTCTTTGAGCAGATTCTCAAGGCTGACTACGAGTTTGACGCACCATACTGGGATGACATATCAGACTCTGGTGAGCTGTGTTAAGATTAATTCATACTCCATCGCATGGTGGTGTTGCTAGGCGAAAAGAACTGATGTTCTTGGAGTATAAATGTAGCTTTAGATATGTGTGCCTGTTTGAGTGTGCATGTTTTCAGATGACTGCGTACACATTTACTCGAGTGCATTCGAATGCTGCTACTGCTGTATACTGTTAATTTGTGTGAACCAATCTTGGATCAAACTCAACGATCATCTCAATCTGGAGATTTCCGTTTTCATTCCCTCTTCAGCCAAAGACTTCATCAGCTCCCTGATGGAAAAGGACCCAGAGAAGAGGTTCACATGTGACCAGGCTCTTGAGCACCCCTGGTGAGAATCTAACCACTGACACAATGAAGCCCCTACCAGACAATCATAGGGCACCACACATCTCAATGTAACTAAACAGTAGTGTGACGCATGCCAGGCGGCTGACGCGGTCGTTGGCCGAGAGCATTTCCTCCCACTGTCATCCGTCTCCATGGCTCCAAGCTCCGAACCCTGCTCTGCCCGGCACTGTCAGCCCTGAGAGAGAGATCTGTTGAATAAATGGCCACCAATTAGTAGCTGACATCCTGAAGGATCTTTGAAGAATGCCGAGTCTCTAATGAACAATTAGAATGTCTTGCCAGGCCTGAGTCTCAGATAACGAGAAGGGGCGCGTGTGGGCAGCTGTCTCCGGCCGAGGTGGCTAATACGAATAGCTCTGTTAGCCAGTAATGGGACTCCCGTATCCTGGGCAGGTGGTCTACTTCATGCAAAGTACACAGTTTGGTGACACTGGTAACAGGTGTCACAATCATCAGAAACAGCTTTAATTGTGAAAGTAACAGCGCACCTGAAACGGTCGCGTCCTGTCACTTGTAGCATTGTCACATTGTGCTTTATTAAACCTTTATTTCTTTCTTCAAGCCAATTTTTTTAATCAAACAATTTTCCCTAATTTAGTCGTTATGCAAATTGATTCCTCCCCACACATTTCTGTGTTGCCACTACTGTTGTGAGAAGTCCTCACCAGGAGGATGTAGTAGGAAATTTAAGGCGCGCGTTTTTACTACGGTGACGTGAGGCGGGACTACGGCTGTTATGACGTAATCGCTGTAGTGGTCAAAAACGTTAAGCAACCAGCCGTCGGCGACGGGGTCCCACCCCTTTCGCTGAACGCTTTGGTTTCTATGGCGACGCGACCACGCAGCAGGCGTTGTAGACGCTACGTGGAAAGGTAGACTCTGCCGTAGTAGAGACGGCCGTGACGGCGCCAGGTTGATCTATCGAGCGCTGATCATTTCCGGTTGCCGTTGCAAAGCTTAAATAGCCTAATGTCTCTGTCCTACTCCTCCAGCTGGCCATGAATTGGCCACTCCCATTCAGTCACGCATGTGTGACTGTACCCTCAACCAGATGTCACCAAATAAATACATGTTTTAATAGACAGAACATACCGTGATCTGGGCCAATAAGAAATTACGAGCTTGAAAATTGTTTGAGGATTGTGATTCAAATAAATCTAGAGTTTGAACTGTGCTTGTGGAATGTAATATGACTTTTTTTTATTCCCCAAGGATTGCTGGGGACACTGCCCTCTGCAAGAACATCCATGAATCTGTTAGTCGACAGATACGGAAAAACTTTGCCAAAAGCAAATGGAGGGTGAGCACATCATTTGTGGCCTTGTGCAGACAGTATTACGTGAACACTTTGCTTTCAAGTACAGTCTGTATGTTAAATGAGTGCCTGATAAAACAAGTCGTGTAAACATTTCTATAGACTGTTAAGAAATATTATAATACAAATGTGCTAACAAAATGGTAGCATTTTTTTTAACTTGAATAATGACCACCGTGTAAAATACCCCCCCAAAATAGGCACTGTACCATTTTTGGACTGGATCCCATCACGTAACTCTCATAATTCTCTCTCTCCTTCTCCCCTTTTCCTGGTCACAGCAAGCCTTTAATGCCACAGCTGTGGTCCGCCACATGCGCCGCCTACAGCTGGGCACCAGCATGGAAAGTGCACATTCCTTAGCCAATAGCCAGAGCCGGATACCAACCAAGAGCCAATCTGTGGACTGTACCCCTGTCTCCTGCAAGGACTGTGAGTGATTCCTCAGTCTGCCGACCAGTACCAGACCTTAAGCTCTGTTCATTTTGTCTCCCCTCTCAGTGCTTTAAGCTTAATGTACTGTATGCTTTGGTGAAAATGTGTTGTGCTTGTTTATTTGATTAATTTGATGTTGATCGATTAGTCTGCTTAATGCACGTCTTTGTTTATTATGTTAGTTTTTTTACGGCTGGGTAAAAATTAAAGGAGTAGTTCACCCCCAAAATGACTTTTCTTCTATTGATTACTCATGCCATGGAGACTTGAGTTCAATAATGTTTTTTTTTTTTCTTTTTTTTTTGTTGCATTCCTAAGACAAAAATGTGACAGTACATTTACCCCCATTGATTACGGATGGGGACCCGAATGGATTTGGGTCCCCATGCGGAATCAATGGGGGTACATTTCTTGCAATCAAATTTTTGTTGTAGGAATGCAACAAAAAACAAAAAAGATATTGAACTAAAGTCTCCATGGCGTGAGTAATCAATAGAAAAAAGTCATTTTGGGGGTGAACTACTCCTGGCTTCAGATGACTTCTAAGACAATTGCATAGATCAGTGGCGTCCAGGTACCCTCAGGGTTCTAAATGGACCCTTACAGACATAGACGGCGCTAAAAGCGGGTGCTTCGTCTCTCGATCAACACAGTAGTATGGTGCTAGTAAAGGCTGGGAGAGTGTGTTGTTACTGTTGTTTCATAGTCGTTTAAGAAATTAATTAAACATGCGGGAGTCCTTGAAATTAAACAAGTTTCTAACTGGCGTAGATGGATACATTATGGGCACATTACTTGACTCATGAAAATAACTGTTAGCTGTAGTCCTGCCTGGCTGCAGTGATTCATATTCACCGCATGGTTTTCCAACAGGTCCTCCAAACGCCAGTGTGCCCTCTGCTCCTCCAGCCTGTAGTGAGGACCCTCCCCTCCCCTCCGCTGCATCTGACGAAGCCCCTGTTGTGGCCGAGCCACACTGGCCCCGGCCCCCCTCCACGGTCACCGTCATTCACACAGGGACTAAATGACGCCAGGTTCCGCGGGAGGTCAGCTGGGAGACTACAGAACTGTGAGGTGGGAATGCCATTCCGCCTTGCAGAATTTTAACGCTGTTGTCGCCCCGGTTTGCCCATCCTGCCACCTTTCCCTGGTGCCAACTGCTGCTCCCCTGGGAGGAACTTGAGGAGCATTGGCTTAGCTCCCATTTTGACCACGGATCAGCACCGCTGCACCGCATCTGCTGTAACACACATTACAGATCTGGATGTGGAGAGAGAGAGAGAGAGAGAGACAGAGAGGCTGGGGGAGGTCATAAGTGTGTTTCCACACCATTGAGGCCATGTTCTCTGGATTCGTGGTTCCAGTAAAGGAAGGAGCCAGTCTGGGAGGTGTCAAGCTCTTATGAAGCCTCTGTTGCTATGTCTTTGACTGAGGCTGCTGTGACACGACTTGACACGGGATGCTCCACTGAATGCCTTGTGTCCGCCTGGAGCAAGTGAGTGGAGTCATGTTGCCCAATTGAAATATGAGCTTCACGCTACGAGTAAATAATAGTGACACCGCTATCCGCCCTCTGTATCTCTATCTATAGTTGTAATGATGGCTTTCCTTAATTCCATGGTGATTGTTACAGTGTTTCACAGTGTCATAACTTCCAACAGTATGACAGGTGTGATTATAATTTTTTGCTTTGTGGTTTTTGGACCTGAAATATGTCAGCAGAACCATGTGCTTTACGTGCGTGTGTGTGCGTGCGTGTGGGGGACCATTGCGGTGAGCAGTTTTGATGGTCATTGCACTGTACTAAATGACCTAATTGAAATGCATTGAATTATTTATTTTCTTACAGTCGGTTGTGATTTTTGAAAGATGATCACATGTGTAAATGTAAATTATATACAAAAAAAAATACAAATACAGTCAAGGAAAAACGTTATTTGACAAAAGATACTGTATGTAATAGTTGTTCCTTTGTTAGCTGTTTTATTTGCTGTATACTTTTTAGGCTACATTATTGGTGTGAAATCCTCCATAGCCACAGGAGGGCGCCCATGAGTCCTAGCTTTGTGACCAGTTCTCAGGGATTATGCTTTCAGACTATAATGGAACCAAACCCCTGTTAGAAGAATGTTTGGGGGTGGTGACTGACTATTTAATGTGCCATTGGGAGAATTTGTCAAATGTGCTCCATTTTTGTTTTGTGTTTAGGTTTTTACTCAATTATGCTTGTCATTGTGAGGCTGATATTATCTTATACTGAGTGGAAGGTTTCTGCTTAAAATCCTTAATGTATTTATATTTCATTGAAATAATATATCTCGCTTTACTCTCGTGGGACTTTGTGTAATGAAAATTGATTGGCCTTGACAAACCATAATGTATCTTGATATCTGTTCCTCTCAAGTAGTAAAATCGGCACTGTACAAATCAAATAGAATCCATTTGTGAGTTAAATTAACACTGAGGATTTTGTGTACAACTGAATAGAATAAAAGTGGCTGTCTTGAAAACTGCTCACACACAATCTCAGTGTTTGGTCCCTGTGGTTTCATACCAGCTCTTTGAATTTAGCAGCAAGATGCTGCCTTCCTCTGTCTCTCCCAAGGCTTTCAACTGGCCACATGGGAGACCAGGGCAGAATGAATCGGTCTTTGAACCATATGAGTGTGATACCTCTATGTAATGCTCCATTATCCAACATGGACGAAAACAAAAGAGTATAACACTAGAACTTTCTCTATGGAGGGCATTGACACATTGAAAGGTAAAGCTTGTGATTTGAATATAGACTTATTTGTGGAGAATGACACCTCTGTGTATTGTACATATAAATCTGATGAATTACCTTTGCTTAGGTCAGAGTCTTTATTGGTGTATACATTTTTCTCTCCTTCATAAACACACAGCAAAACAATGGACATTATTATGCTTAACCATTAAACCGGGGGTCTTCAACAGTGGGTCTGGGACCATTATGTGGGTCCTCAGATATTGCATGGGCGGTTTTACATTAAACACTTGAACCCTCGCCGGCCTCGCGTCCCTATTCAGGGGGGAACATTCGCCAAAAATAGATCTACAAGCTCAACGCGACTGTGACGGGTTGTGAGCTTGTAGATGGGCTGCTTTCGGAAAAGAGCTTTGGTGGCTTGGTGCACAGGGAAAAAAAAGAGCAGAAAAAGTACCAGGCCAAAGGTCAAGTTTGCAAAGTATTGAAGTTGTTCTTAATGTCTAAAAAACATTTCAAGTTGCAGTTCACCCGTCCAAACTTGATCAGAAACATAATTGTTTGATCAATATGTCCATGTCAAGTATTATTCTCACACAAATGTCCATATTAAAGGAGTTTTATAGCACCTCACTTTGCTCTGTCTTTTGCTGTCATTTAGAATTCCAGGACCCTTGCATAATGCAAGTATGCCACTAGAAACAACCCTCATAAATATGCTAACTTGCCACGCCCCTGGAATCAACATGCAGAAACCCCCCACGGCCCTCCACCCCTCCCTCACTAAAGAAAATGCCAACAACAAACCCAAATCTAAACCTAAACAACACATCTCCCTCACACACCTGTATCACTATGGCAAGAGGCTTTTGCAGAGAGGGCAGTTTTTTTAGAGAAAGGCAGGGTGCCAAAAGCTACCAGGATTTTCATAAGCTTCAAAAACCTTATTAAAACAAGAAGGAAAAATTCTGTCTGTGACGTCAGTTACTTTATGTGTATGAGCACTAATACACACAAAGTGGCTAATACACACACAGTGAAACGTGGGAGCGGTTTGCACCACTCAAAACATTGGCCCGAGCTGTTGCCTATAGCAACACAATTCCAGTGAAAACTTCTCTACATTGGTTAAATGTATTTTATTATTATTTTTGTTAATCAAATATATTATTGTCTTGATCTGAGCTATTATCAAAACATTTGTTGATATCAAGCAGTTTGTTGTATAGTATGTTTATAGAGAATATAGTGTAGAAAGGTCTACGTATAGATTTAACCACTTAAACCCCATATGGTTGAGCAGAGTCCCTCAGGGCTCGGCTTAGCGTATTTTTGGTTTTCCGTTATTTTGGGGAAAGCTTTCACTGAAAGTAGCCGATCGTAAGCTCACAACGCAACGCGTTTAAGTGGTGAAATAGATATTATAGTGACTAACGTATTAATGAAATGTACAAAATGTTAGTATATAAAATACATTGTCACGCTCAAACTGCTAAACTGCTACGAAATACTATTTGGCAATGCAGGCATTACATAATATTACATATGTATTACAAGTAGAGGTAAATCCTTTAGTTTAAGGCACTGTTTCACAACGAGAGGTGGCCTTAGTCCGGTAATTAAAGTAAAAAAATCCACTCAGGTTGGACAAAATAGTTTTATTTTGTTTTTCAACTGATTCTGACAGGAAATTAGGTCTACTAGCCAGGATAAAGAATCTACCCTAATCCGCTCATGGGCAAATACCCACAGCGGCCAAATCAAGTTGGGCTCCCATCGACTTTCTATACAGGAGGAAAATACCCTGAAAAACATCTGCTTTAAGGAGGATGTGAGGGGTCTAACTAGGGGTTTGTCATGATGCTGAATCCATTGCAAGCATTTATTTTGCACAAAAAACATTCCTTGGGCTAAAGATTGCCCCTGAAAACGATGGTTTAGTGATGAGTCATCACTTTTTCACAGTTTTCTGTGGCCATGGAATGTTTTTTTGTGCAAAACAAATGTTTGCAATGGATTCAGCATCATGACAAACCCATAGTTAGACCCCTCACATCCTACTTAAAGCAAATTCTTTTCAGGGTATTTTCCTCCTGTATAGAAAGTCGATGGGAGCCCAACTTGATTTGGCCGCTGTGGGTATTTGCCATGAGCAGATTAGGGTAGATTTTTTATCCTGGCTAGTAGACCTAATTTCCTGTCAGAATCAGTTGAAAAACTAAATAAAACAATTTTATCCATGCTCTGCCATTTAATTACTGGACTACCTGGGCTGAAAATGTAGCTATAAGATGTAACAAAAATGTTGGACTTTCTCATATTCTCGTGGTTCTGATTTCACAATCAACAAAGAATTCACACACTAAAGTACTCATTCAACTCTTAGAGTGTACAAATGTGTTCCATTTGGTTCGATTTGTACACCCTCTGAGTTAAATTAACACATGGCATTGTACAGTGTAGGTTCCAGTGCGAAACCAGTTGCAAAGCAAGTCATTCTCATCCTCTGTTGTTCATGGCGTGACGTCTCTCGTGGGGAGGCATCAAACCTCAGGGCTGGTCTCTTCCGTCATAATGCCACTGCCTCCACTGTTCGGAGCTCTCTCTGGTCCTCTCGTCTTGCTCTGTATGGGTAGAGTTCAGTGGTGTGACGATACACAAGGTTAAAATATCAATTACCTCATTCTGGTTTCTGCACCCGTTGTGGCTGGTTACCCGCTGTTTATACAATATCACTTATACAATTGGAGTGGTCGTATTTTGTTTCCCTGATCTTCTATCAAGACATTTAGATTGTGTCAATGGTCATGGCTCACCTAGACACTGGATCTGACACAACTTTTGACCTGATGGTCAAGATTCAATTCATCCCCTGAGCAAGCAGAGAGGCTCTAGTAGATCAATGGTAAAACAAAAAGACAGCACTTGTGCAGGAAACCAGGTTCAAATCCGGGTAGAAGAGGAAAGTTACTCTTCATCATTCACAGGGTGTAAGAAAAACACACCAATGAATGCCTAGCTACTGGACCAAAAAACTGTCCTGCCTGGTCTATCAGTGAGGAGGGATCAGCATTTTCATTATTAAATGAACGTCTTTACAAAGCTATTTAAAAAGGATTCCCCTCCTATCTTGCAGCATTGCTTCATTGGAACGTTTGGTAGCCTCTGTATGTATATTCACAAATCGATATAGCCATTTATTTTATATGCATTCTTTCATCACTATTTGATTTGAATTGATTTGCGGTTTTAAATAAATAAATAATGAAACGTGGTCATGGCCCCCAATTAAATATGATTTTTATTTTTATCTCTGGGACCCAATCTATACTGTAAAAACCTCCGAATTTAATTTTAACTCTGAGATTGAAATGGAAACAAATGAACCGTTACGGGTCTATTTGGTTCCATTTGTATACTCACATTTACAAATATGAGGACCCCCTGGGGTCCCCAGACCCCGCGTCGAGAACTAGTTGTGAGTGACCTACCGTCATTTTCCTCCTCAGCATAGTTCTCAAACTCGTTCCTCTTCTCCTCGTGGTATTCCCTCTTCCGCTTATCTGCGAGCAGAACCTGCCTCTGCTCGGCTAGAGGAGAGAGGAAAATACATAATTATATAGTGACATAACCACATGAACCCATATGGGTATCTGGAGTCCCTCAGGGCTCAATGCTAGTGTCTTTTCTGTTTTCTGTTATTGTGAGGAAAGCTTCCACTGACAATAGCTGATCGAAAAGCTCACAATGCGACGCAGCTACCAATGCTGGGGTTTAAGTGGATAAAGAAGCTGTAAAACTAGAAAAGTGTGCTCCTTTTTCTGACTTTGATTTTCTTTGAATATTATTTTGTATTACATGCTTATTTGTATATATGTGTTTAATTATTTGTTCTGCTAAACGTAAAACTCAAATAAAGTGTTTGTAAAACGGAAAAATGTGCACAGCTACATTTGGGTGGAAGTAAATTTGTTTTGGCCCTGCGTTTAGGTGTTTCTCAATGTATGATTGAAATTTGTGGTAAATCACTGTGTTGATGATTATTTGTGACATTTCTTTTTTTCTTTTTTGTAAAACAGGCCCCTCAGGCATACAATCATTGGCAATTACATGATCAAATTACTCCCGAGATAATGTGTACTGATTTGCGTGCATGTTGGACAACATCTGCATCTATTGAAGTAATAGCAAAAAGTGAAAACGCAAGGAGGCAGAAAGAGTCTTAATCATCGACATTTTGACATAGACTGGCCCACAGACATTCCCATGCCCAGACAGCCTCTCTACCCACTCAGCCAAGGCCACCCACTCTTAGAATGTACACTATAAATGGAACCAAAAGGACCTGTAGTTATACACAGGGGTGTCGCACCAAATTCTGGGCCCTGTGTACAAGGATTCACTGCAGGCCCCCCATGAATGTTCTTCATAGGGGGAGGGGGTTTAACCCATTTAGACTGGGAACGCATTATTAGGCATTATTTTGTGCTTAACTATTGAAAAATAGCAGACATACAAGCTCAAACAGTCTTTGAATATTTCAAATTCTTCTAAGGTTTTTTGAAAAACCTATGTTTCTATGTCAGTGGTGCTCAAACGTTTTCATGTAAAGGACCCCAAAAGCATTTAGTTCCAGGGATACCCCAGAAGCTAAATTTGAGTTACAAATGTTCGCTTAAAAAATAAATATATTCAAAGATTTGCACACATTTTCACGACTTTTCAAAATAGCTAAAGTATAAAATAATTAGGGCCCCTCCACCTTGGGCCCTTGTAACTCAGTCCCACTCCCCCCCCTCTTGTGACACCCCTGGTTATATATCATATGAAATCATCTCAATCATGGAGGTATACTGTATGCAGCAGTAATAACACAAGGCCTCACAATGTTTGGAATGGCCCAAGTCAGGTCATGACCTCTGACCCCTAGCTACTCTGAGAGACAACACAGGCCTGCACATGTTATGAGCTACACTGCCCCAGAGTTAACTTTGGGGAATTTGAGTCGCCCAGTTGTAAATTAACAAGTGCTGAAATTTGACATTTACAGCTTTGTTTGCTGATGCCTTGTGACGTGACGAATAGGCCTACAAGAACAGTACCCACAAACCTGCCCCAGTCAAATCCGGCTGCCTTGGAATGGTCAGCACCAAGTATTCCTATTCCTAACCTTAACCTCAGTAAAACTATGCCTAAACCTAACCTTATTCCTAACCTTATTCTCAGTAAAACTATGCCTAACCATTATTCCCTATGGAATAAGGAATCTGGTGACGAGCGAAAAAACTGGGGCTGTGTAGGTTTGGAGACGGCCGTTCCAGTAACTCTTGTTGTGGGTTTTAGTAGCTTTGTATGCCCAGAATACAATTGAATAGATAGATAGATAGAATATAATATATATTTTTTAAACATTAAACTGTCAAAAATGAATTATCTTTAATAGAGTAGGCCTACACATCACTTCTTGTGCAAAGTTATCATACTTGTGAGGTTGAGGTTGATGTTCATGCAGTGTGCCAATATAACTGGAGTTGCCTTTAAAGGTAAGCCACTTGTTAAACCACTTTCCCCTTGTTTATCTCTGATCCCCCTCCCTGCTCTGTATGCCTGTGTGATGGCACATTCCACATTCGGCTCCTAACCACCCAGCCTACTCCATCGCTGTCTTCCATCTTTTTGTCTGTTCTCGATTCTCTATTATTTTTATTTTTATTTTGTATTACTTACTCGTACCTTTAGCAGCCCTCAGCATCTTTTACACAAAGGCCCACAGTACAGTGTTACATAACTGCAATTCAAAACAGCTCTCTTGGCATCCTGTCTCACCTTGCTGTCAACAGAACAGTCAGTTACGTTGCATTGCACTTCTATGGGAACTGCAAACATCAGGCAATATGTGAATTTTCCCAACATGTTCCAGTAGCCTATACATATATATATATAAATAAATAAAGGAAAACAAAGAAACTCTTTCCACCACAACTAAACCGAGATGTAGTAGATGTGGCTATGTGTGTGTGCTCCATGCTGGCCTGAGGCTCCTGATCCAAATTCCAGCAAACTAGCCAGTATGCTGTATTGACTCCATTTGCTCGGGGGAGGCCTGGCAAGGAACACCACTACCAGTACCTGGAGGTGTCGAGGCCACAAATAACAGCTTCTGGCAGCTGCCTGGCATCACAGTCAATACAAGCTCCAGACAGCCATAAAAAGCTCCCTTATTACTGTCCATTCAGTCAAGCACTAGCTATTTGAGTCACTTCCAGTTCTGATAAAAACAGAATGATAGCACAGCAGTAAAAACTAGAGATTAAACTCTAAATAAACTACCCATCAGATTGACAAAGTGCTGATGAAGTCATTACCACATACACACACACTCAACATCTTAGCTGACCGAACCCCAGTCCAAACAACCACAAAAACCTCACCATCAATCTCATCCTGAGACTTTGCACCCCTTCTGGTGCGTCGTCTGAAGAAGTCCGAGGCATCAGCCTCCTGCATGAAGATCCCGTTCAGCGAGCCTGTGATGGAAACAGAGGGAGGTTGAGCTCAAGAGATGATGGAGAGACTGGATGTTTTTACTACAGTTGTAGGGATGGGAATGGAACTTTATTCTCACCTCTGGAGTCCGTAGCCTTGGCTGTGTCCTTACCATCAGGGACAGCTGCAGCATCTGCCTCTTGAGACACTGCGTCAGAGGAGAAGTCAGTGTGGAATAAAATGCACTCTATTGCTTTGTTCTCAAACACACTTAAAACTTGCAACACAACACACAAAGCATCTGCCTGTATCATTTCCCTATCTCTCTCTCTCTCTCTCTCTCTCACACACACACACACACACACACACACACACACACACACACACACACACACACACACACACACACACACACACACACACACACACACGCAACAAACATAATATTCCTCCACACTCCTGAAAGGAGAATTGCCCCCAAATCCCACAGTCCCTTGCATTAGACTTACAGTACAGTGCGAGGAGGACAGCGAGGAAGGCTGCATGCGTCCAGGACATGTTTGGTTCTGTCTCTGTTCTCTGTTGAGCTGTTGAGGCAAATGAGATGGGGGTAGAGCAAAAGGTGACTGAGATGCCTGTAAGAACGTGTCCCAGGGGGGCGGGGGGCTTGGAGGAAGGGCATCAGCTGGATTATTGGCCAAAAGAGGGAGGTGCCTACAGACCTGATAAGGTGGAGACTGGCCACACAAACAAGAATAAATGAGTACCGCGTGAAAGTGAAGGGATTGTACCTCATTAAAGGGAAAGACTGTAGCCTGTTTCCATGATGAAGATTGTTTTATTGGATTTCCTTGTGTTTCCTCAGTCAGTTTCTGGCTGCATTCCATATGGCTGAATAATACCTGATGCTACTTAGGTGGTCTCCAACTCCATAAGGTAATATGGAAATATAGCATTCACCCCTCTTCAGATTGCATTGACCAAGTTTGAAGCACTCAACTTGGACTCAGAGCATGACTTCAATCACAGTAACCTGTGACTTGTGGTTTGAATTGGATTTGTGAATTTGGAAGGACTCAGATTTAGAGGTTGTTTCATTACATGCGCCAGCAGAACGCGCAAGTACTGCGTTCGGCTGCGTATGTATGTCGATGTCCTTCTTTGTTTAAGCCTGTAGCCCAATCAGGGACCAGCATTTCTGGCAACGTCATCATTAACAACCAATGAGGGACCAGCATTCCTGGTGATGCCAGTGGTGAGCGCAGTCAGCGCACCTCATGGCGCACAATAGGCCATACATGGCCAACTTTTGCACAAGACGCAAGTTGGCACCTCGACAGAGTGTAGTTCTAGTTTGTACTTAAACTTAGACTTTTTAACTGTTATAGTGCCAGTTTTATAAATTAATTAACAATGCAAATACACAATTCCATGTGATGTCAATACTATTCCTAGGACTAACCAGTAGGGAACAGACCAATCAATAGGGAACAGCAGTGACAGGATCACAAGTGTGTGGGGAAATCAGGGAAGTGGCATTTCGACTAAATTGGGCAGAAGGAAAATAATTGGCACACAAAAATGCAGTGCATTGTGAAGACCAGAGTGCTATAGCCTAATTCACTTTCTGGAATTGGTTTCGCCAGTCACACACAAGTTATAATGTCACAAAGACTTTGGACTGTCAAGTGGGTGGGTGACTTGGACTAGCCTAGTAAGCAAGCATACAACTGACTTTATTTAACCGCTTGAATCCTGGTGTCCTTATCCATGCGGTGAAAACGCATTGTGAGCTTGTAGATCGGCTATTTTCTGTGAAAGAATTTGGTGTAGGGGAAAGGGATTCCTGGGGGTCCTGGGTCAATATATATGGGGTCTAAGTGGTTAAATTACTTGATTACAACACTCACACAACATGTTTTGTTGTTTAGGAGGTGGTGGGGTTGGGGGGTAGCTGGGAACTCTGCATGGGTAGGACAATTCACAATCATTTGCCCAGGTGCAGTGATGTAAAGTAAAGTACATTTACACAAGTAGTAGCCTACTGTACTTGTACAAAAGTAAAATTTTGATTTTATTTTTTTTTACTTTTACTTCTACTCCGCTACATCTCAGTCAAACAGGCTATTATATTTTTCCTCCACTATATAATTATTTTACAACTTTAGTCACTAGTAACTTTGTATAGATTTGATTATTATTAGTCCTACAAAACATAGGCCTACATTACCCACTTCAGCCCCATTTTGGCCATTTGCAAGCTTGTAGATCTGCAACAGATCGACTTTTCTTTTCTGCATAGTGGGCTACTGTGTTCTATCTGTCTGTCATTCAATGTTGTATGAGTTTAAAAAAAAATCACACCCGTGTGAAGTGGAGCTGTGTGTGTGTGTGTGTGTGTGTGTGTGTGTGTGTGTGTGTGTGTGTGTGTGTGTGTGTGTGTGTGTGTGTGTGTGTGTGTGTGTGGATCATGTGTACCGATTTTTGTGACATTTGAAGAAAATATGTAGGAAAAGGAGCAAAAAGTGTGTTTTGGAGAAAATTCAAGATGGCGGAAAATCTATCATGGCGCAAATGGGCGTGGCCTATATGGGGAGATGCGTCATGGCCCAAGGAATCCAGGGAAAAAATATTTTTAATTTTCCGACCTACGGTTCAAGAGTTACAGGCCAAAACGTAAAGTGGGGTGTTATGGCGCCACCATGCGGCCAAATGACACAATTATTTTTTATTTAATCCTTGAAATCATTATGAACCTCCTCTCCAAGTCTTGAAACTCTAGCCCCTATGGTTTGCGAGAGACAAATAATTGAATGTGAGTTTTTGCGATTCCCATTATAAGTCAATGGGGAAAATTAATTCACTAATAAATTAATATCAATTAAACTATAGAACCTTTCTCTTAGAAAAGTAATAGCCCACGATTCCCGAGTAAGCCGGTCGATTTGACATATGGCGCGAGTGTGTGGTGGCAAAACTGTGGGACTAGTGGCGTGCCGAAGTTTAGGAAGTTCAGGCTACATACAGACAGACACACACACACACACACACACACACACAGACACACAGACCCACACAGCCACGTATAGGGAGCCTGTGCTTCACACAGCTCCAAAAAAGGATCTCAATGTAAATAAGCCTTGGTTTTCCTGAGCGTATCCTTTTGACCTTGTACCAGTGAACTGTACTGTCATGAAACTGTACCTTTTCCTATGCAAAATTCTAATAGATACTTCAATCAATCAATCAATCAATCAATCAATCAATCAATCAATTAATGCTATTTTCAAAATATTTTGAAACATTTTTAAAACTTGAAAAGGGCATACTGCATAATAAGTACTTTTACTTTTGTACATTAAGTATATTTTGATACCAATACGTTTGTACTTTTAGATGTTGAATTCCAGACATTCACTTGTAACCATATTTCTACATTGCAGTATTGATACTTTTACATAAGTATTAATAGGCCTACATCATTTTTGAGTAGGCTACCTTTTTCACTAGGTGTGTAGACTGTTCCTCATGCGTGTGTATTTAATTACCTAGGCATATCAGACATAATGTATGTCCTGGATCTGTGTGACAGAAAGCAATTGAAAGCACAAAGTCAGACAGTGCTGCTTGCCAAAGAAAGTCTCTTTCCAGATGCAACTGGAAATGAGCGCCTGAACAAGGCTGCTCTCTCTGCTCAGCAGAACTCCTGCTGGAAAGTATGCACCTCTCTGTTTGCTCAAGTCATTTCTCCCCACCTGAATGGACAGGCCCCAGAAAAGAGTGAACGATGTAGCCTACTGTAAACCGTTGTTGGAGAGAGTGGATGTTGGGATTGTCAAGCTCATTGAGTGGAAGAAAAATATCTTAATGAATAGGCTATTTTTCTGTTCTTAAAAAGGGGGTAAAATTGCATCAGTGGGAAGTTTCCCATTAGAATGAATGTCATGCAGTGCAGAAAATAGCAACAGGCGTAACGAGGACCTAAAGAGATTAAAACATTTACAACGGGGGTTTCTGAAACATTATTTGGGGGGGTTTTAACCGGGTGGTTGTTATGCGTGTTTTGGAAATATAGCTCAAAGACTGCAACATTATTAGTGTTGCTGAAGGTTAATGTTAACATTAACCTCCAGAAGGAACCACTGTGGGGCGACATTTGATAATGTTTTCTCCTCATAACAGACCAGGGGTGGCGCTGTTTCCCCACTAACTGCCCTCTGTAGTCGGAACAGTCTGAATGTTCGATGACACGGCGGTGTGGTGGCAGTAGGACACACAGCTCGTCCCACAGCGATCATCAATCCATTCCTCACCATCGTTTGTCACGTTGGCTATGTTTTTCTACTCGAAAAGATAACGCCGCTGGTCTTTCATCGTCTGGAGTGTAACTTCGAGGCGACGATAGTCATGTTGGGCGCCACGTCCCCGCGGATATAAGGCGACAACGACCGAGGCAAGAAACTAACACATCGAAACAACAAAGCATTCCTTTTTTTCCCTCCTCCTCCACGGTCGGTGGAAAGACGGCATCCGGCCTGAAAAGAGGCTCCGAGGTCGGGGACCCGGGTCGGAACAACGTACACCGTCTCTGGTGAGTGGAAACGGTCTAGAATGAGTGTGGGGTGCTTTAACGTAACAGCAGAAAAACAAGTGGACGGGGGAGCAGCCCGGCTACTAGTTGAAGCTCCGTTGACACAACAAACACGGTTATCGCCGCTGCATTGTCACAAAATGGGGTAACAATGTAGCAATGTTTACTCCACACTGCACCGAGCACTGTGCGTGAATGCAGGCATTTGTGTGTGTGTGTGTGTGTGTGTGTGTGTGTGTGTGTGTGTGTGTGTGTGTGTGTGTGTGTGTGTGTGTGTGTGTGTGTGTGTGTGTGTGTGTGTGTGTGTGTGTGTGTGTGTGTGTGTGCGTGCGTGTGTCTGTGTGTGTGTGTGTGTGTGTGTGTGTGTGTGTGTGTTTGCACGCGCAGTGGTGGTGTAAAGTAACGAGTACATTTACTTAAGTACAATTCGGAGGTATTTGTACTTTATTTGAGTATTTCCAATTTTCAGTACTTTTACTTCCACTACAAAAAATAAAAAACTTTAGTTAGTTACTTTGCAGATATAAATAATATTACAAAACACACATTAAGCATAGCACTTTAACACTTTAGCCCTATGCCTATTTTATACCTAGGCTATTTGAAAATATCAGATCTACAAGCCCACAACCGGTAGATCTGCTGTTTTCAAACATTTTGTGCTTATACTTTTGGTACTTAAAAGTAGGCCTTCTCTTGTTTTACACCAATAGGCCTACTTTTGTACTTTTACTTGAGTAGCCTACATTTTGAATTCCAGACTTGCTTGTAACAGAGTATTTCTATATCGCAGTATTGATACTTTTACGTAAGTAAAACATTGTAGTGCTTTTTCCACCACTGGTGTGTGATACTGTGTGGTTGGTATTCACTTTGGGCTTGTCCCGCTTGCCAAAGAATGGTTCCTGTTTATAAATAAACATGTAGCTAAACACCAACCGCCTGCAAGCTGATTTGCTCTAATTTAAATGTCAACATAGAGCACGGTTATGCAAACTTTTTCATGTTCAGAATGTTCTTAACGGACCTTCACTTTCATATGCCACGGAGGGGAGCGTGTCGATATTTCGACGTATCATTTGTCCGACGGCACGCCACTTCGACGCGCCGATAGTTCGACTTAGGGATCGCGAGATTTCGGCGCCGCTGTTTCGACGGCACCCTTTTTCGAAAAAAAGTATGCCAATGTTTCGACACGACAACTGTCCGACACGACAACAGTTCGACAAGACGGCACGGTATTGCGACAAGGCAGCACGGTATTTCGACAATGAAAAAACAAGTCTCTCAGCGACGCGCTCCCCCCGACAGACTCATGGTGCCAACGCTCCAGCCTCCAGTAGGAGCGAGCAACCCGGTTGTAGGTCGCTAAATGATCTCGCCCTCTCTCCGCTCCTAACCCAGCCTTCCCCTCCCCCGACCCTTCTATCGTTTCTAGGCTATTTGTTGTTCTGCCTATCTACATAGGCCTACTGTGTTTTATCCGTCCGTCCGTCCGTCCGTCCGTCCGTCCGTCTGTCTCTGTCTCTCTCCCTCTCTTTCTTTCTCTCTCGTCTCTCTCTCTCCCTCCCTCACTCACTCACTCACACATACGCACAGACAAACCACAATTTTCTGTGGAGACCGCACACACACACACACACACACACACACACACACACACACACACACACACACACACACACACACACACACACACACACACCAAACGCTCTGAAAGTAGCCTATATAATCAATGCCAAATTGGGAATTATTTTGTAAAAAGGCTATGAACATGAACTGTAGGCAGGGGTGCTGTGGCAAATTGTGGGGGAGTGGGTCTCCATTTAGAAGCCCCGTGGATTTATTAGCTGGAGTACTAGTGATCGCCGATTAGGCCTATAATAACCTCTTTAATATGCTCCAGACTGTCCCGACAGAACTTATCACAGGGTGTTCGCGCATCCTCTGTCTGTCTGTCTGTCTGTCTGTCTGTCTGTCTGTCTGTCTGTCTGTCTGTCTCTCGCTTTCTCTCTCTCTCCTCTCTCTCTCTCTCTCTCTCGCTCTCTCTCTCTCTCTCTGTGTGCGCGGTGGCACATGCTTAAAAGAACAGATCTGCAAGCTTAGCTAACATCCTGTATATCCGACGGTGTTGATAGCTTGTAAATCTGTTATTTTTGCGCATGTAACCTTGTACTTGTTTAAAAAAAACTCCATGCTCTGCAGCTTTCTATTGGACACAGACCGGCAGGTTCAGATTTGCATTATAGGCCTATTATGCCCACAGCTAGGGAGGAGAGTATATTTTACGTTTATATGGGGCTAGTACATTTTGCACCCATATTACTGTCATGTCTTAATAATATGTTGCTTTTAACAAGTAAGCTAAGTGATTGGTGGAGCCTGCTGCGCACTGACTGTGGCCATTCATTAGGCTACTCTTAAACAGGGCCGTGCTGTCCATACAGGCAAAATAGGCAGCCCCACACAGGCTGGGGGCCTCATGAGATTATTATAATTGTTTTAACCAACATGGGCATGGGCCCCCGTTGAGCTGTTGAACAGAGAACAGTTGAAGTGAGGGTTAACATGAAACAATTGCTTTGGACATATTAGCTCATTAGAATCTGAAAAGAGCTTGGCTCTCAAAGGTGCAGACCAGATAACAATGGCCCTAATCACCCAAGCAGTTCCTTCATGTGTGTTCTGTGATGTCACATACATCTTTAAAGTGATCCCTGACTAGTAAGCCATGTAGGCCTTAATATGTTATAATAACCCTCTTTAAAGTGATCCCTGACTAATACGACAAATATGCCTTAATACATTATAATTGTCCTCTATAACTACAATGTATAATTAAAAACACCTCAATTATTGTATTTCTTCTAGAAATAGCTAATCTTTCACTCAATAGGGGAAATGCCCGTCGCAAGTTGATGATGTCATAAATGTCAAGTGTGATCTATCCCTATGGAATTTATGGCATGCATGTGAAAATAAAAACAAACTTAATACTTCCTATGGTTAATATGAGCATCAAATCAATATTTCAAATGTGTTTGTGTTTTGTTTTTTTGCACATGCATGCCATAAAAATGACACCTGACATTTATGACATCATCAACTTGCGACAGGCATTTCCCCTACTGAGTGAAAGATTAGCTATTTCTAGAAGAAATAAAATATTTAAGGTGTTTTTAATTTTACATTGTAGTTATAGAGGACAATTATAATGTATTAAGACATATTTGTCGTATTAGTCAGGGATCACTTTAACCAAAATATACCATTTAAAACACTTACAATATATTCCTTTGAGAGAAAAAAAGTTATATTTTCAACCCATGGGGGGAGCCATTGCACTGTTCGTCGCATGTAGTGATGACGGTCGTAGAAGATACATTTTGTCTGGACGGGCCAATTTAAAATGGCGGTGTAAACACGTTTTAGATGTTGAATTAAACACTTTACTAACCCGGCGAAACATCCTACTTGATTGAACAGAACAGAAAAGCACCACACTACTAACTACAGTTAATCTGAGCTTCAAGACAATGTTTTAAATATTGTAAAGAGAACGTTCTTTTGACGTTCCATATTAACCTTATGGGCCCGACCAGCCAAAATGTATCTTCTACGTCATCACTGCATGCGACGAACAGTGCAATGGCTCCCCCCATGGGTTGAAAATATAACTTTTTTTCTCTCAAAGAAATATATTGTAAGTGTTTTAAATGGTATATTTTGGTTAAAGAGGGTTATTATAACATACTAGAAGCTCGGCCGCCCCGAAGGGCGGCCGAGCGTCTAGTCGGCGCCCTGGCCAACTCGGGAACAATGTAAATAGGGGATGAATGCCCCGCCCTTTAATGCAAACCCCATTATACCTGTTGTCATAAGATCTGTTTTGACCATCTGTTTGCGTGTGTCCATTTATGCCCATGGCTTGTGAGATGCGTCGGTTATCTCCATATATAGAGATTCAACACGTGCAAAGTACAGGAGTGATGTCAGAATGAGTCAGCAGAAGTGATGTCAGAATGCCCATATGCCCATATATGGAGATCTCTGTATCTGTGTCCCCTTTATGCCCATATACGGAGATTGCGTCCATTTTATGTCACAATGAGTCAGCGCTTGCGCCGATACATCCATTTATGCCCATATATGGAGATGTGCGGCCGAGCGTCTAGTCGCTGCCCTAGCCAACTCGGGAACAATGTAAATATGCCCATATATGGAGATCTCTGTAGGACCCGTTATGCCCATATATGGAGATGCGCGGCCAAGCGTCTAGTCGGCGCCCTAGCCAACTCGGGAACAATGTAAATATGCCCATATAAGGAGATCTCTGCAGGACCCGTTTTGACCATCTGTTTGCCTGTTTGTCTTTGAGTCAGCAGAAGTGATGTCAGAATGCCCATATGCCCATATATGGAGATCTCTGTATCTGTGTCCCCTTTATGCCCATATACGGAGATTGCGTCCATTGTATGTCACAATGAGTCAGCGCTTGCGCCGATACGTCCATTTATGCCCATATATGGAGATGGGCGGCCGAGCGTCTAGTCGGCGCCCTGGCCAACTCGGGAACAATGTAAATATGCCCGTGTTGTCATAGGAGTGTGGGGTCATGTGGTGTACGTGATGTCAGAGCCTTTTATGAAGTGATGTCACAATGACATGATTTCCTCCGGAACAGCCTGATGTCAACAATCAGCTCCGCATAAGGAGATTCCGAACGTTTTGCGCCGTTTCGGAAAAAACGTGCGTCGGGTCGGGTCGAGGCCCGGCACTGCACTCCGCGCCACGGCAGAGAACGTGCGTGCCGAATCTGAAGCCGGTGGGACGAACGGTTCTCGAGATACGTGGATTACAGACACACACGCAGACACGCAGAGACTTCTCGCATTTATAGATAGATTAAGGCCTACATGGCTTACTTGTCAGGGATCACTTTAAGAGGCAGGGGCGTGCAGAGACATTTTGAAGGGGGGGTGCTCAAGTGAAAAAAAAGGGCACCTTGTGGAACCATCGACTACCTAGTAGTTGCATTGCAGGGGTGGGGGGGGGGGATTTGAATGATGTCAAGTGGCCGGCACTTACACATACATTACATGAGTTAACAGGTTCAGACAATGGTCTATTGATATGCATACATGCCCTGCTGTGACATATCTAATAGGTATTGATATGCATGTATAAATTCATTGAATAACCGATTAACCATTTAATCTACTATAGTCCCTGAAAATCGCAGGCCCCCCCTGCAAGTGAAAATCGCAGGGCCCCCCTTTTGCAAATGATGGAGTTCTATCTGTCCGTCATTCAAGGTTGTATGTGTAAATAAGCCGAAAAGCTTACTAGGATCTCCTTTTAGTTGACCTTGGCTTGTACCAGTGAACTGTACTGTCATGAAACTGTACTTTTAATAGTCTTCAATCAATCAATCAATCAATCTATCTGGAAGAAGTTGCACGTGAACTCTGCAGCCGCACAGAGGCACTCCAACAAGACCACTCTGACAAGCTAAATGCTGGGTGCAGTAAATGTATTTGTCTGCATAAAGGCAATAATTGAAGTAGCTATGAATTGAAATATAATTAACAGGCTGCCTGTGGACACACATCCATTTACATGTATTTATTGTGAGACAAAGGTTGAGAACCACTGCAAAACAGGCACTTAAAAGTTATTCTTGTTCTTATTATCATTAAGGTAGTTAGTTATTTGTAGGTAATAACTCTGATATTCCCATTATGTTATCTTGTAGCTATAAAAATTCATGTGAGAGTGAAGCACAATTGCTTTTTCTTATTTTGTTTATATGGAATTATTTTTGAAAAAAATGCTAGTTTGCATTAAACTCGTGATTTATTTTTCTCATATCTTAATTATTTGAAAATATTTTCAAATAATTAAAAACAAAAGTTTAGGAAACCAAATGTAAACAGGCATTTACTTGCGACTCCTAGAAATTGGTCCGCAACCCACACATGGGTCCCGACCCAGGGGCCTCAAACTGGGGTTTGCCTGGGTCCTCCTAGGCCCTAAGCACGGCCCTGCTTATCCCGTAAAGATTACTTTATCCCACGTCCTCAGGTAATGGAGAGAGAGAGAGAGAGAGAGAGAGAGAGAGAGATTACTTTATCCCACGTCCTCAGGTAATGGAGAGAGAGAGAGAGAGAGAGAGAGAGAGAGAGAGAGAGAGAGAGAGAGAGAGAGAGAGAGAGAGAGAAGAAAGACGAGAAAGAACAAAACACTATAGGGTCGGGGGAGGTAAGGCTGGGTTAGGAGCGGTGAGCGTGTGTGTGAGAGAGACTTTTTTTTTTCGAAATACGTGCAGCCTTGTCGAAAGACCGTGCCGGCCAGTCGAAAGACCGTGCCGCCCTGTCGAAAGACCGGCGTCAGTTTTTTCGAAAAACCGTGCCGTCGAAACAGCGGAGCCGAAATCTCGCGATCCCTAAGTCGAACTATCGGCGCGTCGAAGTTGCGTGCTGTCGAACATTTGGGACGTCGAAAAAGCGAGATTTCCCCCCACGGAGTAGTAGACCCGCCCCCATTTCAATGTTTTGATTATGAAATGAAAATAATGTTTGGTTTAAACAAAACATTGCGTTGTTTAGATGTCGTTGTTGTCCGTGACCATGAGAAATAGTCATGGAGGCAATATTAAAATAATAGTGTCATTCATATTTTTGTTTTTGTTTTGTTTTTGTTTTTTTGTTCCGGAATAATTTTAAGTGATTGGAAAATGGTGAAATAGGATACTTTGGCAGGGGACCCCTAGCCTGGTTCCAGCCCATAGACCTGCCCACTCTCAGATTCTGAAATCAGGCTAGGGACCCCCTGGAACCCCCAAGGAACCCTGGGGCCAGGACGTCCCTGGAACCCCTTTGAAAACCACTGGATAGAGATGATGGTGGCGTTGCAGCAGAAACCCGTCAGAGTAAAAGTAGCTTTGATAGCTTTCTATGTATAAGACTACAACATCATTTTCACATGTTCACAAGTAGGTCTACAACTGTTTGAAAAGAAGGGCTTGTGCTGTGCATGTATCAACTTGCATGGCTGATAACCTGCCCAGGATTTTACTGACCCATTTTTAAGATGTTTCCCTTATTTCCTGTTCCCATTATTCAAAACATGGCAGTGCCAAGCTCATGATACATCATCCTTGAGAATGAGGCCATTTAATCCATTGCTTGACCCCCCTGTGGGACCATGTGGAGCATGTTTGAGGAGTGCTGGTATTTGTAATTTCAAGGAATCTCAAGGGGTAGCCTTCATGGAATTCCTGCTCTCTGCAAAGTGACTGGAGTTAACGTGTGTGTGTGTGTGTGTGTGTGTGTGTGTGTGTGTGTGTGTGTGTGTGTGTGTGTGTGTGTGTGTGTGTGTGTGTGTGTGTGTGTGTGTGTGTGTGTGTGTGTGTGTGTGTGTGTGTGTGTGTGTGTGTGTGTGTGTGTGTGTGTGTGTGTGTGTGTGTGTGTGTGTGTGTGTGAGAGAGAGAAACAGTGTTTTGGGTATAGGATATACATTGTTCTGGAGAAGTGAGCCAGATGATGCCAGTTTTTGGGTCCGTTGCCAATCCCACTTTAGGAGAGAGTCCTAGACCACTACTAATGTTTTGACCTACATTTTGTCAAAAAGATTTTCTAGTCAATTTGAAAAAACAAAACAAAAATAACAACAAATAAACACAAATAACTATAAAGAATTGCCAATCTACAAGCTCAAAATGCATTGCAATGCAAATTGTTGTGAGCATATTTTGAAAAATCTTCGCCTAAAATGATTGGGACATGTCGACTGCATAATTACAGAACAGTGGCCGTCAAGAGTAAAATAATGGCGGATATATTAGTTGGGATGTAGCGTTGTTCAGTCTGAAGAAGAGTATCATTGACGAGGAGAAAGAAGACGATTGTGTATGAAATTCTGAGTTCTCTTTAGCAGGGCTTGACATTAAGGCTTGTCCTGTTGTCCGGGACAAGTAATAAATCCTTCCGGACAAGCTGTAGCCTACTTGTCCGGGGCATCCGCTGGCCTACCGGTCCAGGCGCATACCACTTAGGCATTGCCACATAGGCATGGATGCCTGGCCGCGTCGCCGGTTCGATTCTACTGTCTACAGTCTACTGTCCTATCAATAAAGGCATAAAAGCCCAAAAACAAATCTAAAAAAACAAACAAAGGAAAGTACTTGTCCATTAAGCAAGTGGCTCTTGGTTTAACCTTTTCTGTATGCAGACTATGGACTGGCGATAGTATGGAGTGGAGGGAGCAAGGGGGGTCGTTAGCAGCATGTCTCATTTTTATGTGACTTTTGGGAAATGTACTTGTCCAAAGGACAAGTGCCTCAAAAAGTTAATGTCAAGCCCTGCCCTTTAGTCTATGAATATAGCCTGTAGCTTATGGTGGCTCACTCACTGACAACATCATTGATGTTGTCATGTTATAATAGCCACAATCTTACTGCGTTAATTCAGGGGCCCGGCTAGCAAGATATACAATTAGCCTGTAAACATATCTTGCTCTGTTTATAGCAGGGTGAGTCGTAGTCGAGTGGTTGGGAGGCGAGGTGACTTTCTCTCATTTCCTGTGTGGAAGTTAACAGTTTGCTTGATGTGACATTGTTTGAGGAAATACATTAAGCAGCTTGAGGTGTCGTCGTTGTACCTGGCAAGGGGTGAGGGGATGGTTGGTGGTACTGTGGTAGTGCCTGCTGGTGTGTGCTGGTTTGACGTTGGATGGTTCCCTTGGTGAGGACCTTGGGGATGGTGGTAGCAGGGAAACATGACACGCCGTGAAACAGCTGTAGCCACGCGGCAGTGATCCCCATGAGGGCCAGTGCAGATCATATTTGTGTGTGTGTGTGTGTGTGTGTGTGTGTGTGTGTGTGTGTGTGTGTGTGTGTGTGTGTGTGTGTGTGTGTGTGTGTGTGTGTGTGTGTGTGTGTGTGTGTGTGTGTGTGTGTGTGTGTGTGTGTGTGTGTGTGTGTGTGTGTGTGTGTGTGTGTGTGTGTGTGTGTGCATACTTAAGAATAGATTCGTTTTTTTGTGTAGAACAAACATAGACACATACACAGGATAGTACCACACTCAGTGAGAGGCTTACCTATATAAAGTCACTTTTCCATCGCATGGCACTGGCTCAACTCGTCTCTACTTGTCTTTTTGGCTGTCCTTATATGCAAAAAGTACCTGACAACTTATTCTTCACCTAAAATGTTAACAAAATCTTTTTTTTTTTTTTACATGGATAATTTACAGACAGCACTAGCGTTTAAATTAAGTATTATTTATTACGCTCCTATGCAGGAGTTTGGACGTCGCTATGACGACCAGCTACCTTGACAACCAGTTACTTTGGGGGGGTACTATCTGAAGTGGAGTTAGTTGAGCTATTTTCATGTACTGGAAAAGCGGCATATAAACCGTTAATGATTCCTGTCTGAAAATTCTGGTATTTTAGCAGCTATAGCAATGAGAACACAGGATAGGTAGTACAGGAAAGAAGTGCATGTGAACAACAGAGTTGCTTGCCAACTACAAGATCAACAAGTGAGTTGCTTGCGACACAATCATGCGATGGAGTATACAGTCTATACCACGGTTTCCCAAACAGTGGGTCGGGACCCATTTGTGGGTCACAGACCAAATTCTATGGGTCACAACAAAAAAAATCCATTTTATTTTCCTATTACAAATAATCCTTTTATACAATGTGGCTATTTCCACGCCCAGATGGTAGGTATTTGTTTGTAAGGAGGCGTCATTGATTGGCTAGGTCCTAGCCAATGTATGTGAGCAGTCATTGCCGCTAGGACTGCTCACATACTTCCATAATCTTGGTGTCTGTACATCCCAAAGAAGACATTAAAGCCACGTTATAGTAATTATTAGCTCGCTAGCCCAAACTGCTATGTTTCACATGGAGTTTCCCATAGACGATGCTAACATGTTGTAACTGCTACCGCCGCACACAAATACACTACATGCTGCTATATACTCTCTCCTAACTTTCCCAATTTATACTCAGCGGTCGCGTTCATATTGCCGTATGTTTCGTGTCATCTACATCACAAAGAACATGTTATAGTTTTAAAATTACTAGAAACATTAGCTCCGCGACGCTCAGGAAGTACTAGTTAAAAACCGTTTTGTTTGTAACCCGTCCGGGCGGAAACAATGCTGCACCAAAATAGTTCAGTGTCTTGAATGACTTGGATCAGCGGGCGCGATCTCTAGACGTGAGCGTCGTGGAGCGCCGCAAACTTCTAGTAATATATGTTTTAAAAACAAATAAACAAACAAGTTTAAGAAATTCCATAAATTAGAAAAATTATTAAGAAGTAGTAAAAATAGCTGATCTACAAGCTCGTAGATCTGCTATTTTGCTGCTAGTCCATGGCAAACGTCTAATGTCTCTTTTGGGTTCGACCTGGAAAGTTTGGGAACCACTGGTCTATACAGTTGATCTATTACAGTGAATATTGTATCAAAGTATTTACATTAAAGTTTAATGTAAGAGTAAGGGCAATAATGCAATAATGAAAAACGTTTGTTATGTGTGAAGAATAAATGATCAGTGTAAATAGTGTGTATGTGTGCCTGTGTGAGTGTGTTCTGGGTTCATGCTGAAGCAGCAGGCCATGGGACAGCTGGCTGAAGGTTAATATGTCACCTCTCTCTGGGGAGCAGCTGCTATGTGACTATATCACAGTCACCACGCTCCTGTCTATACATAGAGCGTGAATACAAACTATTTCTCTTTCACTACTGTTAACACAAGGAATCTGGCACCAGCTTTTAATTCTATACCATGAATACAGTTGCCCTGGCCTGGACAACAAATGCAGGCGCTATGTAGCAAATTAAGCTACCCTCCACACCCCGAAACTCCCTCAGTCTGTAACTGGACGTGTCCCCTTTGCTGTCACCCAGCAGTCGTGCGGGGCCATCTGGTTATGAACCCGACCCGTTTGATTGAGTCATACAGTACAGGCTTATTACTCACTTGAAATGTCTGGATCATTTTCTCCTTTTAATGTCTGAAAGAAACAGGTGATGGACAAATACTGCCTACGTTACCCTCACACAGCATATTTCTTTAAAGCTTTCAGATGGCGTGTTTGTTCACTTCATAAGACTCCATCCAAAGTACTAGGCTATTTCTGTAATAGCATAGCTAGCCACATTAGAGATGCTCTAAAATAATTACTTGGTAATTATGAGCTTACCAGTTACATCAAAAAGATACAAAGTCCCATTTGTGGCTTGTTTATTAGTAAAATATGATTGCAAACCCTGTCTCAAAAGATTTTTGTAACTAATTAATCAGGCTGGATATACATGCTCACACAAATTATTGCGGCCTCTCTTAATTAATAACAATATTATTTCCCTTCTGAAATTCAAACATTCTCACCACCACTCAGGCCTTTGCAAATGTACATCCTGGTTTCTCAAGCCAATGCACTAACCTAGAGCCCTGTTGTAAAACACAGACTTTGACTAAAACAGAGGATGGATATTTTGCATGGTCCCTGACTGCGAGTGCTGTAAAGCCACAGAGTAGTGCTTGTGTTTGCTGTTAGATATGGGTACTAATACATCTGATAACCCAGGTTGCCACCCGGCCTCAGATAAGCGCTGTGGCCTGTTGCTCCTGTTGACAGCCAATAAAAGCCTTTCGGGAAAGATGAGGCCTGCTGGTGTGGAGAATGATCAGAGGCCTGTTGTTCTTGTTGTGAACTCTAACCAGGGCATCCCTATTTTTGCCATGTCACAAATTGTAATTTCCCACATAAAATTTAAAAGAATTTCAAAAAATGTTAGACATACAAGAAAGTATTTTGGGCACTTATACAGTGTACACTTTGTTGACCAGGGTCCCCCTGAGATATTTATTTTGGTGCCCTCCTTTTTATTCATGGACGTCAAATCTCTTCACCAAAAATAGCCAATCTACAAGCTCAATTTTGTCATTCACATCACAGAATGTGGATGCTCGGGTTCATGTGGTAAAGTGGATTTAACAGCCAAAGGCCTCCAGTAACGACAAGGCCTGCTGGTGAGGAATGATAAATATGGGTGAAGAGGAGATGCAGATGATAATCGCTGTTATCTGTGATGCTAATACCCGGCACACAAACAAAGACTAGGTACTGTTACTTCACTTCAGATCAGTTGAGCCCTCTCCTGGGTCATTATCTTCATAATGAACCTGTCTGTTTGTATAAAGAGACCCCACCGCCTTTAGGCTGCATAAGAGCACGTCCCTCCTGGTGTCTGCCTGTCCTGATAACATCAGACAGCATCCCTTGATCTCTCAGTTGTCTGTGCCAGAGACAAGTGTGTCCGTTTTGGCAGAGCGGTAATAATTCATGTCAGTCTTCTATCCCATGCGTGCACAGTGTTGTCATGTTTAGGATAAGCAGTGCTTATTGTTCTCATTCAGATGCGTGATTGGATTCCGGGTTGCAAGAGTGGAAGTGGTAACTTATTCCCCCATTGTAGTCCTTGTCACTTGCCTCCTGTACCGGTCTGGGGAGGGTAGCCAACCAGGGATGGGACGATGTAAAAATGTATGTCGTTTTTATTGTGACAAAAGAAATAGCGATTTTTTTTTATCGCGATAATCAAAATCCATTATCCTGGGGTGGAAGTTGGAACTGGAACATTTGTGGCTTTTACCAATTACAGAGGGTTTAAGTGGTACCAGATATGCATCTCGGCAAATAAAAGGTGAATTGATCCCAGTGCATGACGGAGGACGATATCACGATAAATTACATTTCCACTATATGATTATCGTGAATGTTTTTTATCACGATAAACGATAATAAGGGTATCGTCCCATCCCTATAGCCAACCACGTCTCTCCTCCGATACACACATGGAGATGCCAGGCAGCCGCTTCTTTTCACCTTACAGTGAGGAGTTTCACAGAGAGGTTCTGCTCCCTTCTGAACAAGCACCCTGCACCCCGGCCAACCTGTAGGAGTCAGTGGGTAGTGTAATGTCAGAACACCCTCCCTGGCCCCAGGCCCAGGCCCACCCAGATTGACAGCTTGCCCCACTGTATGAGATCCATGAAATTCCACCGGGCAGAGTTTCGTTGCGACTGCAGCATGGCAGCCACAGCTGATCACGGCCGCTCTAGAGTCTAGTAGATGATGCTTGTGATTCCATCGGATGCATTTCAGACGGTCCCAGAAGTGTCGAGCAGCCGAGCATGCATGCTCCGCTGCACCTGGTCTTATTTTTTCTGCATGCTGCTCATGGAAAACAGCCAAAAATCATATCGACATCATCCACGGAAAATAGCAGATGTACAGTTTCTAACATAAAATGCATCACTATGTGACACACTGTGAGCTTGTAGATCTGATATAACCCTAAATTAACTAAAACTAGTCCATACCCGTCCGGGGATATGAGCACCTAAAATAAGTTTGGGTTGTGCACTGTGCACAGTATTAGGGATGAGGCCGAATATTCGGCACCGAAAATTTTCGGCCGAAAATGGCTAAAAATGCATTTTCGGTTTTCGGCTGGATAGCTTTTAAAACCGAATAGTTGAGCACCGAATAGTGTGAAGGACAGGGTCAGGGGTCCTCAATAGGCGGACCGCAGTCCATGTCCGGACCGCGGCACATTTCTGAGAAATCTCCGCACAGTTGTATCTGACGATCGGACTGACTGTGTGTGATGTGTGTTTGTGTGTGCGTGGGTGGGTGTGTATGTGCTGATTGTGCTCATTCGCTCAAACACATACACAGGCTCACAAGACACACCCCTACGCCAATTTGCAAGCCCACAAAGCGTCGCGGGTGCAACGTGCTGTGGGCTTGTAGATCAAAGGTTTTCCTTCCCTCCGAGTCTCCGACGCAGTCTGCTCTCCATGCTGCTCCCCCCCTCCCCTCTCCTCTCCTCTCCACACACTCATGCCGCTCGCTGCCTTAAAAAAGTTGCTAAAACCTCTTGGAAACCATTGCTCCCACTGGATTAATAACTTAGAGATCTTCTACCTTTGGCTGTTCAATTGGAGAGGACAACAGCAACACATTAATATCCACGATGTAAGGCTCCAACTGCTTGCATTAGACGAGAAATGGTCGCGAAACTCGCGATGCGTGATCATGCGTCTTTAACAATGTGATGTGTCGTCGCATATTATTGCCAGCTATCCTAGGCTGTGTTAGGTTAATAACTATGACTCGTTGACCCTGATTTGACTGGTCATTTGACATAGTCAATCAGCACAGTCAGTCTGGCTTGTGCAGTACGTGTGTCAACTAACTGAATGTCAAGTAATCCTCTCCCCCTCACGCTAAGTTCCACTTTATTTTCCATTCTGAACGACAAGCCTAATATTGCATTTATGCTCTTTAGTTTCCAATAATTAAACTATAAGCCAGTGTTTTATTGCTACACAATAAATGTAAATAATGTAGCCTACTCTACATGCATAAATAATTATCCATTCATCCATCCATCCATCTTCAACCGCTTATCCAGCATCAGGTAGCAGGGGTAACAGTTCCAACTGAGATTTCCAAAGTTCCAAATAATAATAATAATAATTAAAATAAACAATTCTAATGATTATAATAAACATACATACATACAGTACATACTGTATAAATGTATCCGCCTTATTTCGCCTTCGCCTTTTTTTCGGACCTGGACCTGTTTCAAAAAAATATTTCTGGACCTTCAAGATTTGTATTTGAGGACCCCTGGGCCCTAGATCATTTTGCAACATACAGTATGTGCATTTGTTGTTGAAGGCCTGGCTGTTACAGCCCTTGTGTTTACAATAATATTTTGTTGTAGGCCTAGATCATTCTGCAGTTTTAAGCACCTTGTTCTGATGCACGTTTATCTCTGTAGGATACTACAGAAATAGTTGCACTATTTTGACTTTGTTTTATGCTAACATTGCAAAGAGAAAATATTTTATTTTGTTATGTGTGCATTCAAAAGTGAGAAATAAATGTTTTATGGAACCATATGGTGATTATTATTTAAGTTAGGGTTTGCCATAATCAGGTAGCTTTACAACAAAGGTACAGCAATGGTACAAACATTTATTATACAAAATAAATTATATACATGTATTATTCGGCTATTCGGTATTCGGTGGAATGTTTCCAGTATTCGGTATTCGGTTTCGGCCAAGAATTTTGCTTTCGGCCCATCCCTACACAGTATATCAGGGATGGAAAGTAACTTTGTACTGGCTGGGTACCTGGCTGCAACAGTTCCAACACACACGCACGTGTGTCCCGTCACCGCAGCGCGAACACACACACGCTCACGCGCACGTCCATTTGGTGCATATGGTTAATGGTCAATGCTTGAGTGCCAATTCAGATTAATTTCTCCAGCTACTGAGGAGAACTGGGCAAAGGACAGACAGACATCTCCTCATTTATATGTAGGATTGCCAATTTATTTACGACTCAAGGTCACGTGAGCTTTGGGGAAAAACAGTCAAATAATATCCGTTGATAGTGACAGTATATCATCAAAACCATCTCAGTTGGGCTCTAAAAAAGCGAGTGTGACTGCAGGGCGCACGTGTTACTACCAAGTCACAGGGAGAGCTTATACAGGGAAAGAGAAGAGCAGCCGGGCCTTGTCAGTCAAGCTGTTGTAACCATAGCAGCAGTGTTAATCAGCGTCAAGTCTTATTGTCACAGAGATCTGTGGCCGTGCGTCACTCATCGGCCCCCGGGCCTGCTGTTGGCCTCAGTTTCTGGCGAATTTGTCCTCTGTCGTCACCACACACGCACACACAGTTAACACTTAATTGATTTTTTTTTCTTTTTTTTTTAATTCAGAGGCTGCAATTAATTGCCTAAGAGAAGGATCAAATATATGTACTTTTAAACAAGGTAGACACGTTCTAGTGTTTTAGGAAATTTTTGGTCAATGAATCAAGTACAATATTCATTCAAATGTACGGTATAATAAAAGGACCATAGTCTGTAGAAACATTTTGAGTAATTCTAGATCTTTCAGGAATCGGATGTTATGGCTAACAACGTCAGAAACACTAAGTAAGTAATACTACGTTTAATACAGAATAGTTGCGACCGTCAGGTCGCAAGTTACTATAAAAACTTCCACCGGCTGTCTGTCAGTCCCTCCATCAGTCTGTACGTCACGTCACCGTCACGTCACACTTTTGGCCTTACTCTTATCTCTCTGATTTCTCACATGCCTCTCTTCTAGCGCCACCATGAGGTTGCTTTTTGCAGACAACATTAATGGACTGCTCCTACTGATTGGTTAACGGAAAACACTAACGGTTAATGGTGACCGATTAAAAAAGAAAACTGCATGTCACACCAAAAGCCCCAGACAGCAATGTCTGTGTAACATCACTTATGCAACTATAGGCGATGCGGTCACATATTTCTGTGTAAGCCCCGACACCAATGTCTATGTAAAGTAACATCCATATGTCCGCGACACACTGACAGAGACACAAGCTTGTTCATCAGGAAACAAACAGCGAAAAATGCTCTGATTGGATTTTCCTAAACAGACCCTGTCACCTGTCGAATTGAATCCCGTTTTAAAGAGAAAAGAAGAGCTTAAAACACATTAAATCAGCCGTCTTAGTTACACAGAGTAGGCTATACGAGAATAACAAAGCTCACAGAGGCGCAATGATCGCATCAGCAAACTCAAAACAAACACAAAGCTTCCTTGTAACGTGAATCTCAGACACTACGTTTCTTAGCCGATGTGTCAACCATTCCAAAAGTCATACGATTGGAAGTTATTGCGCTATACACAACAAACTCAGAGGAACGGAGAGGCAGGGGAAAAGGGTTGATCTACTTGAAGCGACGTGTGAAAGATAGGCAAGCCTCTCACTGCTGTTATACGCCGTCAGCGACAGCCGCGTTACATTACAGACGTGATTATGTCAATCCTATCGTTTCTTTGCAAAAAACACATTTCTTATAAAAAACCTTCGTATTCTTCTTCCTCCTCGTTATATTGTTGTTTTTAATATGTAAATATAGAACTTTATTATGGAAGAAAAACGGGTGCATTTCCCTTTTTTAAATGGGTAAAATAGCGCATTTTGAACACGTTTCCTTAACGTTTAACGGCTATGTGACGGATAAGGCCTGACGGTGACCGGTTAAGAAGATGTCTCCATTTGGCTATCCCTTGACCACACACATGACTTTGAAACAACTAAATACTATCCTAAAATAATTATGGTAAATTCCGTGCCACAAAAAAGGGAGTTTGAGAGGTTTAAGAAATACAGCCTTGAAAACAACAATGGCCGACATTCGGCTTCATTCGTTTCCATTCGGAAGCCCTCGTTTTTGCTGATGACGCTCTGGTGACTAGGCACCAGTCCACCAGTCGCTAGTCCGAACGGATGAGAGAAAAGGGATGCCTAATATACAGCACTGGGCACCCCGAGCACACTGGCAAATACAAACTATAAATACCTAAGTGCGCCTCCGGTAGCCATGGTGGACATTTTCGAACGCTTGGTAACTAGAAGCTCGATCTCTTTATACTAGAATCAGGTTTGCAAACCTGATTAAATATTGGGATTCTAGCAAAAATATATAAACACAGATAAGAGGGGAAGTTGTGTCATAGGACCTGTACTAGTGAGTGCAATATACTCAAAACAAGTATATTGCTATGTCTATTTGCCAAAGCTTCTTGACTTTATAATAATCATAGTTTAAGAACATAACAAGACAGAAAATAAGAAAGTAGGGCCTATTAGACAGTAGGTCTATTAGATACTCTTCAACAAAAGTATTCATGGCTTGCCTTGTAATCACTGGGCTAAATTTAGACAGAGCACGTTTATCAATTTATTTCGACACGTTTAATGTTGTGGTAGTTGTACTAACAGAAGTGGAGTTTATGTTTTGCTGCAACCAAATCGCCCTCGGGGACACACAAATAAATGAACTTGAATGTCTTCAATTCTAGTGACACAGATAACAAGTGTGAAAGGAAAGGTGAGAAGAGAACAGAAGGAGGGAAAGAGAGCAATTGACCTTATTCACACCGCAGCCATCTTGGATCACATGACCACATAGGGTGGCAGCCGGCATTACAAACCATTGTAAACAATGGAGCGATGGTCCCAAAATATGAGTTCTGTTTAAATGTGCAGATGACAACATCAACATCGCAAAATGATTCAAAAGAAGGGTACATCCACAATATTCATGATAGTTAAGTTGCAATGTTACTCTGTAGTCTGTACAAAGACTTGCTACAGTATCTGTGCAGACTAGTGCTTGCTCTGCCATCATCATATTAACTTACTGCATCGTGATTTTTGCATATTAATCAGGAACAATCTAACAACAAATAGTTAATATGATGGGCGGGACAATTGCTCCATTGTTTACAATGGTTTGTAATGAAGGCTGCCTCCTTACGTGGTCATGTGAGTGATCCAAGATGACCGCGGTGTGAACGAGGTCAATGGAAGAGGAAAGAACAGCCGACAGTGATGGGTTGTGTTGCACCTCACTGTTCAAGAGTCAAGTCAATGCTTCCTTAAGCCTCACCTGCCCCTCGGTATGGGGGAAGCATGCCTGATTGCTGCCTCACCTCGACCCAGCATGCCATGTTCTCCTTAGATTTTTTTTTTTTTCTTTTTCTTAATTTCTTTAATACAGGAAACTCGCTTTCTGCTTCACACAATGGTGGCCTTTATATAAGCCTCCCATAATGGAGCCAGCTCCTACACTCATGTCCTCATTGTCTGGGCCAGGGTGAGAAGGCTGCTCTTTAGAAAAAGCAAGGCTGAGCTCACCCTCGAGTCATGCCAACAATTGCACTTGTTCACTCTCTCTCTATCTCACTTTAGTTGTCTCCACCAGGCCGAAGGCATGGAGAGAGGGAGACTATGTTTTCGCCCCTGTCCGTCCGTGAGCTCATATTCCATCCTGATTGGCCAAGATTGGCTTCCAAAGTTTGCAGGATTGATCCGTTTTGAATAAAATGCCTGAAATCATGAACGCAGCGTGCGATTTTGGTTAAATTGAGCATGCACATTCCCAATAGGCAGAGGAAGAAATGGCACATTAAAATGTTCAAATCAGCCTCATGGTGGCGCTATAACAGGCCGATTCGGGGTTTAACCTATAACTCCACTGCTCAGTGTAAAATGTTTTATGCACACTCCCTAGAGGCCAAGGAAAAACCTTTACCCTGCATTTTTCATATCTGCATTTTATAGCGCCACCAGGTGACCGACTTATGTAAAACACATTTTTTCCTACTATTCCTTCAGATCAAAAATTACACAAATCACTACACAGTAACTCTATAGTATTAGTCATGTGATCAAGACAGATCTGTCCGATATTTCATATTCCATTCTAATTGGCAAACATTGGCTCCCAAAGTTTGCAGGATTGGTCCATTTTTAACAAAATGACCATGAAAATGATCATGAACGCAGATTGTGATTACAGAGAAATTCTGCACGCACATTCCTACTAGGTCAAGGAAAAAATGCCACTCTTTTCACACGTCATAGCACAAACACCAGGTTGACTTTTGCCAAAGTCATTTTTGGAACAAAATGCCTCAAATCATGCATGCAGTGTCACATTGACGTTAAAGGCTGAAGAAGACATGGCACCCTTCTCACATTGGCCTATTATAGCGCCACCAGGAGGCCACAATAACATACCTGACCTGGTAGAGACGTGTGCTCGGAAGAGCACTGCTTCTAGTTTAGTTTAGTTTTTGTGGGGAAAAAAGCATTTCATTCATTTGGTAAATCCTACAGTAATGTGAAATGTTTTCCAATTTCTCTATAAAATTATAATTCATAACAAAGTGAGACTAAACTAAACACAGAACACACTCAACAAAACACATTCTCCTTCTTAACCTCTAACATTCATTCATTTATTTCTAAATGGCAGTAGTGACAGGGGTTCACCAGGAGGCCTGCCTGTGTAGGTCCAACCCAAGAGACAACCCAAAACCAAAGCAAATGGAATGCTATTTGGAACTAAAGGAGAATATACATTAGCAGAATATCTGAGCACAGTAAACGACCCAAAACGTAGGAAATCCTTGTCTAGGTACAGACTCGGCGAACACAGCCTTGCATTAGAGAAAGGCCGCCACAGACAGACCCCGCTCCCAAGGGAAGATAGACTATGCACTCACTGCACACAAAATGTGGTAGAAACAGAGCTACACTTTCTAACCACCTGCCCACTATACCAAGACATCAGAGACAAATACTTCCCACAGATTACACACACTTCCCACAGATTACACACTTCCCACAGATTATACACAGATTACCGAAGTGAGTTTGAAAACATGACCAATGATGAAAAACTCCCATACTGGGAGAATACAACAATGCTGCTATTTGTTCCAAAAGCTTTATAACCTGTATATAAAATGTCACAATGCGACATAGCTCTGTTTACACAATGCTGTACCCCCTCCAACTGTATATATGTTCTCCATTTTCAACTGTTTTTATTTTATTTGTGACAGTTGCTTTGGCAATGTAAACGTATGTTTTCTCATGCCAAATTGCGTCCAGACTCCAGACTGATAAAATAATTACTTATAAGTAGGTAAGAGCCTTGCGTCTAATTTTCATGTTATTCACCATTTTGATGATGTTCTAGTGACAATCTGAATATATAGGTCCCTGGACCTTCCAGGGAGGGTGCTCTTGTGCGTCTTGCTGCATCACCCTTTCTTGTTGTTTTTATCGCTCTGACCTTTGGAGTTTGGACACTGCACTATTAGGGTGTGTTAGTAGTTTTTGAGTATTTCTGCTTGTGTTTGACATGATGGTGAGATACTTGTTGCACTAACTAGCATTGACTGTTATGGTCACTTTGATTTGGCTATTGATAGTTGTGCTTTAGGACACTTTATGTATATATATATATATATATATATATATATATATATATATATATATATATATATATTTATTTATTTATTTATATTATTTGTTCCCTTTCTTGATGTACCTTGCTCTTACTGTACTTAATGTACTCTGTTCTAGTTTTTTCTTTTATCTTTTTCATACTTCTCTGTAACTTTGTAAATAACCTTATACTGCTGTGCTGCCTCTGGGCGATCTTCCCCCTTGGGATAATAAAGGTATCTATCTATCTATAGAGTCAAGATGTCATGATGGCACAGGTCTCTATGACACAACCCAACGACCCCCCACATCTTTGTATATAGCTTTGTTTGGATCACTGCTTAACCCAGAGAACTACTTGACCATTATGGTCACCATGAGTGTATGTGTAATTGTGTATGTATGTATTGTGTATTCATGTAAACTTATATTTTACAATACAAAGTGTCTAAGATGCCATTTGCCTCATATATCCTATCCTGATTGACCCTAACCCCTTGACAGTGCTTGAGGTGATGATAATGATCATGGTGGTAGATTTGTAGTGATTGGTTCACTAAGCTGAAATGGGACAGTTCCATGCAGGGATGATGATTTCTGCAGAGACGGGCAGCCACAGTGGAATGTTAACGTGTGTGTGTGTGTGTGTGTGTGTGTGTGTGTGTGTGTGTGTGTGTGTGTGTGTGTGTGTGTGTGTGTGTGTGTGTGTGTGTGTGTGTGTGTGTGTGTGTGTGTGTGTGTGTGTGTGTGTGTGTGTGTGTGTGTGTGTGTGTGTGTGTGTGTGTCTGCGTCTGCGTGCGCCTGCACGCTTTCCCTCATCAGCCATGCTGATGCTCCCTGGACATTGTTAGCATACTGTCCGCTCAGGGCTGCAATAGGGAAGAGGACAGTATCTACAATATGTGGGCTAAAGATGCCCACTGGCATCACATAACATCAGCATCCATAGGGTCCTCCCCCCCCCATGTCCGCTATCTCCCTCCCCATTCTCCCTTGCTATCTTCTGCTTATTATCCCTGTACGGCGGGCTGACCAGGAAATTGGAATTTAGCATACAGCTGGGGCATGATGGGGGAGTTGTGAATGATGCATCGCGACCGCCGGTTTGGAGGGGATGGAGAACAGGGTCGGGGTGAGGAGGGGGAGTTGTGGATGAACGAACGCCATGGGGGGTTGGAGTTGGGTATGACTACAACATCTGCAAGTTGTTTTCCGCCTTGCTCTGCATTTTCAGTACGGGGGGGGGGGGGCAGCAGGGTTGCTGTGGCAACTAGTAATCGAGGAGTTTGGGACCCAACCCTCCTACATCACACCCCTTCTTGGCTGTTTCCCAGTGGAGCTCTAGAGCTCAGACCTCCCCCTCTCAGGGGAACGTGGTTCGGGTTGGGGACAGGGATCATGTCCAAAGCTCCACATGCCAAGACCTACAGCCAGGGGATTGAGCCTATGTACCCCCCAGGCCCCCACCCCACCGATAAACCTTTTTTTAGCCTGCAATGCTGCCATAATGTTTCCATTTTCTGCAGAGCACATTATGGGAATGTATATAACGGGGAGTTGTATATAAGCTCATAATCCTGTATGATAAAGTATATGCAATTTACATTTATGCCATTAATGCATGTCCTCTTCCGACAGAGAGAGTTGATGGCAAATGTAACACCCGTGATTCTAACCCGGATCTCCCTTTAATTTGTCACTCAGAAACAACATAAGTCTGCCCCATCTATCGCCCCCTGCCCTTATTTATTTTATTGCTTTTAGTGTTGTTGTTGATATGCAATATATTGTCTGTCATAAGGATGAATTGAGTACAAGGGACCATAATGGAAACATGATTTTAATATGTCAAATAGAAGAGTTAGGAGACCACGTGACGTCCAACCACCACAATTGGGATAGTTACACTGTATGTAACTTCCCTCTTCTACCCTGGATTTGAACCCGTTATCCTGTGCAATTGCTGACATTTACCATTGAGCAAATAGAACCTGCCTGCTTGCTCAGGGGATAAATTGAATCTTGATCTTAAAGTCAAAATTCGTGTCAGATCCTGTGTCTAGGTGAGACATGACCTTTGACACTATTTAAATATCTCAAGAAGAGCAAGGAGACAAAAAACGTATATGTACAAAATACACATTTATTAATTAAAACAATTACATTGTGTAGCTTAAACATTTATGTATGATTATAGAGTTATTCTGTTACCGGAAATGCCTCCAATATGGCCTGAAATACTGGTATAGATATCGACGATTGTGCTAACCTAGAATGCACCGATGTGGTAATACGTAATTTAACATGTGATGATATCTCAGTTGCACTAAACAATTCATGTTTATTTTCAATGTTTACTTTAAAATGTGATGTTGCATTACTGTTTTTTACCGTTACTGTACTATTTTAAAAGTCTTATTTGACTAAATTGTGCCTGCATTTTAACAATTTATTAAAGGTATTTTATTTATTAGTATATTTATGTATACACACTGATACTATCGGATCCATACAGTTCAGCTACAGTATATCTATTGCTCTACCCTACAGATGGGTAAAAATGTTTCCTTCACTAAAGAATTTTGCATTGCTGCTTTAAACACTGACTCACTTGAATGCAAGGTCACAGAGGGTTGTTCAGTAGAACTGTGTTGTCCATGCTGGAGCCTCAACATACTTTGTGGCTGAACTAGCTTGACTTGCAACTGTTTCAACTGCTGAGTTACAGCACGTCTTATCCCAGTACCATGAATAACAAGATTGACTGTCTTTGATCATTGATTGCCTGATGACTAACTTATGTGGCAGATCACAATATACTGTTTAGCTCAAGAGTCTATGAGTAATGCTTGCTTAACTACATTTGTCACAGTGTTTTGGTTCTTCCTGCTATTGTCCCAACTCGCCATGGTCTTGTGTCAACTCATGGCTGACGTGTACTACATCCTGCAGTTCACTTTATGAGTGATGACTAGGAGACGAAGGCTGCCGGTGGAGAGTCGTTGACAGGCAGCTCTAGCCCCTGGGAATGTAGAAGTTGAAGTCATGTGGCATCATGCTTTGCTCTTACTCACAGAGGGAGACAGTCAGGCATACGTCCATGTCTGTACTAGTGGTGGAGTAGAGATGGCTCCATTGAGGTCGCAGGGAGAGCAGAGCTGGGCTAATATTTAAAATCATATACTCTACCTTTGTCGATATTGTAATTTGTGATGATGTTGTGGCCTGTGGGGATGACTATTATTTGTGTTTTCAGTTTCACAAAAAAATCACATAAAGAAACCCTTTGATAAACAATGAATAGCGATGCCTATGTGGGGAAAGGCAAATGGTAGCAGCTAGAACAATTATACTGATATATTATCCATACAGTACATTGCTCTGTCCTAGTGACACAGAATATGGGGATTCTCATATTTGCCATTCAACATTCACCATCTCTCTCACTCACTCTCTCACTCACTCACTCATTCTCTCTTTCTTTCTTTCTCTCTCTCTCTTTCCTTTTCTCTGTGAACGCGTATGGAATGTGTGTTGTGAACTGGATGTTGTCCGAGCTAGTCCTGTTCCATTGAGCCACAAATCCCCAGGTTTAGGATTTGCTTTTACAGTCCGGTGTGTTCAGGACCATACTCCCAAACCCACGGGTAGGAATCTCTCCCCAGCTCGTCCCATGTTTCCCAGAACAGTAAAGTAACAGCTCCCGCATTCGCTGAGTCACAATTGGCATTGGCGTGCTGATCTTTTCTTGTCACCACTTCTTTGCCTTGTGAACTAACCATGTCTGCTCCACAGACACTTGCGTCTTGATGTGGGATTAGGAAACGCAGCCCGAGGCGGTCGGTTCAGGTGTACTCTTTCATATCTTCTTCCATTGAAAGCGGTTTTGATTACCCATTAATTCAGCAACATGTCATGGCCTGCAAAGTCCCACGTATGATTGTTTTCACGTAGTGGGAACTGGGAATTTTCCGGGAAACGCACAACTGCTGGTATTTTAGGACAGGTGGCAAGTGACAAAACTGTTATGTAATACACTGAGCTGTGTGACACTGTGATTTTCACACTGGGGTCTTATCATTAGTGGTCCTGTGTGTGTGTGTGCGTGCGTGCGTGCGAGATGTATTTAAAATCTGTAAATGTATTTAATCATTATAGTATTTCACTCTTTTACCCCATTACTCTGTATCCATCCACAGGCCTCCCCTTCCTGAGAGCTCAATGGAAAAGATGAAGAGGTTCAAGCGGCGTCTCTCGCAGACGCTAAGGGGAAGCCACACCATTGACGAGTCTCTCTCTGAGCTGGCCGAGCAGATGACCATCGAGGAGAACGGTCTGATGAAGGACAGCGGTGAGTGAGCGACCTGCATCTCTTCTGTCACCACGAGTGTCTTCATGACCAACCTTCAATACAGTTCAATACATCCCCACCCCAATCTCACACACATACATACAGTACACACATGCACACGCTCACAGCACACTTCCCTTCCCATGCAGATGGTACAGTTCATTACATCGCTCAGTGGGAGGCATTTGAAAACTGTGTGACCTATTAAGGTGGAAGAACAAAGCGAGGGTTGCGTGGCAGCTTATCTTCTCTTCACTGATATTCAGCAGATCTGCGGGTGCGAGGGAGGGAGCGTGCCTTGGTACTCTGCTTCAGTGTTGCTATGGTGTTTGGGGTCTGGAAACATTCCAGAGTTTCCATGACATTGCCTCAGCAACTTGGAGGACTGTGTGGAACCAGACGGGTATCTTGATGCATGTCTCTGTCTCTTTCTCTTTCTCTCTCTTTCTCTGTCTCTCTCTCTCTCTGTCTGTCTGTCTGTCTGTCTGTCTCTCTCTCTCTGTCTCTCTCTCTCTCTCTGTGCTCTCCCCCTTCTTCACACAGAGCCCCAGACTCTTTCAAACCGTGCTCCAGCTTGTTCTTCCTCTCCTGGATTTTTCCAAAGGACAACGCTTTGTTTTAGGTTTTTTTTTCCCCCTTCTCCTACAGCCAATCGGCTCATCCAAGTTTTTTTTCCCCTCTCCTCTCCCTCACAACGTACTTCCTGTGAGAACTAACTGGGGTGTGTAAAAAAGCTTTTTGTCTGGTGATTAACACCAGTTTTGGCCAGAGTGTTCTGTGCGTGGTGTGAGGGGACAGAGAAGCATAGGGGGCATGCGTGAGTGCGTGCATGTGTGTGTGCGTGCATAGAGGAGATTTGAGCAGTCTGTGTGTGCAACAGTAAATTGGGAGAGAGGAGGAAGACTGGAATAGCCAGATGAGATGGGATCTGAACTCTGCGATTATGGATGCATTTTGGTCCAAATCTTATTATGTAACCAAAGACAAACAGACACACACGCGCGGCCAGCAGCTGCAGAGATGAGAGGTGGTGTCATGATCCGGATTTGCATTGTGTGTAATATGTGTTTTTAATCTGTGGGGGGTCCAGCCTGTAAAAATCAATGTCAGTAGTTGACTCCCCAGACAGTGACCATCACTCCTTTCCTTGTGCTGTAGTATTTTCTGGTTCTCCTTGATAATATCCTTGATCACTTGATGGCCCATCAAGTAACTGGACAGAAAGTTACAACAGACAAAACCTGGACAGGGTATATTTACCTCAGGCTCTTTGTGATAATCACAATTAAGCATGTAGGCATTTTATTTGCCTGATTGTACAGTAGTGTTTGTCTAAATGTCTGTAAAAAAACAACTAAGGTGCTGGAATGCACTCATTTGATCAGCTTTTGTGATTTGATTAACTTCACAATCATGATAGTAAAATGTTGAATCAGTCCTGCCCTGCGTGGTCATGGTGGCAGATGTGTATGGTCACAGTGGGGTCATAGATGGATAGACCTTTATTGATCCTGTGTCATAGAAGCGCCACAATAGGTAATACAGGACAGATACAGATAGAAGTAGAGAGCTAAGCTTCAAGAGTAAAAATAATACGAAAGGAGCAAACAGGTTCTGACCTACAGGGAGGTAGTTAGAAATTGGGTACAAGAAAACCCCAAAAGGAGGTCAGGCTGCCTCCATAAATCTACATTATTCAACACAGCTTAATATTAGAGCATCTTTCTCCATCTCCATTTTAGAACGAGCGTTACATTCAGCTAAGAAGTCGTCGAGTTGAAAGTACTTTTGTTAGTTTGTAGTTGTCATTGTCAAGATAAATTCTTTATTTGTTAATGTAACTAGCCCTTACCCGTTCAAGATATGAGCTCCGAAATGATGTGCAGTGTGTGGGTTATGGGATGTGCACTGTGCACACAGTATATGAGGGATGGAAAGTAACTTTAACTGGTGCTTGCATGATAATATGTAGGAGCATCAATATAAGAAATACCCGTTTCGTTTAATGGCTATAGAGATACTGTGTACCGATCTGCATGATTTTTGGACAACATCTGTAACAGGGCCAGACACCCCCCCGTCCGCCTGCACACACACACACACACACACACACACACACACACACACACACACACACACAGCTGGTTAAACATGTTGCCTCATGCTAGATGCAGAATAGATATGCCTCATGCTAGATGCAGAATAGATATAGATACACCATAAAAATGCTAATATACAGCATATGATTTGTGAAAGTGACAAACGGGCTTCACAGTTATGTCAGGTGTGTTCATATGCTAATGGTGATGCGATTTCAGATCAATTGCTCCAGCCACTGAGGAGAAACACTGTTACAGACAGACACTCACTCACTCACTCACTCACTCAGACAGACATTCGGAAAATTATATGTTTGATATGTGATTCACTATGGGGATGTTAAGTATGACATCATTTTGTAGGCAGAGGAGAATTTCTGCCCCCAGTTTCCGTGAATCTTTTTACTATTTTTACTATTTACAAATTTTTCTTCTCTTTGTTGTTGAAAGGAAAGTGTTAGAATTATACTTTAGTCGTTATTTTTGTCTCGGATCTGTTGAAATAGCGAGGGACAGAAAATGCTCTGGGGGCAGAGTTCTCCTCTGCCTACAAAATGATGTCACGGCTTAAAAGCCCCTTAACGGTCCTGCCAAGAGAACAGAGATTAGATCACAAATAAAGCTTAATTCATAATCCATCCCACAATGGTGTTCCTTCCTTATAAACAAAAACTGAGTTTTAAGCTAACACACTATCACACTCCATTGTACTACAAACTACATGCATAACAACTCAAATCCGATATACTTGAACTTGGTTGACCAGCGTACCAGGGTCTATACTTGGTCTCCTCCTTTTTTCCCTCAATACCAAATCTCTACCGATTGTCTCCATATTTTTGCTACATGTTCGCCTATTATGATGACATGGCCAGAATAGGGGCGCTATAGGGTTCACGCGGTTCAGAGGGAAATCTTGCCAGGCTGCGTCCAAGCCAGGGTTTGGCTGAAGAACTAGGCAATAGGCATGCCTGGTCTTGTCTGCATTTGTGAGAGCATCACGTCTGTAGTGATGTCTTTATTTTTAGAAATAAGTGAGTCTGTCGATCAATGGATAAGCTTCTGCCAACATAGCTCCATTCTTCAGAGTGTAGAGTTTCCATACTCTTCATCAACCGTGTTTGTTCTTTTAAACAAAGCTGTTGTTTTTGCCCTGGCCTCTACAGAACCCATAGTGAGGAATGGCCGCCCGCCATCAGCCCACAGTGTCCACTCCTTCCTGCACCAATACACAGGCTCCTTCAAGAAGCCACCCATGAGGCGACCACAGAGTGTCATCGGAGGTGGCCTGGGTTCCCTCATGGTCATGCCCCGCAACGGCAGTCGCCTCGGTGAGAGAGAGAGACGCACTCACACACACACACACACACACACACACACGCAACACGCACACACAGTTTGTTTGATCTGGACCAAACTAGTCTTGTGTTGCCAGATGATCAGACATCGGACATTCTGACACTGCCCCAGCATTGACTGTTACGGTCTCTTTTTGTAAGTCACTTTATGTATATATACTTATATATTATTCGCCCCCTCTATTGATGCACCTTTTCTTTATTGGTACTGTACTGCTCTTTTTTTTTTTTTTTTTTTTTTACTCTTATCTATCTTTTGTCTTACTTCTCTGTAACTTTGTAAATGCTGTATACTGCTATGCTACAACTGGACAACTGAATTTCCCCCTTGGGATAATAAAGGTATCTATCTATCTATCTATGAAGTCTATGTATAGAGCATTTCCCTTTGTCTGGCTATGCAAGACTAGGGCCAAATCTACAAGACATTTCAAATCCAAAAACAGATTTGAAGGGGAGTCTCTGCATATTTGAAAAGTCTAAGTCTAAAGTTTCCTTTGAAGCCAGTTTAAAAATCGTCCTCTTTTTCTGTCGCTCATTTCGCTTTTACCCATATCAATACACGTCATATAGAATAAAACTTCATATAGAATAAACATACTAGTAAGACGCCTCAGGGCGACATGCAATTCTTGGGCATCTGGCCAGTGATGTACTGTATATCGGACCAGTTACCCATTTATGGAGACCCCTGCAGTGATAGTCAACAATGTGATGTCAGAACATGCCCATATATGGGCATTATCAAATATGGGCATTCCTAGATATGCGCTTAATATTGATAACATCGGGACATGGATCTCATTTATGGGCATAAAACAGACAAGGACGTAATTAATTTGCAAGTGTGACTCGTGATGACATCAGCGATCTCCATATATGGGCATAAAAGGGACATCAAGCCAGAGCATGATGTCAGATCGGCAAACCCATTCTGTTAAGAGTGGTTCCCCTGGCATCACACTGACATCAGAGCATGATGTCAGAGCGACAAACCCATAGAACCACAGTGTCAGGCGTGACGTGACGTGCAGACAGACAGAGATACACGGACAAGATGTGCCGGTTTTCATAGTAAACGTGCAACCTACGGTCGCAACAAACCACTGTCAGGGGCCTGTCTTGTCAAATATACATTTAAATGTTCACTCAATGTCAGACCCAGTCACACATTAAACAGCTCATTAGCAAATGTTCTTTTTAACTAACATGCCTTCTTAAAACAATGGTAGCTCTCTAGGACCACCGCAGAGATTTCCCTTCCAGTTAAATATCCATGATACTCCACCTCCATACAAATAACTTCGCATGACTCACTGCTTGATAAGAGTGTGCCATTAAAAATGTCAAGGAGAATGTTATTGTTTCCGTTTCTCTTTGTTGATGTCATCAGCTGGTGCTGAGCAAGCAGCCGCTCCCTGGACTGGTTTCCAATGGAATGCCCTTTCTCAAGCCCAGTTTATACTTCGTTGTATGACAGTGTTACTTGCTGAAAATAGATGATCTACAGGCCTACAATGCATCGCATCAACAACATCAAAAATAGCTGATCTATTTCGCTAAAGTGCTGTGTTGTGGTCTTGTAGATCATATATTCCCGGAGAGCGACACTGATATATGAGCATGTAAAAACATCAGTCTCCATCCATCAAACTCTATATAAACACTCTTTATCTCTTCACTAGGTTACCCCTCTAAAAAGCTTACCGTAATTCCACTGTAGTACAACAGTGACTACAAGTCAAACAAAGGCTGTACAAGTCAAGTTAGTTAACAACGTGTTGTGATGCGTTAGCTTGTAGATCAGTTTTTTGCAATCGACACCCTTGTGCGACGCAATATAAATTAAGATTCACTGACTCTTTCCAGATATCGTCCATGAGAACTTGAAGATGGGTTCAGATGGAGAGAGTGACCAGGCGTCGGGGACCTCGTCAGATGAGGTGCAGTCACCCACGGGGGTTTGTCTGAGGAACCGAGGCAACCGATCTCGCATCTCAGCGGAGGTGAGACATCGCCGTCTTTGCCTGCCCCCCCCTTCCTTCATGACATTTAGATTTTTATGGGACATGAGTCAGCAACCACGTTTGGGGCGGCACAGGAAGTCAAAACAGATTTATTGTTTATTTAGATCCCCATTAGATGCCACATAATTTTGGCAACAGCTATACTTACTGGGGGTCTGTGTTCACATGATGATTCACATAACGGGACAGATATATTCATGAAAGCATGGCACTGGCTATATTAATCAGGAGTGCCTCTTGAGCCTCCACTTTGAACCAAACTAACCCACCTTGGATAGAACAGTGAGCTGAAGGGACCACCTAAACACCACCTCAGGAAGTCCTATTCGATAATGTGTGTGCATGTCATGAGTGTAGGCGTCTTCTTCAAAGCTTTTAAACACATGAGGAAGTTCTTTACTGACCACAGTATCTTTCTTAACATGTGTCTTTTTCGAACACGAGCAGTGAAGTCTGCTGCTATAATCACCCTGAGGTATTCTACGAGGCACTTTTCGCAGCAACAGATCTTGAATGCAAACGAAAAACAAAAGTGCTGAAGGGTTAGGGTTTTGCTTATTTGTTTTTGCGTCTGTCATGTGAATCTTGACAGGCCATTGATATGCTGGTTAAGTTATGCAATATGGACACACAGTATGGATAGTTTGTATGTGGATTCTTGTATTTTTGCTAAACAATGTCTACTACACAAATGTCACTTTGTTTGCTAGGAAGAACAATTATTAGTATTCTGGGAATATCATTTGCCAGTAAACGAGGTAAAGCTCACTGCTGTTAACCCATCATTCTATCATCTAAAACAAATGTGTACTTTGTCACACCTCATCAAAATGCCTCAGATAATGCAATGCTAATGTTCTGTACATACTGTAATAGTTAGATTTATTTGTTTGGGCTGCAGTGTGCGGGGGTAGTTGGCAGTATTATTGAACGAATGGCATGTTCCACTCTTAACTGATGGGTGCATGTGATGTTTGTGTGTGTGTCCCCCAACATGAGTGTGTTTATTTGTTGGTTTTGGTCACAGGATTTGTCAGCGGCTCCCAGTGGCTACGTTCAAAGACCAAACATTCACACATGTAAGATGGGGGGGAAAAGTCTCTTAAGCGGCTTAACTCCACTGGGAGTCTACTCACCACGAGAATGTGACACACCACCTCTCGCTGCTGCTTTGAGAGCTAGCTAGTAGCTAGCTCTGCATGCCGGGACCTTTTTGCCACGCACATGACAGACACATGGTCACACTCAGACTCTCTCTCTCTCTCTCTCTCTCCTAATCTAACAAACACTCCCATGTATTGTATGAGCAGGATTTCTGCTGCTGATGCAGAGGTGGAGCTGTGAGACCAGTAGACCATGTGTTTGTTCTTTGCCCTGGGGCTGCAATTTGTCCAATTATTTGAGAGGGGGGAGAGTAGAGGAGCATGGGGAACCTGTTCATCTATGGTCAGGTAGTGATCTATGGTCCGGCTCCGTGTCAAGAGAAGAAGAAGCAGGGCCGTTTTGTGATTAAATCACTGGGATTACTGTAATACGCTCCAGATGGGCCCTGTTGTAGCAGCTTAGAACAGGCTGACACTGGACCACTGGAGAGGTGGGGGCGGAGGGGTTAAACAGGTCAGGTTGATGACAGCCCATGCTCTAGGGGGCAGTTGACCAATCACGACCCACCCGGCTCACAACTATCGCAGACCAATATGATTTGAAAGGTTTTTTTTCAAAAACATTTCAAAGTTGCATAAACTGAGGGAGTTCCCACAGTGTTGTCAAGTGTCCACTAGTGGAGTATCATTGGGTTTAAAGCAACTAAGAGGAAGTCACAGTGGATTAACAGCAATAATCTAACAAATAGAGGAAATGCATCATGGGAAGAATCTAGGCAGTTTGTTATGTGAGTGTGTTTGTTTTCATTTTTATGTAACAAGTCATCAGGATCATGCTTCCTCTGGTATAGAGTAGTGATCCCTGGTCTCTTAAAGAGCCTTGAGGCCACCATTAATTCCGTACAAAAGTCCAGTACGCATTTACTCTATACATTACAGTACACTACACACAAGTGTGTAGAGAGACACACACACGCACGCACGCACGCACGCACACTCTGCTCGCATACTACCCTCTCTGTTGACTGAGACTCGTAGAGTCTAAAGCAGGCTGTGTGTGTAGTGGGGGAAATGGCTCATAACAGACTAGGAGGTCGTTTATTTAGGGTCGCCACCATTTTGTTTAGGGTCTCTTGTATTTATTTAGAGCTTACTCCGTTTGCTCAGTGGTTTACTTTGGTTTGCATAGGGTTTTACACAGTGTTGACACTGTTTATAATGGCCTTCTCTTGTGTGTGTGTGTGTGTGTGTGTGTGTGTGTGTGTGTGTGTGTGTGTGTGTGTGTGTGTGTGTGTGTGTGTGTGTGTGTGTGTGTGTGTGTGTGTGTGTGTGTGTATGTCTGTTTTGCATGCAGGATCTGAACAAGCGCCTGTCCCTACCGGCCGACATTCGGATACCTGACGGTTACCTGGAGAAGCTACAGTTGAGCAGTCCATCGTTCGACCAGCCACTCAGCAGACGTTCACGCAGAGCCTCCCTGGTGAGAGACACTGAGAGAGGAGGACGAGCCAAGAGGAGAAATTAAAGGAGGAGACACCCCCAAAATGACTTTTTTTCTATTGATTAGTCACGCCATGGAGACTAGAGTTCAATAATATTTTTTGGTTTTTGTCACATTCCTAAGACAAAAATGTGATAACAATAAATTTACCCCCATTCGTTCCGGATGGTGACCCGTTTCGAAACGGGTCACCATCCGGAATCAATGGGGGTAAATTTACTCGAATCAAATTTTTGTCTTTTGAATGTGACAAAAACCAAAAAAAATATTATTGAACTCTAGTCTCCATGGCGTGACTAATCAATAGAAAAAAAGTCATTTTGGGGGTGAACTACTCCTTTAAGTATTAGCTTGAGGAAAGGAGAGCTTGCAAAGAACGTTAAGAGGAAGGTAGATGGAGAGATGGGGCCTGGGCGAAGAGCTGGTAATATTGACAAAGAGGGAGGGATAGAGGAGAGTGAGCTGAGATCAGGAAAAGCAGGATGGATGCAGTGTAAAAACCTTTATTGATCTCCAGGGGGAATTCAGGTGTCGTAGCAGCAACCGCAACAAGCATGTACAGTCTATACTGTAGATGCATGAGTATACATTACTTCTATCACGAATTAATTTTATAGACTATCAACAGAGAATGTATGTACGGTGTCAACTGGTCTTCAGCAGTCTTATCAACCGTTAATGAGTATCTACAGTTTATCCACAATGAAGTTCATGGATAAGATCGAGAAGGAAGAGATGACTGCAGAGTGACAAAGAAGACAACTTTGAGAATGGGGTTTTAGACATACTGTGAGATGCGCAAGTTGAGAGCTCATGCTTTGCCACACAACTTCCCTAATCTCGTCCTCTCGGCTCCTTTGTTGTTTACGCTGCACCTCTGCATTGAATAATCATCTCTCGGTTGTATTGTTCCGGTGTGCATCTGTCTGAAACAGAGCGGAGGAAAAGTGTCACATGCATTGTCTCACATGTCCTCCTTACTCAAGTGTACGCATGTGTGCACTGTGTGTGCACGTGCTAAAAAAGCCAAAAGCCAGCGGTTCCCTGTCAGGCGAGATTAGCTATGATGGTATGACGGCCTCCTTCTAAACCTCCTCCCGTCATGAAAGGCAGTCGAAAGGATTTATTGTAGTGTCTATAAACTTGTCAACACTAACAAAGACACAATCTTCATTAATGTCATTTGTCTTCTTCTCTCCTCTAGTCAGAAATTGGATTCGGGAAGCTGGAGACCTACATTAAACTGGACAAACTGGGGGAGGTACGTGGAGAGTGTTGTTCACCTTGGCATTCGTTCCTCTATCTCCCAGGTGCTAATTTTCTCATGGGCACTTCTGGGCGTCACACACACACACACACACACACACACACACACACACACACACGCACACACAAACCAACTCTCTCTCTCAAAAGGGCACCTCCTCCGGGTTGCCCCAGTTTTCTCCTACACCAAGGAGACATGCATGTTAGGGATATAATCCTGCAGAGTGCCCTTGACCAAGACACTGCCCTTAGACCTGAGGCTGGGCCATGGATGCCACAGGCTGTCTTTGAAAATAAGAATGTGTTCACAAGTGACTTTTCTGGTTAAACAACACAACCGTTTTACTGAAACACACACACTTGTGTCTCCCTGTCCTCCAGGGCACATACGCTACAGTCTACAAGGGGAGGAGTAAGTTGACGGACAACCTGGTCGCTCTGAAAGAAATCAGACTAGAGCACGAGGAGGGTGCACCGTGCACCGCAATCCGGGAAGGTGAGAGGATAAGAACGGCGTATGATGCATGCCTTAATTGCATCTCTAGCATCCTTATTCTAGGGGGGAACATTCAGTGAAAATAGCAGATCTGCGATGCGTTGTGAGCTTATAGATTGGCTGTTTTGTCAAAGAAATTTGGTGTACAGGGTAAGGGGTCTAGAGTAGACCACTGGGGGACACTGGACACTGAAGTATAAATAGGGTATAATATAAGTTGGTAAGTTGCTTTCCCTCTGTATGGTACCACCATCTCGACCTGATTTGACTCTACTCGACTTGACTTTACTTGATTTTCTACTACAGATGGGACCCCCCCTCAATGTAGCAATGTGGTTGTCATAGCGATGTCCAACCCTCTGCTTAGGAGAGTGCTAAAGCAATGCTAACAATGCTTTTTCATGTAACAGTGTGTTTGTGCTGTCCTCATTTCTATAACTGTATACTATGTTTCCTCTTTCTGTGCTGCTAAATGACAACCACATTTCCCTCTGGGGAGCATTAAAGTATCTGCCAACCTACCTACCTAAAGATGAAGCTACAGTATATGTCTGTAAACTAAACTCAGCACAAAAATAAAGGAAACTTGAATTCGGTCCGTTATATCTCCCCTTTAATAATACCAATTTGTATTGTGTTTTATATACTTTTTATTGTTGATTTGTCACCTTTACAACGAGGTACAGCTTGTAAGCATGGGGCATTTGAGGCATGAGTTACACAGTCAAACGTGTGGGTAGCGCCAACCAAACTTTTGCCATAATGGCTTGCAATACTGTTCTGCTGGCATTTACTCTCGTTTTGGGCTTCCCTGACACTGAGCTTAAATTAACAAAGTGTAAAAATGTCAAATATGTGTTGTTTCTTCTTTACCTTATTACTGTGGGAGAGTATGCTCCAAGCAACAAAGGTGAACACCAAAAGAACAGTATTGCAGGCCTGCCAGGACATTTTGACCATTTTTGGATTGGCGCTACCCATACGTTTGGCTGTGTTGCTCATTCCATGAATGTCAGATCCTTACAAGCTGTACCTCGTTGTAAAGGTGACAAATCAACGATAACAATGATATCAAACACAATACCATTTGGCATAATTAAAGGGGGGATATAATGGTACGAAGTCAAGTTTCCTTTCTTTTTGTGCTGAGATTAGATCTATTTCACCTATACACACCAACACCAACTGTTTCTGATAACTCAATTATTAAATGAGAAATAATCCATGCACTTTCTCAATTTTGATTTATTTTACATTTCTAGTGGCTAATTTAAAAGTGAGTAGTTTTCGGTAGCTTCCATGCGTTGTAGGGGAGAAGAGATACAGTGACGCTTGTGACACTTCTCTTTGACCAATCAGTAGTCTGTTCAGGGTTTTCACGTCACCCGTTGGTATCTCCTCGCTTACTTGGTACCCCGACGGAGGTGATACCAAAAGGTACCAGGTACTTTTGCCAAATGGAAAAACAAAAGTAGAGTAGAGTCAAGCCGTTACCATGCAGTGGAAAACTGCTTTCAGAATATGTCTACACATTACCATTCAGTAAGTCCTCGTTCGCTAACATGCATTTCACTCATATGTAATGTCAGACATTTACCTTTCTTTGTTCTCTTCAACCTTTTCAAGTATCATTACTGAAGGACCTGAAACACGCCAACATCGTAACGCTACACGACATCATCCACACAGAGAAGTCTCTGACACTAGTCTTCGAGTACCTGGTGAGAACAACAAAGCGACCCTGTGTCAGTGGCTCGCATAGGAGCCTTAGGAAATGTCTTCCACATCATCATGTTTAACTCATCGCCCTCTGTAGAACAGATCATGCTAATATATATGGAGGATGTGAGGCCAGCTCAGCTGCTGGTCTGGTCCCGTGGTCTTAAACTGAGCACCCTCCCCGTCTCTCCTCCCTCTAGGACAAGGACCTCAAGCAGTACATGGACGACTGCGGGAACATTCTGAGCATGCAGAACGTCAAGGTGAGCATCTGCAGGCGGTGTGCCAGACCAGCTGTCTTCAGGGACAGTCTCAAAACTCAGAGGCTGGAGGATCTTAAGAAAACAAACATGCTTGCTCTGCCCCCTGGTGGCGAAAATGTTTGAGGGAGGAATGATGTGAATCACTTTTTGGAGGTCCACTCTTCCTGACCAAATAAGAGCACAAACTAATGAAATTACATTACCCTCCATTCAGTTTTATAATCGATGGGATATTACGATTTCCTTGCTGATACAATATAATACCTGCAATTTATACAGCGCTTTTCTAAATACTCAAAATGGCTAAAACAACAAACAAAAAACAACTTAAACGTATGTAAGCTATGGAACTATGGATTGAATTGCACATTTGGGAATGAGCACACACACACACACACACACACACACACACACACACACACACACACACACACACACACACACACACACGTATAGTACATTTTGAATGACCTACATTCCAGTGATTTGTTTAGTTAGTTTTATTGCTATGATTATTGATTCAAAGTGCTCTGTTCTCCAGATCTTCCTGTTCCAGATTCTACGAGGTCTGGCATACTGTCACAAACGGAAGGTTCTACACAGGGACCTAAAACCCCAGAACCTACTCATCAACGACAGGGGAGAGCTCAAACTGGCAGACTTTGGTATGAAACGTATTGCATTCAATATCGGTCTTTTAATATGGGAATATGAAAACCTTTTTTTTTATATATATACTCAATGTATTTTTCCCCATTCTCCCTTTGTTTGAAAACAAACTAAAAAAAATCCAGGCTTGGCCCGTGCCAAATCGGTTCCTACGAAGACATACTCCAATGAGGTAGTTACGCTTTGGTACCGGCCACCAGATGTTCTACTGGGCTCCTCTGAATACTCCACACAGATAGACATGTGGTGAGTAGGCTGGTCTTATTATGACAGAAACACTGCTTAGACCACTTTAGCCCCTTTTCAACTGCAGCTTTAGCACCACACCACACCACACTACACTACACCACAACTTGTGGCATGCATGTGCAAAAAAAACAAACACACACAAATCTGAAATATTGATTTGATGCTCATATTAACCATTTTCACATGCATGCCATATATTCCATAGGGATAGATCACACATGGTGTTATGACATCATCAACTTGCGACGGGCATTTCCCCTATTGAGTGAAAGATGAGCTATTTCTAGAAGAAATAAAATATATATTAAGGTGTTTTTAATTTTACATTGTAGTTATAGAGGACAATTATGTCGTATTAGCCAGGGATCCCTTTAAAGGGATATTCCACTTTCAAAAAATGTTTGGGTAATTTTATCTTCTAATCAGGCTTTTGGGAACACCCTGAACAGTTTTTAATTTGCTTCATTCAGTATTTAGATATTTGATGTAAATGTTATCAGGCCCTCCTCCTCCAGGACCTTTCCCCATACACACCCATTGTAAATTCAAACTCCATTTTAACCATGATAGATTCATTAAAAACACTCATAATACCCTCCTAATACGTGAGCAGGCCGTGTTTTTTCAATAACTGTTTCAAATATTTTTTTAATATAAGAAAATGTGTGTTTTGAATGAATCTATCATGGTTAAAATGGAGTTTGAAGTTACAATGGGTGTGTATGGGGAGAGGTCCTGGAGGAGGTGGGCCTGATAACATGTACATCAAATATATAAATACTGAATGAAGCAAATTAAAAACGGTTCAGGGCGTTCATAAAAGCCTGATTAGACGATAAAATGACCAAAAGTTTTTTTGAAAGTGGAATATCACTTTAAAGCCTCTGCTGTTCTGAACTAGAAAGATACAATTCTGGGAAATTGCAAGTGTGGTTGCCGTGACACGAGTCACACTAGCAAATAAATTCTGTCCTTGTCCCTTTAATAAAGTTGGGGGCAACCACACTAATTAGAATCACTTTGTTACGTTGGCACTGGTGCAGAACATAGTCATAGTCACGTTTTAAGATTGCACCGTTACCAATATCACAGACATAAACTATCACGCTATAGGCCGATTTCCTGAGCGACAATTTGTGCTTTACTTGAGGATTTCCCATTTTCAATAATTTTACTTCTACTCACCACTGGCTGCTGTTTACACCACGGCAATGGCGGCGGCGCTCTCTACAGGGGAGCGCTCAGGAAAACTTTCAATGTTAACTGACCATCAGACAGGTGATGATAGACCATCATCGCATAGAGAAGAAGATTATAGTTTTTCAGAGTAGGAAGACAAGATGGGCTGCCATGATTCCTGTATATTCTATGAGATGATGATGATGCTATTGATGATAATAATAATAATAACCATCCTCTCTCCTCTCTCTCTTTCCAGGGGGGTGGGCTGTATATTCTATGAGATGGCTGCGGGCAGGCCCCTGTTCCCTGGCTCCACTGTCGAGGATGAGCTGCACCTCATCTTTAGGCTACTAGGTCAGTACTGCCCCCTGCTGACAGAGAATCAGTCTAACTTTTAATATCTAACACACTCTGGTTATAGCTTTGGCTGGCACACCCGGCCGGCGGTTTAAACAGCCCCCTGCCTGCCCTATGATAAAGCCCTACTTAAATGGGTGTCACTTGAATGTCTCAACAGGCACACCCACAGAAGACAGCTGGCCTGGAATATCTAACATTGATGAGTTCAAATCCTACAAGTTCCCCAAGTACAAAACACAGCCCCTCATCAACCATGCACCCAGGTAGGGACCTTGCATTTGGGACCTTTATAGGAATTATGTGGGAGTACACCATGGAAAACCCAGGGAAATTGATTTTGAGCATTCTATGCTCCCTGGGAATCCTTGCTTTGCATTCATGAAATGTTCGGATATTTTTGTTTGACCAGACACTATGTTGGGGATGACCAGTTGTTATTTCACTTAATTTGGCCACGACAAACCCTGACAGCTGAATGTATATTAATATCTCCCACTCTACACTCCCACTCTCTCATGTTAGTCCTCTAATCGTTGGAGATGGAAATGAGAAAAACTTTCTTGAGGGACCCAGGTATTGTATGTCAGCTGACTGTTAACCACGTAATCCCTATATATACTTACAGTAGTTGACCAGGGTCCCCCAAGCCCCTATACTACTATACTAGGTCCACTCCTCTTGTCCCTCATCACCTCCTCTGTGAAAAAAGACCATCTTCAAGCTCACAACATGTTGTGAGCTTGTAAATCATCTATTTTCAGAGAATGTTCTCCCACCCAGAATAGAGACACTGTGGTTGTTCATGGGCTTGACATTAGTTCTGTTTGGTCTGTTGGATAATGTAGTTTGTGCTCTCTGTCACTTCCTGTAAGGAAATCCTGTGGAATGGTTGACTCTGTTTCTTTCCTAACCCTCGCCAGTATGTGTGAGACTCCTCTTCTGATAACTTTTCGGTTTCTCTCTCTGTCTCTCTGGCAGGTTGGACACTGATGGCATTGAGCTGCTGATGTCATTCCTAAAAGTGAGTGTCACTATATTTGACAAGCATTAACAGGATGCTAAGTAAAGTCGCTTCTCCACCGCACAGAATCAGCTCAGCTCAACTCAACTAGCTTTGTTTTACACTGCAGATAGCATCCCCTCAAAATGGTTATCACAGCAATATAGAGAGTGTACTGTAAAGCAATGCTTAAGTCAATGCTGTCTTAGGGCTCAAAAAAATTACTGTTACCTCAAAATATAATTTGTTTGAGTGCACATTATTCTTGTAGTGAGACCAAAGTGGGACGTTGGTTGAACCAAAACGAGCGCTGCTCTTCCCCTGCCATCCGGAAAAACAAATGTGCCTTGTAAGGTGATAGTCAGTAGGCTCTCTGGTGCTATGTACAGTATGCAGCATGGGGATAGTTTACTCATTAACACAGCACACGGCGGAGTAGAGACACCACTGTGCCGACATTACAGTGGTTTCTGTGCAGTGTGAATGTCAGAAAATGTTTAAGTATGTTGATAAATAAGACTAGTTGATTGTGGTGAGAGAAACATTGTGAATGAGAGGTGAGACTGCTTCATGTGACCACCCATGTGTACGTACGTTTGTGTGTGGCTGAGTGTTTCCTCTTTTCCCATAACGTTTTTGCAGGCATTCTGTTCAATGCTTTGTTTGCACAGGAACACATTCTTTCTATGATTGATTGCCTATATTGTGTTGTGCACTTATGGCAATAGTTCTTAGTTTAAATTCCAGTTATATTAAACAAACAGGATATCAAATTGAACAAATAAAAACCCCAGTTGAAGATGTGATTGGAATCAGTGGGAATCAGTGTACTATGCTGGAGACAGTGTCTTAGTGAGGAGTTGGATGGAAGAGGGACAGAGAGCCAGGAGACCATCCTGCCACCACTGCCTCAGCATATACTGCATAAAGCCCCATTGTCTTACCATGCATTTTTAAGATGATATATAATATACACATACACACAGTGTGTATATATATAGTTGAGAGCAACAGACAATCCAACAAAAAACAGTTTCTGATAACATTGTACGTGAGAAACAGGACATTCAGTTGCTCAATATTGAGTAATTTCATTTTCATTTCACATTTACATGAAATGGTTTGTTAACATACGGTAGCTTCCATGCAGAATAGGGTAGTCCCGTCATCATGCAATGACGCTAGTGTTTTCATTTCACCTTTTGGTATTGCTTAAGCTCGTTGGAACCTCGGCTGGAGGCGATGCCAAAGAATTACCAGGTACTTTTGTCCAATGGAAAGTAAAAAATCGCACCCGTGCGAAGTGAGCGGTGCAAACTAATTCCTGCGCAAATCAGTGTTGATAGGCATGCATGGCAATATTATTTTTGTTGTGTATGATGTCAGTCTAGAGGTCTGCTCAGACTATATAAGTCTTTATCGTCATTTCTCATCAGTTAGTTGACCAAGCTACGGATTGTAACTTGTAAGAGTGTCATAGTGTAATGATAAGTGACCTTATTGACCAAGCTACGGATTGTAACTTGTAAGAGTGTCATAGTGTAATGATAAGTGACCTTATTTACCTCCAGAGAGGCCTCCAGAGAGGCGAGAAGAGGCCAGAAGATGAATATTTTAGTTTTTCAAAGTCTGTTCATTTGTATTTTAAACTTGTATTAGCTGCCTATCATTTATAACCTGTAAGATTTTCCACAGTCTGTCTAAAAGTGTGGTTATTTTATCGCTTATAAGGGATATTCATCTAATATAATTTTGAAATTCAAGGTTAGCACCGCTCAATAATTTTTTATGACGTATTTTACGCGGCCTAAACGCGTTATGACGTATTTTACGCGCCCTAAACGCGTTATGACGTATTTTACGCAGCCTAAACACGTTCTAAATCAGGGTGAACCAATCGGGTGCCTCTGTGACTATGACATCATGGACAGATCAACAGAATCGAGGTGTTTCATTGGTCTAGCGAACTCATGTCATCATCATTTGTGACATCATAGTTTTGGTAAAAAAGCGGTCTATAGGAGCGGTTAGCACCGCTCAAAAAAAGGGCTTGTTGGGTTGAGCTGATTTGAGCTGGTTCCATTCAGTGGAAACGCACCATATAGTACTACGATACATTTGCAGTTATATTGTGGAGTGTATAGTTTGCCTGAATGGTAAGAATTATATCAGAGCCCATTGGGTTAACACACACTCAAGCATGGCTTTACTACATCTGAAGTTGTGTTTCTGATGGAGTATCTTTTTTTCTTGACCCCTGTTTCCAGTATGAGTCAAAAAAGAGGATCTCTGCTGATGAAGCAATGAGACAGCCCTACTTCAAGAGTCTGGGGCCACGTTTACACACACTGCCAGAGGGTGAGTAATGAAAAGACAACACAGTAATGCAGACTTGGCAGGCTTCTCGAGTACTACTGGAGAAGATATAGTGCTATACACTCAGTTAAGTTACAACCTTATAGCAAAGCAACTGTTTTCTCACTCTTTACATGTTTTTAATCTGCTCCGTTTCTCATTCTGTCTGGATTTTTGGCAGTCGTTTCCATATTCACACTGAAGGAAGTCCAGTTGCAGAGAGATCCTGGCTACCGGAACTCCTCTTATCCAGAGCCAGGTAAAGAGTACCTCTAGTATGAATGACGGGGACCTCCTGAAATGTACATTCTCAGACTGTTTGATTTGAAAAAAGTGTCAAATTATAATTTTGTTCTTTCTAAACCACAGGCAATGGCAAGAGCAGAAGGCAAAGCATGCTGTTTTAGGATCTTTGAACTGTTTATCGGACGTTCATCATAGCTGTACAGTCTCACAGATGGATCAGTCCCTGAGATGGATGTGCCAATGGTTATAGCACAGGCAGCCTCCCGTTAATCTCAGCTCGACTCTTCAACTCGCCTCGGATTCACGCTCTACTGTGGGGGGCCCCTGGAGGTTTGTCGTGAAACTGGCCCAAAAGAGACATTTATATACATTTATATTTATTGGGAAGAGAATTTGCTGCTAAATCCAACTACTGTCGAGAATTCTAACAGGCTCAGTCACTTTAAGCAAAACATGCAATGTGTATAGATTTTTAATTTTTACTTATTTTTTTTTTCCTCTTTTTTTTTTTGAAGTGGTGTTTTTGGTGGTTTTAATGTCATATTTTTCCATTTTCATAAATCAGAACCCCACCTCACAGTTCCTTTCTAGTAAGACAGGCACAGACAGACAGACAGACAGACAGAGGGAGGTTTCTGTAGCAGCTCTGAATTTTGCAATTTCTGAAGTTTGGACTTTCTGTGCTGTCTCCATCGAGTATTTCTTGGGCATTTCTTTCAAAGACCATTTAGTCCAGTTGATATACAAAGGATGGCCATGTCATTCTCCTAACTGGACGCTCAAGAGTTGCCAACCTTGGTTCACATTCTTGTCACCAAATAAAAATGCTGGCTTATCATTCAAGGATGCTGTGGTCTCTCACGACCAATGAACAAATCCAGGAAAACTAATAGTTTGTGGAATCATTGACACGGGCATTACAAGATAACATAATGCTTCTTCACAGCACTTCAAGACACAGCATAGCCATAGCGAATAGCTTACTCTTCCCCATTTTTCTTTCTTTTTTTTTAAACTCTGATCTCTCACGCCAGCTCGCTTCTGACTCTCGGGCGAAATACGCGCCGTGACCTCCCAGGGTCAGAACGGGCAACATTGGCATTTGAAGTATCACATCAGTTGTGTTCTCCTCTCTGTCAATACCACCTCATGAAATGGGAAGAAACCAATGGTTCACGATTGGATTGCTTCCATCGTCATGTTGCATGCCTGCTCTGTAGAGAAAGCACACAGGCACTGAACACTTGTTCAGGGCGTACTAGTGAATACGATACTGAGTCATGGTCTATTTAACAGTGTTACAAGAGATGTTTTGTATGACATACTTTAACGTTATTTGTGGATAATTGTTATTTGGTGTGGCATGACATTGCAGATGCCCTCCTATATTTGAGCTTGATTTGTTTTTTCAGAGAAGAGAATAAAAATGTTAAGAACAATATGTTGTGGGAGTTATTGCCTTTTTCCCTCTTGCACGTACAGTAGTAGACAGACATCCACCTGTAACTATCTGAAACTTGTGAAACTTGCTATCACTCCAAAAGGAAGAGCATTCAATGCTTGGTTTATTGAAAATGACGGCTTTTCTTCCCCAATACAAAATAATACAGAATACATACTGTATGTTACTTCCAGTATAACAAAACAAACAACAAAAGACATTACAGGGGTGGGGGGGTGGGCTTGCGTTGATTTTGAAATCTTATCTTCATAAAAATGCGTTTGTAAAAGAAAACGGGACATTAACAAGGCACAGCTGGTACTATCCGAGAAGCGCAGTGCATTCAATAACAAACGATACACACAAACAACCGAAACGACCAGTTTCACAGTGCGATTAAAGTTTTACAAGAGGAAAAAAAAAAAGAATATAAAAAACTAAATTGATAAAAGCAACCAAGCTGTATACTTGGAATGAGAGGCTGGGTAGCCACCCATAGCTAGTAGCTACACTTCACTTGTGTCCATCTTGGACAGGGTCATGTAGAAATGTGCTGTACATTATCACAAGGAGCCGGATGTCTTATAGACAATGTGGCATATGGCTTCTTTTTCTGTCCTTTCTTTTTTTACCAAGTGCTTTCAATAACTGGAATTTGAAGCAACTTAAGTGCAATAAAAACATGAGGTCACAAAATGTCTCTCAGTCGTTTACATTATAAGCAAATATTGACAGGAAAATAAACTGAAATTTTGACGATAACTGGTATGATTTAAAAAAAATGCCATCCAGAGTTGGGTGGAGCAGAGTTGCTTTGGAGACCCTGGATCATGACTTGTGAGTGTTGGGGCACAGAAGCAGGGAGGAGGGTGTTCCTTCCAGGTTTGGCATAGCCATAGGCATGTGTCCGTTGATTAGACTGGGGAACTGTGGAGGAAGAGAAAGGGAATGGGAGTTAGTGGGGAGGCGGGGAACTCTGCAGAAGCTTATTTCCGGTGAGGAACTGCCGTATTGTCACTGCTCTGGTTTCCTGTTGTTTTATGCTGTGTCGCTCTTCCTCTCCCTCTGCTGTGTTCTCTATCGCCATAACAACAACAAAGCTTAGATTTATTTTGTGCACAAAGAACACTACTCCGCAGTATGCCCGTCAAGGGGTAGGGGTGTGGGTGTGTGTGTGTGTGTGTTTTGTGCCCAGTTCACAAATGAGGAGCAGTTCTCAAAACCAGTCCGCCCTGTTCAGACTGGATCCCCAGGGCTCAAACAGGAAGTATTCGCAGGATTTCCTCTCCTCATGAGCGCTGAAACAGGACACCTCAGTTGGAACTCCTTGCGTACCGAGACCGAGTGTCTGCAAATCTAACCTAACAACCTTTGGTTCCTGCTAGTACTGTCACATATCTCAGAAGCAATTGTTCTTTTCAATTTGACATACTGTATTATGTGCTAAAGTAAGCATCCGATTTAGAAAATCAAAAGACCAAATCTCAGGTAATTTGGGTCTAGAGAATATCTGATAAAAAATGGAATTGATGTGTCTGACACAGACACATCAATGTTGTGGACTAATGATGCATTGTATTTTGTTTAGTATGGGAAGAAAATTCTGATGGGACAGAAATATATATAGACTGTCACTGAAAGCAACAATGAATCATCATAATGATTAATAATTTACTTTATGGGCTACATGTAGTATTTTTAGAAAATCATGTGTATCCAAAAAATGAATCATGTAACAAAATAATCATGTCACATTTTGAATCCTTTTTAGATTACATTTCTGAATCATGTATCACTGAAATTCGCTCCAGCTCACCAGGTGGGGCTAATAATTACCAGTGTTTAATTTGTATATAAAGACAATGATTTCCTGTTTCCGGTTTATACTGAAGAAGACCGTAACAGGTCGAAACGTCTATTTTTGCTGCTTGTTACTAAAAAGAAAAGTTTGGAGCGACCAGAAAGTGAGTGCGAGCTACCTTCTTTGTTCCTAGTATTACTGCGTTGGCAGTTTTAGCTCGGCACCGAAGATGAGGATGTGCGTTATTTTTTCTTTGATTACATGTAGTCGTGCCCAGGAGCTATTTTAGGGATTCTGTGCCTTGCACAAGTGCACCTCAGCAGTGCCCAGGAGGTTGTTAACTAGCACCTCTCCTGCTAGTAGTCCACACCACATACCGTGTGTTGGACTTGAACCGGCGACCCTTATGATATATGATAGATATACAGTATGTGTGTCATATCTGTAGTCACCCGAATACCAAGTACTCAGGGGAATAACAGAGGGATTTTTCTTTCTTTAAACTTCCACCCTGACTTTCATAGTGTACATTGTGTACTGTACTGAACCGATATAAAAAAAAGAAACAATGTTTAATTTGGCCTTAACTAACTTGTGATGGGTCAAGCTAGGGTTCTTTTCATGATTCTGAGTTGATTGCTATCATTTATTTTTCACTACAACCACTCCTTAGTGGAAAACCTGCCATGCCCACTTTTGCATTTACATATAAAGTTGCATTTATTTCAATGAGTTGCATAATACTCAAATACTGATCCACCATGTCAAATGGTTCAGGAGTCGATGTCTGAGTCTTCTTCAACACCACCATAATACCATTCTTGCATGTAATGCCTTTACAAACTCCACATGCTGAGATGCATGTGGAGTTTTTACATTAGAATGTGGAATGTTTATTCCATATTGGAATATGGAATGTTTGATAGAATAATTTCTGTGCCAGTCCTTTATAATGCACAGGCTTTGATTTGGATATTGAGATAATAGGAAGTAGATATGTCAGTGCTCTGTGGCACGTGGGTCCCTGGAATGGAAGTGTCTTTGTAGGAAGAGAATTGGATGCATGCGGGCAAGGTGAAGTGTTTACGTGTTCGTATGAAGGAAAGGTTTTAGCTTTTTTTTTCCTTTTTTCTTTGCATCCGGCTGAGGAGCACTTATGATGCATTTCATTAATAGTGGAGAGTTAGACCATCATTCAGCCCAGGTCCCTATTGAGGATGAATGAATCATACTGTGTAAAACCTACAAGTGGATGGAGATGTAGAAGATGAAAGATGGACTTGATTGATTTGAAAGCCACTCAAAACTCATAGCTACAATGCCATGTGATTGATGAAATGCACTCAAACTCATCTGTGCTCTTTTATGTTGAAACTCCGGAACTGCATTATTCTGAAAGTAGAGAGAAGTGGACAACACGTCTGTCTGTTTTGTTTCTTTGTACCACGAAAAGGTCTTTAATAATACTTTCACTTTCGATATATGTGCTTTTACTTTTGATACTTAAATACATCTTAACACCATTACCTTTCTTAAGTACATACTGTAAGATGTGAACACTTGTACAAGTGATTTTGGAGTAAAAATATCTTTCATGTAAGATACACTAGTATTATGTAACTTTACTCAAGGAAGGCTTTCAAGCACTTTATATGCCACTGTTTATTTCTCCATGTTTAACGTTTAAGGCAGACTCAGGCAGTTACTTGCAGCTATTTGTAACATGCCCTTAATATACTACCACAGTAGTAAATTAAGAAACATACCACCCAGAGTAGTGTTTGGTCTCCACAATTTACTCACCAAAGATTACATTCACCCGTCCCTCATTTGGGTTCTTATAGCAGTGTCTTGACTGCAAATGCAGTTGGCCATGGGTGTTAATTAACCCTTCACACAGAGTCACACATATTCCCCCATTTTAAACGGTAGCCTATATTTTCTTATCAGGTTATTGGAGTGAAGTGAAACATTTCAAGTTGTAGATAATACTTACGTATCTGACATTAAAAGAGGGCGGGGGGTGGAACACTTTTAGATACACATTAGTGAAGACATTTCTTGGTAACAATTTAGTTGGCAGATTGGTCCATACCTTGGTACATACCTGAAAGAGGGAGCCATGGCCCTGTAGCCTGGCGGGGCTGAGTGGGGCGACAGGACTTAGGTTGCTCCAGAAGTGGATACCGGACAGTAGGGGACTGTGGGCCAACAGCAACCCTGAGGGAGTCTTGAGTAGAGAGGGAATCGGAAAGAAAGAAATGGATGGAGGGAAATGCCAAGGAAAGGGATAGAGAAAGAGAATGCGAGACAGAGCGTGAGTAAAACACAGGACAGCATTTGTTTTTGTTATTTCTTGTTCTTGGAGATGAAAACGGCATTGGCCACTGGCTGGAGAGAACTTTCATGTGAAGCTGAGGCTTTTCATAATGTGAAACATACCGAACTCTTAAATGGGCGTTTGTTGGCGTTAGGAACAACAAACTGAAGGAGCGGGGAGGAAGTCTGTGGTTCCTCTGCTGGATACAGGGGTGATGTGGGGCAAAAGAGAGGTGGTGGTGGAGAGGGTTCTTGTTGATTGGGGGTGGGGGTCCACAGGCACCATGGGCCTTGGAACGGCAAAGGAGGTCGGAGAGAAACATATGAAATCAATTTCTCCCTCTCCCCCCAGAGCCCCCCCCCCCCCCCTTCCAGTTTCCCCCGTGTCACCTCAGAGAAGTGAGGCAGTGTTGCAGAGCAGAGGGACCCAGCCCTGCTCTCATTATTAATGGAATTATTGGAGCATATGGCATCACTTACAGCCTCCTCCAGCTTCCATAGACTGGCCTAGCAGAGGATTTTTGTAAATCTCTCGTTTTTCACTCTGATCTCATTTCTTGCACACTTCTAAACAGACGGTAAGTAAGTGGAGTCTTATTGCCACGGCATGCTGTAAATCTCAGTGTCTGGACGAACCTCCAATGAGGCGTGCGCAGTTGTTCTTTGTAATACTTCCAGTCTAAACACAATATTCACTGGAAATATTTGTTTTTAATTGACTAACGCTTATTGCACAGCTTTTAGGGGCTATAGCAAAGATCAAACCAAACCAAACTTTGCTTACAGGATGAATTTGGGTCCAACTTCATGGCAGAGCACACACACATACATACATAAAAATGTACTGTAAATTAACCTTCTTCCATGATAGACCATATCAAGACTGCGATACAAGCAGAAGTGCCACCTACTGTAGTTACTGTGGTTGGGAGATTATTCACATTATATATTTGATTCCTAACAGTTTTAGAATTGTTTGAGTGTATATATATATATCTATATATATATATATATATATATCTATATATATATATATATATATATATATCCTACTAATAAATTACCGAATGTCTGTCTGTCCGATATACACGCATGCTGACATCACTGATACTAAACAGTGCCCAAATTTGGAGATAACTGACATCACTGGGTCTGGGTTCTCCAACATTACATTCAACCCCTCAAATACAGTACTGCACACACCCCATAAACCAAACTGCACGTAAATCAGAGCACATAATTATGTTCAAAAGGGCAAGGATTGGTATATAATTTTTTGTATAATTTGTAAGTTACTACATTTCGGGACACAATCTCCGTCCTAGAGTCAGTTTTCTTCCATTAACCGTGCTACCTACGTCTTGATTAGGCTATTACAGTACTGGTACGGTTTACCAGCCCTGTATGCCAGGCCGTGTCAGACGTGGCTGGGCCTGGGGTGCTGCCTCGCTGCTCTGGGAGGGCTTTGGGGGACAACTGACATCATGTTCTGGATAGATCCCATCAGCTTCCCGTTGCCAGCAGCCAGACCACAGCACAGACGGAAACGGATACCATCGCAGAGTTATTCTCCATTCTACTGTATGATTTGATTATTACTTGCTCATTAGGCCTCAGCTGTGCCTGCCACGGAATGACATAGTCTGTCGCCGATCTGAGATTTCGGTGGTGACACTAATGATGGAACTTAAATTTTGTCGAGGCACAGCACAGACGTTTTTTTTAAGCATGCTTGGGATCATGCATTATGAGACAGACAAATGGTGCCCGACTAACAGTGTTTGAGAAACCCAAAGCAGCTAAGTTTTAATAGCAGTGATATGTATTCAGGATGTATTCTTCATTATTCGTTTCACCTGAGCAGTGAAGAAGGCTGGGGTGAGGGAGCCAGAGGGCAGCGCTGGGCTATTCAGAGCTATGGAGCCGATGTCAGTCCCAGCCAGCAACAGGGAAGGGGCAGAGATCTCCAGAGCTTTGGGCTTTTTGCTTTTCGGTGGGAGTCCATCTCCTTGATTACTACTACTGCTACTACCAGTGCTCCTCTTCTCAGGAGGATGCAGGGCCCGCTCTCGGTGCCCGGAGGAAAGGTTGAGGGGCTGGGCGCCCTGGTCAGAGTCCTCCACCTCCTCGGGCGCTGGGCTCCAGCTTCGCCCAAGCAGGAGGGCCGGGTGGTGGTGGTGGTGGTGGTGGGGTGGAGACGACGGGGAGCGGGGTGGCGGGGAGAGTTTGAACGACCTGGAGGACACGTTGGACTCCGTTTTGGTGGGAGGCGAGGTCCTCTCGTTGGCATTGGTGCCAAAGCGGATGACGGAGCGCGGCTCGTCCTGGCATTCCCGCAGGGCTCGTAGCAGCTCTGCCTTGTTGTGCAAGGAGCTGAAAGGCGAGGGTGAGTAGAGGCCCGAGTGGAGGAAGTCACTGCGACATGCCTGTGCCCCCAGGGCCTCCAGCGTCCTCCTCTGGGTGTCCTCCTCCTCCTTCATCTCCATCTCTGGGTTATCTCCTTCCTGGAGGAGGGTTGCCCTCCCAGGTGCCAGGCCCATCTCCACTGCCTGGGGGTCCATCTTAAGGATCTCAGGGAAGGAGACAAACTTGTAGACAAACTTCTGGCCAATCACCTTCTTGATGATGTTCTGTAAGATTGAGGAACATAGGATTAGTGGTGAACTGGTTGAGGCGCAGAAACTCTTTGATTCTACTTTACTTTGGGCCATTTTCCATTTGAACATTTTAAAAGGTTAAACCACTAGTGCAGTTACTAAAAACAACAGGGTCTGTGTTGATATTAAAAGGGAACTTTCTATTTGACCACATTTTATGTAACTTTTGAAGTAATAGACTGAATTTCCTGCTAGTCCAACCAATCAAAAAAACCCTAGGTCACTGCCATAGCTGTGCTGTTGTTCCGGTGAGGAAAGGGGAAGTGGAAGTATCTGCCAGCGGAGATTGTGGGTTGAAAAAGAAGAACAACAATGAACTTTTTATGTCACAATGCTGTCTCAGGAACCTATTAAAATGGCACCAGGTACGCTGTGTTATGACAGCTGTAATTACATATAATACAATATAAATGTAAGGTACCTACAATTCAGTCAACTACTCTTTAAAGTGAAATACCCTTGGCCACTACAACATGACATTACAAAGAGATAAGATGGAGAGAGATATCCATCCTCCATTCATAGTATTTCTTTTTCTTTATTGATACAAGAGCAGGAAGCTCTGAATGAGAAGCTCTGAAGCAGTATGGTAAAAACAAGAAAGAATGCTCCATTGAGTGGGATACAACCCAGGCCAGTAGGTTCAAGTGTATTTCCAGATATTTGGAAGGCAGGTGATCTCACCTTGTCATAGTAGTAGCGCAGGGCTCTGCTCAGCTTGTCGTAGTTCATGTTGGTCTTGTTCTTGCGCAGTCCCCACAGCTTGGCCACTTCCTCTGATTTGAGGAGCTTGAACTCCCCGTCGGTGGACGTCCAACAGATCAGGTGTTTGTGACTCTGGTCCAACAGCAACTGCAGAAGGAACTGCCACAGGGTGATGGCACTGTCCATACCTAGAAGAGGAAAGAAAGTAGTAAATCAGTAGTTCTCACACTTGAACAGTTTTCAAATATTGCAGATGTACAAGCTTGCAGCGCGGCACGAAACTCAAATCTGCTATTTTTGAATAGTCAACGCAAAAATCTAAAATGACACAGATGCGTCCACGGTTTTAATGGGTTAACTTACCCACGCCATCATCAACCTCAGAATGTGTGTCAATGGGTGAATGTAATGCACATCGTAAAGCGCGTTGGATAAAGGTTTACCATTTACAAGCTCAAGAGCGATAATCTTTCTAAAGATGAACAATTATGTTTGTTATCTCGCCACCATTTACTTCTGCTACTTCTGATTGAATGCAGGCACTTTGTCATAACTGTACCCACAGTCTACACACACAACATGGAAAGTGTCCAACATAAGTAAAACACAAATCAGAATCTGGCTGTCTTAACCCAGATGACAACATACTGAATGCACGGCACGCTACTTTATAACACTACTATGTCACTTTTAAAACCTTTACAAACTGCTAATAAATCGTAATGCATTTGTGTTGAAGGTTCTCGACAAAGAGAGGTTAAATGACCGCTTCCCAAACTTTACTTTTCTTTGTGTCGTACACTTTTAAGCTTCACACTATGCACTATAGTAGGTTAAGGAGGCTGTGGCTTATGTGAGCTGTAACATGTGGTGTAAGGGAGAGCAGACTCCTGATGAATAGAACAGTGTGTGGAGACGGGAGCAGTGTAACGTAGCAGCAGTGGCCGCAGAAGAAGAAGACAAGGAAGAAAAATATAAGGAGAAACAACAGCTCAAGCCAGAAATATGCTGCGGTCCAACCTGGCCCTCTCCACAGGAAGTATGACGGGGCCAGGGTGGGTTATTCCTTTAATAGAGGAATGTGCAGCCTCTGAGCTCCTGTCTGAGTCTTTTAAGCACATTTACAAAGGGGCTTTTTTGTCTGTATAAGAGAAGTAAATATTGCTTCTACTACATCCCCTTCTTCTAATCTTCATATATGAGGTGATGGGTGAGTGTCTGAATAATATGATACATAAAACAGAAGACTGAATGGCCACACACACACACACACACACACACACGTTTGCACCTCTCACTAGTCGTGTATCACACACACACGGCTGAACTTGTTTCCGGACCAAGCCCATCCCTAGAGTTTTCTATCTGCCATGTGAAACTACAAAACTGTCACAGTCAGGACTTCCTCCTATTCTACTTTCAAGGACAAATGTTGAGGAGACGGGATCTCACACTGGGGGAGCATTTCCCCAATCCTGCCACACTTCCGACACAAATCCCGGGAGTGAGCGGGTCAAGAGATCAAATCATTGTCCCCTTCCTCTCTCCACCCTTCAACCCATACTGAAACAATACATGGCGTTTTTCTGCAGTGCTCGGAGATACTTCTATTATTTGCAGATGTGAAGGTGGTGGCCAGGGGCGTCACACCAAATTCTGGGCCCTGGGTACAAGGATTCACTGCGGGCCCCCCATGAATGTTAACTATTGAAAAATAGCAGATATACAAGCTCACAGCGCGGCACCGAGTGCCACGCTGCAAGCTTGTATATCTGCTATTTTTGAAAAATCGTAAAATGTGTGCAAGAAACCTCTGTCAAGGACCCCCAAGATATGTATTTGGCCACGGACCCCGATCTCAAAATATTTCGTTCCAGGGACCCCCAGAAGCAAAATTTGAGTTAGAAATGTTCGCTTAAAAAAATACATATATTCAAAGATTTTCACACATTTTCACAACTTTTCAAAAATAGCAGATCTACAAGCTTGCGAGTGCCGCGCTGTGAGCTTGTATATCTGCTATTTTTCAATAGATAAAGTTACTAGGGCCCCTCCACCTTGGGCCCTGGTAACTCAGTCCCACTTTCCTACCCCTTGTGACGCCCCTGTTTGCAGATGTGAAGGTGGTGGCTGTCATCGAGTTCCTCTTTGACAGTTCTACCTCCGGCTACGTCTGCCGTCTACTCCCTCCGGTTTCCACTCCATCCTGGCTGCTGCTGTTTGATGCAACCGTTTGGATCTGTAGACTCACTCATCCACGTCAACTTGAGTGAGTTATGAGGTTGTTGCAGATGCTCGGAATTGAGAAATCACGCTGCGAAGCGCCGGGCGCACAAAGCAATCCAGTGTGTTCGGGGAACGGAAACTCCTAATGAGATTAGATGTGTGCGTGTGGCGTGTGTGTGTGTGTGTGTGTGTGTGTGTGTGTGTGTGTGTGTGTGTGTGTGTGTGTGTGTTCATATGTATACACCAGTGACAGGGGCAAACATTATGTGTGTGTGTGTGTGTGTGTGTGTGTGTGTGTGTGTGTGTGTGTGTGTGTGTGTGTGTGTGTTCATATGTAGGCCCAACACACCAGTGAGAGGGGCAAACTGTGTGTGTGTGTGTGTGTGTGTGTGTGTGTGTGTGTGTGTGTGTGTGTGTGTGTGTGTGTGTGTGTGTGTGTGTGTGTGTGTGTGTGTGTGTGTGTTCATAATATGTAATACATCAGTGCTCATATGTAATACACCAGTGTTCATATGTAATACACCAGTCAGTCACCAGTGAGAGGCGCAAACATTACGTGTGTCCGCGCGCTTCCGTGCCTGTGTGTGTGTGTGTGTGTGTGTGTGTGTGTGTGTGTGTGTGTGTGTGTGTGTGTGTGTGTGTGTGTGTGTGTGTGTGTGTGTGTGTGTGTGTGTGTGTGTGTGCGCGCGTGCATGTGTAGACATTACTTAGCTATGACTAAACCTGCTCTCTCTTCCTGTTCAGTGTTCACAGACTGTGGAAAATTCAACGGGCCATCGCGGCCCCGTTAGCAAAGCATCTGTCATAAAAAAAAAGTTTAGGTCTGTTATAAATATAATCAGTGTTCTCTTTGCCCGCATACCACTCGATACCAGATTTTCACCGGAGTTAATTTGTCTGGGTATTGGCCGGATTGATAATATGTAATGTATTGTATTTGTAGATTAATAGTCCTCCGCTATTTTGCCCCACTGACTCATTTTCAAGATGTTGCTCCATAGACACAATCACACCGGAAGGAGGTATACACGATTTGTGCACTCGGGGAAAACCATTGACTATCATACACAGAACGCAGATCTCCTGGACTTTTATGCCACTTTAATATTCATAAAGTTAGTGGATAGTCTGTGTAATGGTTAGAACATAGGCAAACGTATTCTACACTGTGACGTTATTATTTAATCGAGAGAGATGCGAGTGTATCATAACCAGCAACAACAAACAAATGATCTCGCTACTCACAAGTTTCAGAACTTTCAGCCAACAAAGTAGGAAAATAGCAGATCTACAAGCTAACAATGAGCTTGTAGATCTGCTATTTTCGAAAGATTTTCTTTACACATTTGAGAACTTTTGAAAAGGGACATGCTGCGTACTACTTACCTACTATTATGTTATAATCTAAATGTAGGCTAGTAGGCTATATGTACATTTTACAAGTACCTGCTATCTCTGCTTTGTCTTCTCCTCCTCGGAACTTTTTAAGATGAAATTCGTATGATCCCTGGTTTTTCCATGCTTACTGCGGTCTTCTGGTCTCTCCACACACGGCTCAGTGCTGGACTGAAATAGGATCCTGGCTTTTTCTTTTTCTTCTGAGCAGGAAGTTGGAGCAGGCAGACACAGAGCCGGCTCACTTCCTCTCCCCCACGATTCCCCAGGCGCTCTGCCGTCTGTGTAAACACACTTTTCCTCCCCTCTTCTTCTCTCCCCGCTGCCCGCCGATGGCCAGGCAGCGATGCTCTATTTTAACACACATGGCAACAACATAGTAACTACTCTCTGCTGCTCTCTGGCTGGGGTGACGTCGTTGCTCTTTTCGGGCGAAGCCGCTAGGAGGCGCGATAACAGCGTTAACTTTCATCTCCGAGTCTGCCTCTATCCCCCTCCTCCCTCCCCCTGTAGTTCTGTCTCTCTCGGAGTCAGTGAGTGGATGAAAAACTACTCAGATGTAATGCAACTCAAATGTACGTATGTACAAATGTCAAAATATGTAGTTGAGTAAAAGTACACTATTTGTACCCGAGATATAGAGTAGAGGTAAAGGAAATTGGAAAATAGACTACAGTAAAGTACAAATACCTCAAAATTGTACTTGTGATTAGGCTATTCTAGGACCATGGACAGTTCCCAATCCTTGACCAGCACCTAACTAATTAGGCTAATGAATGTTGCCAGTGCATAATTATCAATTAAAGTATCAACAGACCTAAGAGAATGTAATTCATAATTTCACTCATTAGTAGGCCTACAGCTGCAGAGATTGCGACTGCACATACCAACACAATATTATGCATGCTGAAGCAAATTACATCTTTTCTCCCATAATGGCATCAAGACAGGCTATGGGGCTGTTAAGTATGACATCATTTTGTAGGCAGAGGAGAATTTCTGCCCCCAGTTTCTGTGAATCTTTTTACTATTTTTACTATTTACACATTTTTCTTCTCTTTGTTGTTGAAAGGAAAGTGTTAGAATTATACTTTAGTCGTTATTTTTGTCTCGGATCTGTTGAAATAGCGAGGGACAGAAAATGCTTAAAAGCCCCATAGAAGTCCACTCTGTGCTACTTGTTGGTCTGTATTTTTAACAAGAATTAATTTGGAAATGAATGCCACCTACATCTAATAGGCCGGAGGTGTGTGTGTGTGTGTGTGTGTGTGTGTGTGTGTGTGTGTGTGTGTGTGTGTGTGTGTGTGTGTGTGTGTGTGTGTGTGTGTGTGTGTGTGTGTGTGTGTGTGTGTGTGTGTGTGTGTGTGTGTGTGTGTGTGTGTGTGTGTGGATTTTTGATTGATTGATTGATTGATTAAATTGATTGATTGATTGATTGATTGATTGATTGATTGATTGATTGCAGAATGTATTAGAAGGTTGCATGGGAAAAAGTACAGTACAGTTTCATGACAGTACAAATCACTGGTACAAGTCAACTAAAAGGAGATCCTCGTAAGCTTTTCGGCTTATTTACACAGGAACCACTTCATGTATCACATATAACATTGACAGACGGATAGAACTGCAGTATTGCATGGGATAACATCAATTACAAAAGCAGAAAAAATAAAAGGTAGACTATATAATAAACAGAAGAAGCAGACATTTACAGTGGAAAATGGGAGCAGGTGAGTATATGTCTATTTACAAGTTTCGAGTGGCAACACCACTGATGGCCCTTTCTTTATGTTGTTGAGAGACAACCTTTTATTATCTGCCTTGTCAAATTAAATAGGCCTATATCTAACTTTGTGGAAAAGGGAAAACAATATCCCGATTATGATAAGATATAAATGACATCTTGTCAAATAGGCCTAGACTAGTTGAGATTACTCAACCAGCTTTAGGCCTGATGAAAGTCTGGGTTTCCGAGGCTAGGCCTGATGTGACCCTTGTAGCAGGTGACCCGCGGAGGTGGGACATAACCGAGGAATGTCGAGGCGTGGTTCCGAAGCTTGTGTCTAATTGGTGGGTTACATTTTAGGTGCTGAACGTGGTACCTTGGAGAGAGGACGGTGCGCTGCTCAGTCAGTGGTGCGCGGAATCCTGGCTGACAAGCAATGCCTCGTTACACGGTCCATATTCGGGATGAGTGGGTGGCAGTTCCCTGTCGAGACACCAGCAACACCATCCAGTGGCTTGGAAAAGAGGCCCTCACACGCTATGTGAAAAACAAGCCTGACAACGGTGGCATCACGTCCGTAAAGGACGTTCGTTTTGTTGTGAGGAGGTGCCAGGGAATGGGTCTGTTGGACGCAGATGACACGATCGATGACGTCCTGGAAGATAATGACTTTGTCGAAATTGGTAAATGATATTATTAGGCCATATTATATATGAGACAATTGACAAATAAATAGCCTATACAACGTGTCATGATGGTGGTGATATTTCCTACTGTGCATTATGGTGCGTAATTGCGCAGCATCAAGCCAGATTTATATAAGGGATGTGGTACAACCTTGTTAAGTTATCCAAGTCAGACGCATGTATGACTGAACGCGGATGTCACTCAAGCGGGATATTTTATTAGCATTGAAGTGCTTTATCAGCTATAGGCTTTTTGTACCACAATGGAAACAATCCCTTATAGGCTTTTTGTGTTTATTTTTAGCATCATTGTAATTGCACCACTTTTAGGCTACTATTTGCAAACTGTTCGTAAAGTAAGCTAATCAATCAATCAATCAATCAATCAATCAATCAATCAATGCAATGTTATTTTCTATTTCCAGCCATTGAAGGAGATACAATGTCTCCAGACTTCATACCATACCAACCTGGGGTTTCTCATCTGTATCCTTATGTTTATGCATTATACCTAGAATAGTCAAGTATTTTGTGTCGTAGAGTTATATTTGAAACCACCAATTTCATCTAACCCATTACAGGGTCAGGGATTATTTCAATGTTGAAAAATATGGCCTCATGGTTACCTCTCCACACAATACATTGAGTAGGCTACTGCATTTATGAAATTTAACTAAAACTATGTTTTAAGATCTCAGCAATTATGAGAGCATTGTATTTTAATATGCAATATCCTTAAACTATATAATGTAGAACTGCTGCATACAAAGAACCTGAAGAGGTGAGTGTTGCAGATAAAAATAATCTTTAGCACAAAATGTTTGTATTGTTTGCATTTATCATGAATTGTGTGTAACTCCCTGTGTAGTATCTTCACTTGGATGGCAACAACCTCACAGCAACAGATCTGGTTAATCTAGGCAAGGGGCTATACAAGATAAAGGTAACAATCCATATTATGCTTTATGTGTTGTCTTCAGTCTTATATGCTTGTAATGATGTAGAACCATTCTCCATTGTTCAGCTGACTCCAGCAGCCGAATGCAAAGTTGTGAAAGCCAGGGAACTTTTGGACACAATTGTCAAAGAAAACAGAGGTTGGGTTAAATCTATTAAGTTCTTAGATCTTTATTAGGATTATAATAACATGCAAAGTATTCGGTATTGGTAAACAATATGCTATATCTCTATTACATTTTATTTTCTGCCCCTGCATTTCTGTATTTCTGCAGTTGTCTATGGAATCACAACAGGCTTTGGAAAATTTGCCCGAACTGTAATTCCTGTCAGCAAGCTGAAGTATGGACTATTGTACTCACATTTTCTATTAAATCCTTTGTTGAGATAATGGCATTTATGCATTGATGGAATGTGCTTTCTTTCCTACAGAGAGCTTCAGGAAAACTTAGTCCGGTCGCATTCTGCAGGTAACTTTCTTTTCCCTAAGAAAATACTAAAATAACTAGCTGGTGAGTTTCTTTCCTCTTGTGCTAGTATTGCAGTCTTGACATGCCATGCAGAAGGATTCATTTACATTACACGTTTATAGTAAGTGTAATGTATAGTGTATGCTCTGCCATGAAGTTTGATCGTAGCTATAACCCCCAAAAGCTGTGCAGTAAGCATTAGTCAATTAAAGACAAATATTTCAGTGAATATTGTGTTTAGACTGGAAGTATTACAAAGAACAAGTGCGCACGCCACATTGGAGGTTCGTCCAAAGACTAACATTTAAGTACAGTTGACAGCTTTACAGTGTTGTCAGCACCATCAATACTAAACTGTGCTCTACAGGTGTGGGAAACCCGCTAAGCCCAGAGAGGACCCGCATGCTGTTAGCTTTGAGGATCAATGTTCTGGCCAAAGGCTACAGTGGAATCTCTCCGGAAACCCTGCATGCCATGATCCAGGCCTTCAATGGTAAGCCTCATGTACACCGGAAAATCCTTATTAGCTACAGGTCCATTTGGTCATGTTTCTACTCTCTCTGCAGAGTTAAATGAACGCTGAGGATTTTGCTGTGTACTCTGCATCAACCTGCCCTTTACCTCAATTGACTCTGTTTATCGACTGTAGTTGACTGAAACTGTTTGTTGACCCATTTAACTGGTCGATAAAGTGGGTGGCTTACATGTTGGACTGTCATGTGTTTTTCTACAGCCTAAGTCATGCTAAAGTGTTGTGTGAGAGTTATGCAGTAACATGTTACTAAGTGTTTATAATATATAAACAAGTAACATAACTTAAGGAGTAATAACTACACAGTAGAGGCCCATTCCCACTGGGCCAGACAACAGATAAAAAAAATCTCTTTCTCCAGATATTTTTCCATTCAAGTGGATGGTAGATACAGATAAAAAAAAATGTCTATCACAGATATTCTTTTTTATCTGTGATAGATATATTTCTTTATCTGTATCTACCATCCACTTGAATGGAAAAATATCTGGAGAAAGAGGTGTTTTTATCTGTTATCTGGCCCAGTGGGAATGGGCCTTAATTAATAATGACACTTCATGAGTAGCTTGCCCAACATTGCGTGTGACATGTCGCTCAACTAAAATGATGTACTGTATTTAGCTGAAGCATAAATTAGCCCAATCTGTGGTTGTCTTTGCAGCATCCTGTCTATCCTTTGTCCCAGAGAAGGGCACAGTTGGTGCCAGTGGAGACCTGGCCCCCCTTTCTCACCTAGCCTTGGGGTTGATGGGGGAAGGTAAAATGTGGTCCCCAAAGAGCGGCTGGGCAGACGCCAAATACGTAAGTATTGTATTCTATAGCAGTGGTTCCCAAACCTTTCAGACTGTGACCCGAAAGAGAGATTAGACGTTTTCCCCGGACCCAAACTAGTGCAAACAGCAGATCTACTAGCTCACAACGAGGTTGCGAGGTGAGTTCAGGCAGATATACTCGAGATGTTCACACTGTGCTGCCCTATGTGGGTGTGTTCAGTGTTTTGCAAGACCCACACGTCATACGCTGACGTGGCAATCAGCTGACCAATTTGGCGGGTATTTAAGGTCACCTGAGCCTGAGTATGCCTCTGGTTGTTAGGCTTTGTTTGCTCCCACCACCACCCCAGCACCACCAGTGGGCTCTGCTAGCTCTGTATCCCATGGGGGGGTTGTTATTATATATATATGTTCCTGATCTTAATGGTTAATGATGATTTCTAATTGTGCTGAGCAGGGAGAACATTTTTGCAGAGCCTGAACGCCAAGATTAAATATTACATATACACTTACATGTTACAATAATAAATGTTACAATAATGAAATATATTGGTTCATTCATTCTATATTGGTTCATTCTATTTGTGAGTTGTCTGACTGAAATGGAATTTCTTGGACTTTTCTTTTATTTATTAATGAAATTACTAAGAAAAAATCATTGCATTTTTTTATTCATGAAAATCTGAATGAAAAGGGAATGTTTTGAAATAATAATAATTAAAAACAAAACGTAGGAAATAAAAAATTAAGGGACCCATAAAAATGTGTCCGCAATCTGCGACCAACAAATTTGTCTCGACCCAGTGTTTGGGAACCAGTGTTCTACAGTGCAATTGTCACCTTCTGCCTCCTGTCTGGAGTCATAGGACGTGAGGTCCAGTTGGAAAACATGTTTGCTTTTTGATGACCCTTGGCTTTTCTCTATCCTTTCATCTCTGGCCAGGTCCTGGAGGCCCATGGACTGAAGCCTGTCACACTAAAACCTAAAGAGGTAACACTACTTTTAAATTAAATTGTTTTCACTATTTGGAACTAACAGGTTGACGAGTGTTTTTAATTATTTAAAGGTTGTTGGAGGTTGTGTGATTCCAGGCAAGCAACAACGAACTTGGACGTTTCGGCCCGGATGCCTTCCTCAGCGTTAATGAAATAAAAACGTAGTGTCACTTATGAAGGGGACCTGGGTGTGTCACACAAAGTGGTCCGGGTGAAACAACCAAATGCAAATAAATCTATAGAGATTCACAGTCTATTAATACAGCTCTTTTTCCCACACAGGGGTCAACCAACAAGAAACACACATGATAATTTTAAGATAGGAGGCAATAAGATACATTTAAAAAACAAAACATTTAGAAGACATCTATGCGAGTTCAATGGACCTTTTCTTGTAACCATTTTTGTAAACCCAAACCCCCAAAGTCCATTGACTTCAATGGACCTTTTCCTGAAACCTTTTTTGACCTGAATCGAAAGTCCATGTGAGGGATGTGTACATTTCCTATACATAATATTTGTGCTTTTCAGCGAGCCCACACAGTTTCTGCAGGAACTACATTTCTAGTTATTATTATTATTATTATTATGTTGTTGTTATTCATAGCCCCCCTGAACTAGGTTAGGGTGGGGGGGACTGTGATAAGGAAATGTTCAGGAAATGTTGTGTTTGACATGTACTGTTGGTGCTGCACTGAAATGAGGTATGATGAGTGATGTATGACTATTCCCCATTTAGGCCTGACCTAAGTTTTCTGAAAAACAATATTATTCAAAGATTTGCCTACAAAAACAAATATGTTGCTACATACTGTACATGTACTGTAATACACTAAATAGTGTTCCCGGCCTGAATGGCAATAAATACTCCATATACTCCAATAAATCACCAACTACTCTGCGCTCCCTCCTTCATAGGGCCTTGCTCTGATCAACGGAACCCAGATGATCACGTCTCTGGGGGCTGAGGCTGTAGAGAGAGCCCAGGCTATTGCTCAACAGGCAGACATCGTGGCTGCTCTGACCCTAGAGGTGCTGAAGGGGACCACAAAGGCCTTTGACAGTGGTGAGCAACGGAGTGGCAGCGATGTTGAACTTTGGTAGAAGCTTGGGTTGGTCACAAGATAAGTCCAAATGCTTTTGATCGTCTTTATCTGTTGCTTCTGTGCTCTGTGTTCGAGGAACAAGAAGAAGTGATTCCATTCCCTAACAGTTGTATGGCGAAAGGTCATTTTCTTTTATCACATAGGCTAATGTCAATACGGTCAATACAGCTATTTGTTGTGAATAGCAACAAATAGCTGCGCGCGCACTCTGTGTGTGTGTGTGTGTGTGTGTGTGTGTGTGTGTGTGTGTGTGTGTGTGTGTGTGTGTGTGTTTTATATTTTGTCTTCTTTTTTTATATTAACCTTGTGGAATGTTTGCCCCAGAATATGGACGCTAGGGTTCATGCATGTGGTTAAATCCAAAAGCTGCACCGGTAGTCAGGGAATTTTAATAAAACCCTGGGAATAAATTCCTTACCAAACAATTTCTTCACCAATGTGTTCATAAAGGTATCTAGTAACATATCTAACAAAGATTGAAATTCAACATCCCTAGCAAAATATTTGACAGCTAGGGTAATTCTGGGTCTCATTCACTTACTATACACTGTACTATAAGGGAAAAAATCACTCCCAAAAATATGCTTTATGTAGCATGTTAGGGTTCTAACTAGGTGTTTTTAATTATTCTGAATCCATTGCAAGCATTTGTTTTGCACGAAAAACATTCATTGGGCCAAAAACAGACGCACAAAAACGATGGTTTAGTGATGAGTCATCACTTTTCACAAGGTGTGGGGTCCATCTTTGTCCCAAGGAATGTTTTTCATGCAAAACAAATGCTTGCAATGGATTCAGAATAATTAAAATTACCTAGTTAGACCCCTCACATCCCACTTAAAGCATAGTTTTGGGAGTGATTTTTTCAATTATAGTACAGTGTATAGTAAGTGAATGAGACCCAGAATTACCCTAGCTGTCAAACATTTTGCTAGGGATGTTGAATTTCAATCTTTGTTAGATATGTTACTAGACACCTTTACGAACACATTGGTGAAGAAATTGTTTGGTAAGGAATTTATTCACAGATTTGACAGATATTCTGCTAATTTTCCCTAACTACGGATGATTCATTGGATATACATTCTTGAGAATGTAGGATTCTCATGACTCTGGGATGTGTGTTCCATCCTCCATTGTGTTCTCTTCTCTGGACAGACATCCATTCACTGCGGCCCCACCCAGGGCAGATAGAGGTGGCCCTTCGCTTCCGCTCCCTGTTGGACTCAGACCATCACTCTTCAGAGATAGCAGGTCAGAAGAAGTGGGACTCATGGCAGAGGAGAGCTAGAACTTCATATAATGACAATACACATACTCTATAGTGTACACACCAACCTCTTCCTGTTGGTTTGAGTTTCAACTGCTCTCAGAGACAATGCCTCTTGGAAAGGGAAAATAAAAGTTTCAACCAGTCTGGTGATGTCAGGCTAAGAAGTAGTTCCCGTAACTAATAGTAGTTTGTTAGTAGTAGATTAATTGTTATAAATATTCATGAAACTGGATGTAAGCAACACACCCTCAGGCATGAAGTTCTCTGCAAAATCAATTAAGTGTTAATTTAACTCACTGACTCACTAACAGTTCCAATTGAGTACATTTTACATTCACTGACTTGTAAAGAGAAGACTGTCGCACACCCAGTAGCTCCTCTTAAGCAGGTGCGTCGGTCACAAAGTAGTTGAATGATTGAATCTTCAATGAAGAAAATACACCCGCACACTGCCACTTGCAGGTTCCAAGTATAAATTTATTAAAAGCAACGTTTCGGTCGGTAGACCTTCCTCAACTGACTTAAATAAACACTGAGGGCTTTTACTGTGTACAAAACGTATATAGGTCTTTGTGTGATTTATTTTCCCAGAGAGCCATCGATTCTGTGATAGAGTCCAGGATGCCTACACCATGCGCTGCTGTCCTCAGGTAAACTCATACTCCATCACATGATGGTGTGATGGAGGTGTCGATTACCGACAAGAACATCATGACTCGCAATGCTACAGTACATGATGTTAGCTTGAAGATCAGTTCTTGTCGACAAGCAACACATTGTACTACAAAGTATAAACTTGTTGAGTTACTTAATTGATATGACCGGCAGCACTCAAACATTTTATTTATATTTTTTGTTTTGTTTAATTTTTAAAGCTGCAATCCATAACTTTAGTGTCCTATCTGGGATTCGAACCCTGGAATGCGGGAGACCACAATTCTACAACTCTACCAAGATAGAATTCATGCTTTACTTGGTCGAGGGAGGGGATGTATTACACACTTATGTGCTTCATGCAGTACTACTTATCAACCAGTAGGTGTCCTACCCGACACCAGGGTTTACATTTTCAATGGAAGTGTACTAGTGTAGGGAGACCTCCAACCGCTACAGATTGGTTAAAATAACAATGTATTCTTTAAAATAAGTTACGGATTGCAGCTTAACCCATAGATAGGACTCCATATTACTTGAATATATGTCCAATCGCTGTTTAATTTTCTTTACAGTGTTTTAATATATTTTTCTTATCTCTATACAGGTCCATGGTATTGCCAACGACACAATAAACTTTGTCAAACAAATCATCAACACAGAAATCAACAGTGCCACGGACAATCCTGTATCCCTTTGTGACATTCAAAAACATTGCAATGTGATGCTATTTTAATCCCAAGAGTAGATTTAATAGTGTTGTCACGCTATCATAGTACTACAGTATGATTCAGTCTAAAGTTATATTTTTTAACGGCTGCATAAGATGGTGTTTGCAGAAAGAGGAGAGACCATCTCAGGAGGCAATTTCCATGGTGAATACCCAGCTAAGGTTAGTATATTATTACATATATAGGGTATATTTGTTTCTGAATCTCATCTAAAGGAATCTTCCTTTGGATTCCCTCAATTCACTCCCACATGTTTAATCACGTCCATTCTTAGGCTCTGGACTTCTTGGCCATTGGGGTCCACGAGCTGGGCTCCATCAGCGAGCGGAGGATCGAGAGGTTGTGCAACCCCTCTCTGAGTGAGCTTCCTGCGTTCCTCGTCAGCGAGGGTGGACTCAACTCCGGCTTCATGATTGCCCACTGTACCGCCGCTGCCCTGGGTATGTGTGCCACCTTCAGCAGTACAGCACTCGTGTTTCAATGGCAATGCACATCAGCTCCTCTTTGTCTTTATTTGTAGTTTGTGGCATGATAGAGAGTCAGTGGCTTATAAAAAGTGCTGTAAAACATAAAAAGTCGTTCAATCTTGGAGGAAGACGGATATAAAACGTACTGATTGTAGCTGGTTGAAATGTAACATTCAATTCTCACCACTTGATATCTAAACTGTTCATCTATTCTAGAAAATAAAAAGGTTTAGAGCAAAGGCACAAAAAAGTAAATAAATATATATCTTTTTCTTTATAATAATGTTGAACTTTGTATTAAATAGCTCTATATCCCCATAGTAATCATTGTCATCATGTGTTTGTTCAGCAACAGTGGTGTCTCCAGCTCTTTAGCAAACAGAAAATAGATTTTCAGGTCAGGATACCAATTTGATCCATTCAGGAACAAAAAACAAAATTGACAAAAATTGGATTTGGAACACTAAATTATCTCTCCCGATTGGATGAAATGGGCGACCCACTTGAAAATAGAGTCATTGCGACCGTCATGTCGCAAGTTACTATGAAAAGCTCCACCGGCTGTCCGTCAGTCAGTCTGTCTGTTCGTCACGTCACGTCACTCTTTTGCCCTACTGTTATCTCCGGCACCCCTATCCATGCCAAACTTTGCACACACACTCCTTGGCTAGCAAACCACATTTTTGGACACTGCTACAGATTTTTTGCCTAAAATCACGCATGTCATGTCATCAACATGGATCTGTCCCATTTCCCATATTTCCTCCTGATTGGCTACGATTTGTAGCCAATCAGGTTTGTGTATGCGACGTGACGGTCGCTTGTCTCCCGATTAGGGAGTCTTACTCGTATAGAAATGATTCCTATCAGAACATAGAGCTTTATTGTTTAACAACAACAACAAAAGCTTTAGTTCAACCCCAAAATATCACTTACACCACCTTTAGATAATTTAAAGATAATTGACAACTTCACCCATTTTAAATCTATCTTCATATATAATTAATCCTCATGCATGCTCATTATATGGTACCATTTTTGTCTACTCACTCTGTGGGCTGTGGATAGTTCAGAACCGCCTACCAGTGACATCATCAATGGGAAATTCAAGCTAATAGAAACTGCAGGATTTCTATTCCTGGAAAGTTAGCATGCTACAACGGAAGACATTGTTCTCACGTTAATACATTTGAAATTAAATTTGAAAGAAGAAAAAGAACCTACCTAACGATGATGTCACAGATTGTTTTTACCCTTTTATATGTGAGGAACAATTATATATGAAGATAGGTTGAAAATGGGTGAATCTTATTATTATTGTGGTTGTCGTTTTCATCTGTATTCAAGATTTATGTTTACAAACTGGTTTACTTCTGAGTTTTGCAAGGGTTCATACTGTACGTTTGCACGTTTTGTAGCGTTTGCTTTTGTATTCTTATTCATTTACAGTTAAACTTATTTCATTATTGTCAGGCCACGCTCTGACTGGCACCCCAGCCACTTCAATCCAAAAGCCATAAAAAAACGTTACAATTTAACCAATGTTAAAGTATTAACAAGAGCTTGTGACTAAATAATAGCTACATTGGATGCATTGGAATCTTTTGAATATTTTTTGAAAAGCAATGGTTTTGGACTTACAAGGTTTCCATCTGACACTGACGACATTCAGCAATAATCACCTGTTTCCTCCTGTGTCTAGTTTCAGAGAACAAGGTTCTGTGCCACCCGTCTTCAGTGGACTCCCTGTCCACCAGTGCTGCCACAGAGGACCATGTGTCCATGGGAGGCTGGGCTGCCAGAAAGGCCTTGAGGGTGGTGGAACATGTGGAGCAAAGTAACGCACGCACGCACTCATGCACGCACGCACACACACACACGCACTATAAATTAAACATAAAAGCCCAGGATTGTGTCAAGGAAATTATGAAGTATTTAGTAAAACATTCTAAAATGTTATATTTTCCACACACAGCAACTGTTGTAGCACTCAGGATTATAACAGTATAAAACATTTGAGTTCATTTTAATATTCACATCCTATTAAATTTCCTTGACAATGGTTTTTGAGTATTTCTGCCTATAAGTGTTGGGCAGTACGAGTTACTAATACTATATTACTGTAATATTACTATTAAGACGCCTCAGGGCTACATGCAACCTCGGCCAATTCTTGGCCATCTGGCCAGTGATGTATATCGGACCAGTTATCCATATATGGAGACCCCTGGTACCCATATATGGAGATCCATATACTGATGGTACATCCTTTTTATGCCCATACATGGAGATCTCTGTCTGAACCAGCCACACAGATATGGGCTGTCTTCCTCCATATATGGGCATTCCCATATGAAGTCCTGTTAGATATGGGCTTAATATTGATGACATCAGGGATCTCCATATATGGGCACAAACGGGATTCTGTTAGAGCGGTTCCCATGTCATCACAACATACAATCCCTTTTATGCCCATACTTGGAGATCCCTATCTGAATCAGCCACACAGATATGGGCCATGTCTTGTCCATCTGGCCAATGATGTATATCAATGACATCAGGGATCTTCGTGGGCATAAAAGGGATTCTGGAGAATACCCATATATGGACTTTTTAATAGGTGATGTTACCTGTGATATCACCTGTGATGTCACAGTGATGTGTCAGGGGAACCACAGTGTCAGGCGTGACCTTCAGACAGATAGACAGAGATATGTGGACAAGATGTGCCGGTTTTCATAGTAAACTTGCCACCTACGGTCGCAATTACTTTACCCAGTAGTGTAACGTAGGCCTATGCAATTACTCTGCCAAAACTGTAATATTATATATGTATTTAAGATATTACATATAACTGATCCAATTACACTTGTTTTGGTGTTTTCTGACTTAGATACTGTGTTATTAGTTTAGTATTGTTATTTATGTATTGCTTTTATTGTGTATTATAATTTATTGAGCAGTGCATGTACTCATCATACATCCTTGTGACAATAAATCTCTTGAATAATTTTTACTTTTTAAAGGAGTAAATAAGTACATATTACCTTCCTAAGTAATATTGCCCAACACTGACGACATGCCCAAAATAGGTTGAACCTGTGAAGTCGTCCTAAACAAACAACAGACAGCGTGTAATTGTAATGTGATGGATATCACTGACCACAGTGCTGTGTCATCAGTGTAAACACAATAGTGTAGCTGTCAGCTTTCAGGATAAGACTTTTTGTTATCAAGTGTTGTGACAAAGTATAAGTGTCCCTTTTATGTATTTCACAATGTAATGTGTTTAATCCTGTGGAATCAATGTAATGGGGGGGATTTAAGACATTTCACTTTAGACATTAACTACACGGCAGAGTGTTAATTTGCGTGTAAAAATGTACCCGGAAGTTACTTGTCCATCTTTACACTTTCAGAGTTGAATTAACACGTAGAATAGGCCTTTTTCATAGCAGCCACATCGACATTTGTGTAATGTTACAGTAGGCCCTAGTTATTACCAATGGCTCTAATTAAGGCTCCGTTCCATTCTGGTCAAACAGTGTTAGGGTACTGCTACATGTATTGTGCATGTTGGCTCTACTACACTAAATGGAACAGAGCCTGAAGTACCATGCATAGTAGTACATAAGGACCGCAGGAATACACTAGAAACGGAGGGGGAGAGTGATTTAATCCGGTTCCTCCGGCCGTCCGGACGTAATTGATTGTCTCCGTAACCTTACGGACAACACTCAACCCGACGGATAAAAACCGCTAAAAACGTACGTACACATGAACTACCCGTGGCGAACTTGTTTTTTTCTTGTATCCATTTCGTTGGAGGAAGTAAAAAAACTAACAAAAAAATCACAAGTACACGCTGAACAGTGAACAGGCCAGGACGCAGACCCGCATGTCACTGTCAGCCTAATCAGCGCTCTCTACCAGCTGAGCTATCTCAAATGCGTCTCTCTCCACTCCCGTGCACGGGGTGTTTTTAGTCGGTTTTGGGTCGGTTTGGGTGGCTACCGTACCGTGGCTCATTAACTGTCGGCGGCGCCCCCATTGAGATTGCGCTCTAGGCGTTCGCAACGGCATGTGTCCAAGCTCATCCATTCTCCAGTCCTTTTTATATTATACCCGGACAGCACAGTGACTAGCGCCGATGGTTAGTGTCGTTCAATCCGAGTGTATGTCCTCCAAGGGTGTCTATAAACCTCTCTGTCAACAATGTAGGCGCTATGTATGTAGCATGTAGCATTTGCTCATTGGGAAGATGCATGTGGGTGCCATCTAGTGGATATAGTATGTACATATAGGCTTTATTGAACCCTGTACACAGAGACCGTACGGTATGAATGTCAACGCAATTACCGTACGTACTGTCTCACCCCCAAACGTACACAAAATCAACCATACGTAACTATAAATGGCCCTTTACCTAACACCTACAGGATGTGACACAACTATTTACAGTATGTCAATATGGCTGCCGTGAAAAAAACTGTTAGGCCTACTGTTGTCAATATGGCTGCCGTGAAAAAACTGTTACTGTTTATAATGTATTCAGCAGAAACTCAACTGTGATACATTTTCTCTAATCAGTTCTGGCTATAGAACTGTTAGCAGCGTGCCAGGGCATTGAGTTCCTGCGCCCCCTGCGTACCACCACTCCATTGGAGAAGGTCTATGACCTTGTGCGCAGCGTGGTCAAGTAAGTTAAACATATGTGGTCAAAGTACACTTGTTTCTGTTCTCTGAAATGATGTGCAGGATGGTTAATATTTATCCACTGTTCTTTCTCTGCTCCATCTTTTGTCAAATTATCTAACATGGGTTCACAGGCCCTGGCTTAAGGACAGATTCATGTCCCCTGACATCGAGGCGGCTCATCGTCTTCTCCTTGACCAGAAGGCAAGTGTTAACCACTTAACCACTTCACCCATAGTTGACTGGGGTACCCCAGGGCTCTATACTAAGTCCACAAGTATTTCCCTCTACACCAAATGTATTTGCCTAACATGTATAAAAGCTTGGAATGCCTTGGGATCCCCGGATATCTGGAGCTCTCTACTGGAACTGTTGCCCCTGCGACCGGGCTCCGGATAAGCATGGCTGTTTATTATTCTGACAGGCCCGATTGTCTGTGAGCAAGTCAAGAGGTTTAAGATGGATCTTTGAACCCCTCACACAGGAATATCTGGCCAATTGCAAATAATCCTAATTGTCCTTTACACATCGGGAGCGTGATAGATAAATGATATGAAAACGCCTTAGCGAATATTACGCATCAAAATTTATATTACTCATTCTCCGTTCTGTGTGGATATACTCGTGACAACAGCAGTTTAAATAAAAAAAAAATATATATATATATATATATATTTTACAGTGTAAAAAACACACACATGGAAGAAAGTTGATTTAGTTGCTAATGTGTTAATATTTCTGTCCATTTCAGGTGTGGCAGGTTGCCAAACCTTACATTGATAAATATCAGACAGAGTACATTCCTGAGTCTCGTCCTGTCTCACCTACTGCCTTCTCCCTGGAGTCCCCAGCATCGCCACGGAAACGTCTTCGCCAATCAATTGATTGATTGATTGATTGAATACTTTATTAACAGTTTGCAAATACAAGCACAGGAAAGTACAGTACAATACAAGGTCTACTAACCAAAATGCAATGTTGTTAAATATAATTATTCACACACTGGTACTAGATATAAAGTTTGATTTATTTTACTAATGTTTTTGCCCACGGAGGGACTCATCATGACTAGTATTTATCTTAACCTCTGTTTGTCTCTTTATTACTACCTCAGCCATTGTACAATTCTCTTATCAAATAGTAAATGTATGCCTGATTAACATGTACTCTTGCTTAATAATATGAAAGTGTAAATTAATATAAATAACATAGTAATAAAATCTAAAATAAAATTGCTTTCTACTCTCATTTATACAATGTCCTCCCATGCCTTGTCAAGTTAATCAGCTGTTCTCAAAGGCAAATGGATATAATATTTCAAAGGCTGTCAAATACTCCATTGCATGAGGGTGTCGCTTGGCAAAATAAATTGATGTACGTTAGTCGTTGCTATGGCTCAAAAGCCCTAGCTAGATCACCCATGGATTCAGCCACATTTTAAGCCACATAATGTAACAGAAATAATGGAAGTAAAGGACATGACATAAATAAAACAACACAGCAACCCTGCAACACATTCTCCATAACCAGTAATAACTAAAGAAAAACACAAAACAAACCTGAGGCATGCTAGAAGTCCCGCCTCAGCCCAACAAAGGTCAGGGATGCTACACAGTTTTACTTGAGGGGTAGCCTCGTTCCAAGCCTTTTCTCAACTCCGGGGGTGAGAATGTGTTGGTGTTTTATGTACTTCCCAGAAGTGGTCTTTTTCGAACACAACACAGGTTTCATGCACAGGTAATGTAATCAGATGTGTAAACTGCAAAGCATCAACGTAACTTCCTAGGGCGGTACTTAGTACTTCCGGTTAGACACTTTCAGTAGCAGGTCTTGCCCTGCGTGCCTGAGAGTTATTACTGTCCCAGTACCCCACCTACTCCAGCACAAAGTCCCAGAGGTAGTGTAGACCATGTTGGGCAACCTGGCCAGGCGAGTACATAGTCCAGTCCATTTGACCTGAAGCTTTGATGTGACCCTTTTCTTCTGGAAGGGGTCAAAGAGCCCAAACATGATGAGTGAGGCCCACCAGGGTCTGTAAATCTCCCAAAGCAAGCCACTGGGAGGAAACGCATGGACTCCTGCACTATAAGATGTGTTCTATAAGCTCAAATACATGTGGCAAGTGGAGGTTCCAATCTTGCTGTCAATAGAGACGTCACTAGGAGATAGAAAGATCCATATGCGACCTGCTATATGGATTTTGTCTTTTATATTTAAAAGATTGATATTACTGCCACCCACATTGTTTGGCACTTAAAACTAGTCCAAATTGTTTGAGCTACAAATTCTGTTCAAACTTCGACTTGTTAAAGAGGTGGTGTCATAGTTTGTACTTTTTCTGGTTTTCATGTGTCTAGGAGGTTGACAGTACTTCATTAGACCCCCTGGTGTGGTTGTTATGAGCAATTATGCATTCTCTTTTTATTTGGGTTTTAGCTGGAGGATGCCACCTGCTGGGTCAGACGTGCCATTCCAAAAACACCCATACTTATTAGATCATAGAATCAACCCCTCCCCTAATTACCATTCACCCAACACATGTGGGTGTGGCTAACTTCAGCTGGGTCACCACCCACCATGACAACCACCCATACCAATGAACTGGTGGGTGTGGCCACATAAAAACATAATTTTAACTCTTTCTGTACACTTTTTTGGAAGAATTCTTCCTCCTAGTATAATCATAATAGTAGATAATCATGTTTTATAGAGGGGAAAATCATGGCACCCCATATTTAAGCTTTACACAGTTACTGTATCTCTGCTTGTATTTTTCTTGTTACCAATTGTTATACTTTTTTTTGTTGTTTCCCAGTGAATTTTGAGTTGTTTCCCAGTGAATTCCAGTGGGAAAATAATTTTGGCTTACTATTTAGATTACTGCCACCCACATTTTTTAGCATTTAAAACTAGTCCACATTTAGAGTACATTACTGCCATCCACATTATTTGGCACTTAAAACTAGTCCACATCTTTTGAGCTATTGTTCTAGAGCCCACTGTCTTCTTCAATTTTGATTTGTGTACTCAGAATACCGTTAGGGATGAGCTTTAATAGCTGAAGTGCACTCAGTGTTCCTATTGGCTGTTCTTTAAATATCCATAACTACAATAATAATAATAATTGTAGTTAATAATAATAATAATAACTAGAGTGCGATAACTAGTAAGACGCCTCAAGGCGACATGCACACCAATTCTTAGCCAGTGATGTATATCGGACCAGTTACCCATATTTGGAGACCCCTGGTACCCATATATGGAGATCCTTGTACTGTATATGGAGATATGCTGTGAGAGCCTTATGCTTACTCAGTTATTCTTTATGTGAAAGTCCTATGATGTCTATGACATCTGACATCATACCCTTTTATGCTTAATGCCCATACATGGAGATCCCTCTCTGTAGAACCAGCCGTTATTGTGGTATTTGGCCGATGTGGCCTCCATATATGGGCATTCCCATATGAAGTCCTGTTAGATATGGGCTTATTGATGATATTGATGACATCAAGGAACTCCATATATGGGCATAAAAGGGATTCTGTTAGTGTGATATCACTATACTGCCCTTGCAACACGTGCCTATGTGTAGCTAGACAGCTAGTTAACAGTTCCTGGGATCCTCCAATAAACACACAAGGCTTGACTTTTCTTGGAAATGTAGTCTCTTTAGGAGTTTGTAAAACTGAAAACAGAAATACACATACAATGAATTAGTACAAGATACACATATACACTGTAGTGTGAGAAATAGTATACATGCAGTACTATTTGCATTTAAACTTTTTAAACAAAGTTCCAAACTACTGCAGCAATACAAGCTAACCTGAAATGCATTGCTTACACACTTATCAAACCAAACAATTAAACCAGCTTACACAGGAAAGTCACACTCTACATGAACTATAATCATTGCACCAATTAACTACAACTTAAATGTACTTACAGACAAATAATGTCCAAGCCAAAAGCGTATAAGAAGAATTCTCAGCAGACCATGTGTACACCTCTCTGCTCAATGAGGATGTGCTGGCTCTACTGACTTAGGTTTCACTTTTGCTTTGCTTTTATACTTTTTTTAACTCACTAAAAGATGGCAGTACAAACAATGTGAACTGATACAATGAACTTCACTTTTTACCTTGACTTGACATATTAACTTATTAAATGACAGAAATATTTAAACATTTTTAAACTTAGATCTGCCGTTGCAAAGGCAGCTCATAGTGAAGCCAGAGCCGAGCATGATGTCAGAGCCGCAGACCCATTCTGTTAAGAGTGGTTCCCCTGACATCACAGTGATGTCAGAGCATGATGTCAGAGCAAAACCCCATAGAACCACAGTGTCAGGCGTTAAAGATAGAGATACTCTACGCATGTATGTTTGTATCTCGACAGTCGACAACCGTTCCACCCACCAACTTAAAATTAAAAAGCTGTATTCTTTATTACCTACTAATTAGAGTGGTTGCTATACTCAACACACTATTGTTCTCGGTCTCGGGAGATTTTTTGTAAACCTTTGCACAAATGTAAAGGTGGCGTTTTTGGTCATGCTTCACACACTGTTGTCACTGTTGTCATCATGCTTCACATGACATCACAATATATAATAAATATAAATGGACGGAATTCACAGAATTCAATTTCCAGTGGATTCCTCTCAACGAGTGTCCACATTGCATTGCATTTCCAGTTTGCATATTAGAAAGACCGCCCACAAGGGATCCCAGCTGCTACCATAGCAACCATGGCGTCATCTACTCCAACCAGTGCACTGTGCACAACTGATTCACACCAACTTGGGAGAGTTTGGGGATGTACATAAATGTCAACAATGCACGCTTTTTGGGGGAACACATTTACGGTTTTATCCCGCACCAGTGAAATGCGTCAGTGCTGCATTCACTACACTTATAATTGCTGAAGCACTGAGAATTAAATGCACAATGTTTAACGAGAAACTGTTAGTCGTTAGTGTCTTGGCGGCAGCAGCAGCAACACTCATGGCTCCTTCCAGAGTAAAGGAACAAAAGACCACCCTCTTGAAGGCCTTGAAGGAAATGAACCAAACCTTCATTGAGGTGAAGAATAAATGGGAGGAAAGTCAACTCTTGCTAGAGGAAAAGATTAAGGAAAAGGTGCAAATGGAAAAGAGGTTGAAGGATGTGGAAGCAGAAGGGAAAAGGAACTACCAGATAATTGCAGCCCTCATGGAAGAGAGGAGGAGGGAGAGGAATCAATGGACGGAGGAGAGAGTCCGACTGATTCAAGAGAAAGAGGCTTTGTCTCAAAAATGCCTGTATGCAGAGCATAAGAAAGGAGACACGCAGATGTATACAAAGACAACAGAGAAAAAAGTACTGAAAATGGAACAGTGTGTAGAAGATCTTCAACTAGATGCACTATTGAAGAAGTTGACAAAGCAGTTAAACTCCTCAGATGTCTTTAAACTCACTCTGGACCCAAACACAGCACACAGTAACCTCTCTCTGTCTGAGAACAACAGAAAAGTGAAACGTGTGACAGACAATCAGTTGTATCCTCATCATCCAGACAGATTTAACTCCTGGGAACAGGTGCTATGTAGAGAGGCGCTGACTGTACGCTGTTACTGGGAGGTAGAGTGGAGTGGAAAGGTTTCTGTAGCAGTGTCGTACAGAGGAATCAACAGGAGAGGAATGGGTGATGACTGTGCATTTGGATACAATGACAAGTCCTGGAGTCTGGAATGTTACAATGTTCTCCATTTAAATAGGTGCCGAGTCCGTCACAATAGGAGGAAAACGGAACTCGGAACCTTCATCTCCAACAAAGTAGGAGTATATCTGGACTGTACCGCTGGGACTCTGTCCTTTTACAGAATCTTCTCTGGTACACGGACACATCTGTACACCTTCAGGACCACATTCACTGAACCCCTCTACCCTGGGTTCATGTTTAGTTCTGACTCCTCAGTGGCTCTGTGTTAGGGGAGGAACACACAATGCTACTGAAATGATAGTCCACTCATACACACACACACACACACACACACACACACACACACACACACACACACACACACACACACACACACACACAGTCAGACCTGGGTAAGAGGTTTGTGTTCTCTCAGGCTCAAAAAGCTGAAACCACAAAACACAGCAAACAAGAATAATAACTGATTCAGGGTTCTAAAGTTTTTTTTTTTATCTCTTCCTATGGCTTTGCTTCCTATGGTGCTTCCTTGTCTTCTATGGTGCCCGAAGAGGAAGCACCATAAAGATGACGTGGGCATATGTCACCGAGGACACCGACTTTATAGAAACTTTTAGCCAATGAGGAAGCAGCAAAAACTGCTTTTAGCCAATCAGGAGGCTGCATAGAGGTGATGTCACAGAGAATGCTGGTTCCTCATTGGCTAAACTAGAGGTTTGCGCCTGCTCCGACCGTTTTATGTTATGATGTCACGTGAAACTTGACCAATCATTTATAGTCTGGTTGGCTGAAATGTCTTGTGAAGCACACCAATCCACCAATCCTCAAGATTTTCAGACATATGCTCGTTTATGCCCATCTGATTGGCTACGGGCATAGACAGCCCCTCTTGTGGCCTCCCTCCTTATATATTTCTCAATATTATGACGTCACCCTTTGTGTTCTTTCAAGGGTTTTCCCATTGGATGACGTAAACACAGACACTTGGGCAAAGTTGGTGCTGCAGGCTCCGCTTGCGGCTTGAATGGCCCTCCTAAAGGCCTCACCATGGATTTGTTGGGCTTCTTCCTCGCGGAAGACAAAGGCTGGGGCACAAACCCATACCCATACCTGGGTTCCGTCTACATTCCGGCTGTCAATCGACTCTCCGGTGGTCACGAAACTATTCCTGGTTGTCACATAGTCTATTCCTATGAGTCACTATAAATAGAACTAATGAAAAAAACATCACAAGGATGCAACTGGGACGTATCATCAGTGATGAAGCCTGAGGTCAACGGGTGTTTCGGGTCTATCAACATCATACACCCTCCCAACATGACCCAGCCGGGGACTTACTGTATGTCCGTAGAAGATGGATGGATGGATGGATAGATAGATAGATAGATAGTGGGGGTCCCTGCTTCATCTCTCTCTGATCTATACAACTACCGTTTATGCCTTACCCGTATACTTATTGTCTGGATAATAGATAGATAGATGTTACTCCATAAACTCGGAACAGAATGTCCTTAGGTCGAACACCATTTGGTCCGACCACCAAAACCTACCCTTAACCCTAACCCCAATCTGGGAACCCATCGCCAAAGAAGAAAGTGCGACACCTATCGGTCTGTCTCTCTTTCTCTGAGGCTGTCTCGAGAGATTACCCTAACCCTAACCTCAGTAAAACTATGCCTAAACCTAACCCTAACCTCAGTAACCGTGACGCGGGTGATTAGCTAACCTGCCGACGCTGGTGAGTAGCTAACCTGCCGACAGTGTTCGACCCAATGGGAGTTCGACCTATGGGACGGTCACCAACACAAATTGTGTATTGCTGTTGTCCACCCTAATAAATGCAACAAATCTCTGTACCTATATACATATGTACGTACGTACGTACATAATATGTACGCTTGTATGTTTGTATCTCGCCAACCGTTCCACCCACCAACTTAAAATTTGCCACACGTGTTCCACACCACCACAGGCAGAGCCGTGCCCGGACCCGAGTCTGTCGGCTAGACGGTGTCCCGAACCACCAGTCACCACCACAAAAGGCTCTGGCCAGGCTCTGGTATTGGACCTAATGCAACCTACTTTAAGTACCCACACCTGTCCAATGTCCAGCCTCTGCTTCAGCCATTTAATTGGCATGGCAACCCCAGCCTAGCTTGATTTGGCAAATCCATCACACCTGTTCAATTCCCCACACCTGCCATTTGATTACTTAGTCACTCCACATTTCACTTCAGAGTCAGTTTTGCATTCTTCACACATTCACACATTCTCTTCTGAACTTCCTGGAGCCGAGCCTTATGTCTGTAATCCACGTATCTTGAGAACCGTTGGATCCACCATCTTCATCTAAACTCCAAAATGTAATCTAAACTCTAAATGGCTTTTTAGTCCGGTAAAATTAAGGCAGAGGTTGGACAACATTTTATTATTTAGTTTTTCATTTTTCTTTTGATGACTCATCACTTTTCATCACTAAACCATCATTTTCTGGGGCCATTCTTAGCCCAAGGAATGTTTTTTGTGCAAAACAAATGCTTGCAATGGATTCAGCATCATGACAAACCCCTAGTTAGACCCCTCACATCCTACTTAAAGCTGGTATTTTCCTCCTGTATAGAAAGTCGATGGGAGCCCAACTTGATTTGGCCACTGTGGGTATTTGCAGTGAGCAGATCATGGTAGATTTTTTTATCCTGGCTAGTAGACCTAATTTCCTAACAGAATCAGTTGAAAGACTAAATAATAACATTTTGTCCAACCTGAGTGTATTTTTTCCCTAGATTTACTAGACTATTTGGTTCTCCCTGTGTCTTGTATGCCTTTGTGGCATAGGCGATATATTATTGTTTTAAACTGCTACGAAAGATCTTTGCATCTAAACTCTTAAAGGTAATCTAAACTGGTAACTGACTATGGGTACTGACTATGGTGCTACCAAAAAGTGATTTATTCAATTCAATTTCAATTCAAAGGTCTTTATTGGCATGAGAAAACATTTCCAAAGCAGAAGTGTATACACTACAATACAATCAGAACAAAATATGTACAGGTGAAAACAGTTTTCATGCCCAAATGTTATGTGCAGGCAGAGCAGGGATATATACTTTGGTTTTTAAGGTGGTTGGGTTCCATTTGATATCCTTCTCCAATCACTGCAGCTCACAAATCTTGCTGCTGTGTTTGCACATTGTTTTACTTCACCCAGCAGGTATGGGAGTTTTTCATCATTGGTCATGTTTTCAAACTCTCCTTGTGTGGTTATAGTCCGGGAGCCGTGGGGGTGAACGTGGAATCGGCTGATAAAGTTTTTTTCTCAACTGATTCTTGTAGCTTGGGGTCACCTCTTAAGGATTCAAGATGATGACCAGTGATATCCATTGAGCATTTTTTATTATTAACCCCTTAATGCCTGAAACACAAGAAATCAACCCAGGAGGAAAATACCCAGAAAAATATATTTTTTCTGGGTATTTAAAGGAGCATGAAACACAAAATCACTTTTTCTATAAATATATATTATATCAACGAGTCACTTGTGATAGGGAGCAGTGATATGGTTCAGTTTGCCTATAGCCTTGTGGATTCAGAGCTTTCTGCTGGTCTCTGCAGCTATTTCTGAATACTTCCAGTTTCTAGAAGAAAAGAAAACTTTGGCGCCACTCATTAAATATTAGCTATCATTGTTCTAGAGTGCAATGTGACGTATAGTGGGGGAGCCAATGAAGTGATTCTGCTGGTTGTAATTTTGGAATGATAATTGTTGAAGACATGTATATCTTCATTCTTGGGGTTCTCACAATGCCAAAAAAACATGTCTTCAATTTTTCTTTTTGGGTTTAGCATGTGTAATTAGCATAATTAGCCAATTAATTGCCAAAAACGGGAAATGGCAATAACTTTGCTTCTAGGTAACTTATAAAGGTGATCTAAGAGTCTAAGTCCATGTTTGTGAGGTCCATAAATTCATATGTTACCATTGTGAAGTCATACAACCTTTAATAACTAGCATAATCAGCTTAAAGTATGCAAAAACTAGTTGAAAATCAGGAATTCGCTTCATTTTTCACATTAGCTGACTTTAAACCAGGGACAGGCCTTGAAGTAATGAAACCTTATTATGCACAAGATATGGTCTGGCTACTTTCTCGTTTCATCATGCGCACAATTGAAAATGAGGATGTCCAGGTCATGGACACCCTGCCAACAGATGACCTGCCAACCTCTTCAGGTTCCCAGCAAGACATACTTGACCAGCTACCTTCTGAAAGTTTCCAAGCCACAGTAGTCCAACCTCCACAACACCCAGCAGCTGACAGCAAGGTTAAGCATCACCATATCCCTACCTGGTCAGCATATAACTCACTTGTTAAAGCCTTTGACAGAGGTCACTGCCTTGCCTTTAATTGCGGCGCCAGCTCATGAATGGCAAACACTGATAACAGTCTTAAAGCGGACACAAAAGATCAACTGCGTGGTCATGGGCCCCGACAGGAAGACTGTGATAACACTGGACATGGCCCTATATGAACGTGCAAAGCAACTTGAGATGACCAGGGATGACTGCAAGGGTAAGTGGGTGCTGAGGCTGGGGGAAATGCATACAGTGATGGCAGCACTGAGGGCTGCTGGCAACACCATTGAGGACAGTGGGCTTGATGAAGCCTGGAATGAGGCTGATATATATGGCCCCACTACAACGAGACAGATCCTAGAAGCGAAGCACATGAAGAGGGCCCTAGAAGCACACATGACAACAGTTCAAGCCCTGTTTGACCTTTATGTGGAAGAATTATTCAGAGAGTATCCGAAGCTGAAGGGTCCATGTGCAGAGTCGGCACAGCTGGTTGACAAAAAGCTGTATTGAACACATCCATCAAGAGGTGTTAAAGGAGCAGCAGGCCATGCTAGCTACCTTAGAGTCCAACCAAGTCCTGGAGGCCATGTCAGAGTTTGACAAGAAAAAAGAAGCGAACAATCCCCTCTTCAAGTTTGTGAGGCGCTACATGAAGATGGTGTTACTGATATACACTTTCATGCGTGCTACCCGTGATGGCCTTTGGGAACTTCATCTTTCTTCCCTCGATGAGCTATGCAAATACTTCTTTGCTCATGACAAGCAGAAGTATGCCCGGTTGGTTCCAGTCTACCTAGCAGAAATGAAGGCCCTGCAGACCACAGACCCAGAGATATACCAAGAATTTATGGATGGGCAGTTCACTGTCAATAAAAATCAGATACCATTCTGTGCCATTGGGGTGGATCATGCCCTTGAGCACATCAATCGCATCATGAAGGTCACTGGAGGCCTTGTGGGCATTACTCAGAATGCTAGTGCTAGGGAAAGGTTCTTCTTGACAGCACCAGAGCTGAGTAGACTTGCTGAAGAAGCATGCCAGATGGCTGGCACACAAACAGCTACACAAATGGAGCACCATGACTTGTCCATTGCTGTCTGGACAAGGCAGGAAAAGAATGTACTTCGATTGAAGCATGTGATCAAGTCATCTTTGAATCCTCTAACATATGATGGCAAAGACCTACCCAATATCATCACAAAAGTTGTGATGCCACCCCACGTGGAGAAAGATGTATGCAGCCAAGACGAAATTGGCCAGCAGAACTATGTTGCTTTTGTGAAAGCGCGCATTAACAAAAATGAAGTCAGTGTCTGGGCCAGAATGAAAAAGGTTCAACTGAAGATGTGGAAGAGTGCAGGAAAAGTTGTGAAACACAAGCTCGCTGACCAGGTGGTGGAATTGAAGGATGACAGGTCATTGTTTGCTCGAATGCTGATTGTTGCTCGATCACGTTCAGAGATCAACCTCAAAGAAGCCATTGGCCAGCACGAGTTCACTGCCAAACCACGTGCTCTCTTCACAGTGACTGGTGAGCTTCGGCCCTGCACAGACAAGAGCAAGCTCATGACCATTCTCGAGGAGCTGCAGAATGAGAAGAGGACTGGTGACGTTGGTGTTGATCAGCAACCACAGAGTGCTGCCACTGACAGTTGTCCCCTGCCAGCTAAGAGTGTAACTGTCATAGATGGAATGGCATTGGTACAGGCAATGGGAAAGCCATCATGGATCAAGACATGTTCCCAGTGGGCTGACCACTTCATAGCCATACTGGACAGGAAGACCAAAGAACATAGTGAGACCCATGTAGTATTTGACCGCTATGATATTGCATCTTCACTGAAGGAGGCCACACGTATGCGACGCCAGGGTGGCAAGCCCCCTACCACTTATCATGTGGAAGACAACACACCGATAGGGAAGGTGTCTGAAAAACAGTTCTTGTCAGGTATCCACACGAAAGATGAGCTGACTGTCTATCTTGCTAAGAAAGCCCTCCAACACTTCCAGGGGAAACCCAACGTTTTCATAATCACGTCAAGGCAAGATGTCCACTCAAACTATATCGATGTAAAACATCTCCACAGCTCACAGGAAGAGGCTGACACAAGGATAATCCTGCACAGCCTGGATGCTGTCCGAAGAGGGGCAACACAGCTCTACATTGAGTCCCCGGACACTGATGTCTTTGTTCTTGCAATCCGACGGTACAATCAGCTGTGCAAGGACACCTATTTCATCACCGGTGTGGGAAACAAAAAACGTATCATCTCACTGGAGCCAGTAGTGCAGGCACGAAGATGGAGACCCTTCTATTTAAATGTGTTTACAGAACTTTCTGTACATATTAGTATAAACGATCTGATAATTCTGTGACCATTTTTCATATTGTTCTTTATTTTATATGAGGGATATATAAAGAAATATAGCTATTTCTGGTTTCGGTGTGATTATTACATAATTATTACACAGACAAAAGGTTGCATGATTCATGTATAGGATAATAATAATTTCTGGACTTGTAAACATACATCTTAGAGTCTGTGAGAAGCTTTCACAGTTGACTTAAACAAAGAAATGCAGCAATTTGCTTCTTTTCACCTCGTTGTTGCGTAATGTATGCTAATTATGGTAATTAGGAAAGGTTGTATGACTTCACAATGGTAACAGATGAGTTTCTGGACCTCACAAACATGGACTTAGACTCTTAGATCACCTTTATAAGTTACCCAGAAGCAAAGTTATTGCCATTTACCGTTTTTGGCAATTCATTGGCTAATTATGCTAATTACACATGCTAAACCCAAAAAGAAAAATTGAAGACATGTTTTTTTGGCATTGTGAGAACCCCAAGAATGAAGATATACATGTCTTCAACAATTATCATTCCAAAATTACAAAAGTTCATAGGCTCCTCTACTAGTAGGCATATCTAATTAATATTAACGTTTGTTTAATACAGAGTTGTATCAAGGGGGGCGTGGTTTCATTCTGCCCTCGTTGTGGCGTCTCGTGTCGTGTTGTTGTTCAGAGCATAGACAGGGCTCAGGGCTGTCGCAGACAGTGGGGCACTTGTTGATTAGATTCGGCAACTCCATGTTCTATAACCAGTTAAAATGGGCAAGTATTTTACAAACAAGCTGTCTGAGCTTTTATACATGGACACACTTTCTCCAGCTTTGGACTGTTTACCACGGAACAGAAGAAGAAGGGACGCTAAGCTATCGCCGATAGCTATTTTCTGTGTGTGTGTGTGTGTGTGTGTGTGTGTGTGTGTGTGTGTGTGTGTGTGTGTGTGCGTGCGTGCGTGCGCGCACTGTCACCACACACAAACACGTGTCACACGCACACACACACTACACTGTCACAAAATAGCCGAAACAAACGTGTTTACATGAGAAGCTGCTGCTACTACGGCTATTAGCTGATTTAGCTCTTCTACATAGCCGATCTACAAGCTCACAACGCGTCTCGAAAGCGACGCGTTGTGAGCTTGTAGATCTGCTATTTTTCGTGTGGACGTTGTGTGTGCGCGCGCACTGTCACGACACACACACACACACACACACACACACACACACACACACACAGGCTACACTACACACATACAGAAAATAGCTATCAGCGTTAGCCTAGCGTCCGTCCCTCTCCGGTTCCTTGTAAAACAGTCCAGAGCTGGAGAAAGTTATGTCCATGGATAAAAGCTCAGACGGCTTGTTTATAAAATACTTGCACATTATAATTGGTTATATAACATGGAGTTGCCGAATCTTTATACTTTTTACACCTCCAATGGCTGGTTTTAAAAAATGTTTCCGAAATGGAAACAGCAACTGCCCAGTGCCCACTGCTGACAGCTTCGCTCTGTCTCTCTGATAGAACACGCATTACTCCGCCCCCTCCCCCCACAACGGCAGATAACCACGCCTACATTTTAGAAATCTTTTCATGTTCTGAAATCCCATAAAACAAATTAGAGGCGGGGTTTCTTATCCCTTTAAGGACTGGGGTTTGTCATGATGCTGAATCCATTGCAGGCATTTGTTTTGCACAAAAAACATTCCGTGGGCTAGAAATGGCCTCAGAAAACAATACACGTATGGGTGAGTATTCATGTTAGTCGGAGGCCTTATGGTTTTTTTTCTCGTGCTAATCAGTCTAAAAGTGCAAAATTTTGCACAGATGTAGCTCAGTGCATGCTCTAATGATTTAGCTAGGGCGCCCGAGTCGGCGACCTTCGGGGTCACCACAGCACCCACAAAACTCTGACTCATCACTTTTCATCACTAAAGTCGATGGGAGCCCAACTTGATTTGGCCGATGTGGCGACCCCGAATGTCGCAGACTCGGGCACCCTAGCTAAATCATTAGAGCATGCCCTGAGCTACATCTGTGCAAGATTTTGCACTTTTAGACTGATTAGCACGAGAAAAAAAACCCTAAGGCCTCAGACTAACATGAATACTCACCCATACGTGTATTGTTTTCTGAGGCCATTTCTAGCCCACGGAATGTTTTTTGTGCAAAACAAATGCCTGCAATGGATTCAGCATCATGACAAACCCCTAGTTGGACCCCTCAGATCCTCCTTAAATACCCAGAAAAAAATCTTTTTCTGGGTATTTTCCTCCTGTGTGGATTTCTTGTGTTTCAGGCATTAAGGGGTTAATAATAAAAAATGCTCAATGGATATCGCTGGTCAGTTGAGAATCAGTTGAGAAAAAAACTTTATCAGCCGATTCCACGTTCAGCCAAAAATCACCATTTGGCTCCCGGACTATTAAGATCTGTGGGAAGTATGTGTCTCTGATGTCTTGGTACAGTGGACAGGTGGTTAGGAAGTGTAGCTCAGTTTCCACTTCATTTTGTGTGCAGTGGGTGCAAAGTATGTTTTCTCTAGGGAGCCAGTTATGCCTATGACGTCCTTTCTCGATTGCAAGACTGTGCTCACTGAGTCTGTACCTAGTCAAGATTTTTCTTTGTTTTGGGTCGGTCACCTTGCTTAGGTATTCTGCCACGGTGTATTCTCTGTTTAGGGCCAAATAGCATTCTAGTTTGCTTTTGGGTTGCTTCTCTCCAATGTGTCAGGTAGCTTTCTTTCTGCTGTTTTATAGTTTGGTTTAGTCCAGTGAATTGTCTGTCTGGTGGCTCTGCTTGTGTTTGTGTACAGAGTTCCCGGACCAGTTGGCTGAGGGGGCATCTCTCTAGGGTTTATCTGTGTGTGAGTGCCTTGTTATGATGTGCGTCTGGGTCACTTTCTTTAAAGTGGTTATAAAATTTGAATGCTCTCTTTTATGAAAGGGTATCGTCCTAATTCTGCCCTGCATGCATTATTTGGTGTTTTCTGCTGGATTCTGAGAATTGATTTGCAGAATTCTGTGTGCAGGGTCTCTATTTGGTGTTTGTCCCAACCCCAATTTGTTTATTCACGACATAAAAATACAAAGGACATAAAAACAGGATCTCCAACACAGGTGACATGATGGTTCCTGGCTCTATCCTACTACTAAGTGAATAATGTTTGTTACTGGCGCTTACTCATGCTGGAGCAATGGTAGCAGGAAAGGTCAACCTAAAAGAAAGTCGACCCAAACTCGTTCCCCAATGGGTCTGTGGCCTTAAGATAGATGCAGAATAGACCAAAATAAAAATCTTTGCTTCTGGGGGTCCCTGGAACAAAGTATTTTGCTATGGGGGTCCGTGGCCAAATTACATATCATTCTCTGGGGGTCCTAGACATGCCAAAGTTTGAGAAACAATGATAGCAACATAAGTTATTTTTTTTATCTATGGCGCTATCCGTTGATTAAGGGACTTAACGTGACATAGCGGCGCTCTCAGATGGCCAGGGCAGGGAGGGCATTCGCATTCCACAGCCGAGGAGCTTCCATACAGCTGAGCGAGCGACTGCATGGTTTCGGGTCTCCAGACGACGTAGAACGATTTCATTTTATTGCGACCGTCAGGGAGCAGTTTACTATGAAAACCTCCACCGGCCGTCCGTCCGTCACACGTCACACGTCACACCTTTGCCCTGCTCATATCTCCGCATCAGTATGACATCACACCACATGTGTACACAAACCTTTGTGTACGTTGCTGTGGCAACAGTCTGTTGTTGCTGGTCTGTTAGTGTACGTTAGCAACCACCTTAGCAACCATGGTTTTACCCTAGCAACCAACTGTTTACCCTAGCAACCAACTGTTTACCATAGCAACCATGTTTTTTTACCCTAGCAACCAACTGTTTACCATAGCAACCAGATACGCAGAGCAGGGATCTCCATATATGGGCATAAACAGGTGACATCACACTGAGTTCAGATACTCAGAGCAGGGATTTCTCCATAATATATGGGCATAAAAGGGATTCTGTTAGGGATCTCCATATATGGGCATAAAAGGGATTCTGTTAGGGATCTCCATATATGGGCATAAAAGGGATTCTGTTAGGGATCTCCATATATGGGCATAAAAGGGAATCTGTTAGGGATCTCCATATATGGGCATAAAAGGGATTCTGTTAGGGATCTCCATATATGGGAAAAAAGGGATTCTGTTAGCTGTTAGTGATCTCCATATATGGGCATAAAAGGGATGCTGTTAGGGATCTCCATATATGGGCATAAAAGGGATTCTGTTAGGGATCTCCATATATGGGCATGAAAGGGATTCTGTTAGGGATCTCCATATATGGGCATAAAAGGGATTGTATCCCAGATAATGCCCTGTTAGGAGATCCACACTAACAGAATCCATATATGGTCCTACCGACAGCTGCTATAAGCCAACCCTGGCGATAAGGTCTGAGTCGAAGAAATGCTTCTTTCCTGGCAAGAATTGCCCCTTTATACTGTAGGGCTCGTTTGTGTATTGTATGACATCACGCCACATCATCGGCTGAGGACTGTGTGATGTGGCGTGATGTCTCCATATATGGAGACATAAGTTGCTCATGCCCAAATATGGGCTGGTGAGGTCAGACTTAGTGTGATGCGTAGGTTATCTCCATGTATGGAGATTCAACTTCAATGAGTAACCATGGCAAACTGTCAACTGCCCGTATGTCTTGATAATTGGTAAAACAAACTTTTGGCCTATTTGTGGAGATAAGCGACCAACGGTCGCTTATCTCCCGATTAGGGAGTCTTACTGGTTTTATAACTATGAAACCGTTGTATGAAATCTTACCAACACAAAAAAGCCGATTATCCTAGCCAGTGGGAAATCAACCACAATTGTGTTGCAAAAAAAGACAAAAACGTTGTTGCCTAAATGGAGACAGTTAACACGTGTACAAAGAATGAAGATATTACATTATGAATTACAAGTGACCGCCTCGCCCCCGTCCAATGAGTTCAATGGACAACTGGCGCCATCTAGTGAGGTCTTCAGCTTTTAGCCTACTTTCAAGGGTGTGACTCTGTCAAAATAATAATTTCTAAATAATAACCTAAAGTAAACATAATTTGAAGTGCAAAACATCATCTCCCTCGAGCCGGATTTGAACCAGCGACCTAAGGATTTCAGACAGTCATGCCACTACAGTCCTCCGCTCTACCAACTGAGCTATCGAGGGGATACCACCATATGTCTAAAATTACGTTACTTAAAGTTATACCTAGATGTCGCTGTTTCTCGAGACACTGAAATATCATCTTCCAGAATCCATGGGCAAATATTCAAATTGTCTGTATTTCTAGTAAATTATGTGGTGTTTATCCGGGAAATACATGTGCATCATATAGAGACTTTGGATAGTTTACTAACAGTTGGTGATATAGCTAGCTAGCTAGCCTGGGCTTGGAACAAGATGATAAAGGTTTCCTATGTAAATAAGCCGAAAGACTTTCTTGGATCTCATTTCAGTTGACCTTGTACCAGTGAACTGTACTGTCATGATACTGTACCTTTTCCTATGCAAACTTCTAATAAAGTTTAAGTCTTCAATCAATCAATTCTCCAAATGAATGTTGCTGACTTTTTCAGTGGGACGTTTAACTAACATTTGAGTGCCATCTAGTGACAACAAGGAAAACCGCAGTGAAAGTTCATTATTAATTATATACCGGCATATTCTACTGTACTCTTCCTCATATCTGCGGAGGGACTGGAAAGGTTCCGAAAGAAACAAGATGTTCTCAACAAGGTGCATCATTCGTTTATCGTCGTGTGATGATTGAAAGTCTTTAGAACAGCGAGTCCACAGCTAATCTAAAGCTCACAGGTGCAACACGTTGTTGCAATAGATCCTTTCTGAAAGGACCTTATGTGTTGTTGTTGCTGAGCATGAAGAATATTTTGTTTAATAAATCCATTTGTAGCGTTCAGAGTGAGAGATAGAAGAGAGAAGGCACTGGCAGGCACCGCCACCGCACTGAACATTCTGGGGAGAGTGAGTGGTTTTTGCAGGTCTTTCAGTCTAATGCCTCATTCACACTACAGATATATAGTTGAACGTTTAGCTTGGTAATTCAATGTAATCTCAATGGAAACCAGCTTTAAAGCTTTCAAAGCTTTGCTTGGAGCGTCTCCTGTATCTTTAAAGCTGGTTTCCATTGAGATTACATTGAATTACCAAGCTAAACGTTCAACTATATAGCTGTAGTGTGAATGAGGCATAAGTGTTGCCATGTCTGCTTATTATAAGCGACTCTGGGCTTGATTTCCGTAAAGTTGCTTGTATAATGTGGTATTTGATTGTTCTTTTTGTTGAAAGGTGTGAGATCTTGCTCTCTCTCTAATATCAAGGCGAAACACCTGAAAAAGGTGAGTCCCATCAAGGCGAAACACCCGGAGGAAAAAAAACTCATGCTAATTGAGGTCCAAGTCAGCCTAGAATCTCTCGATTACAGACAGATTGGTCTTCTAGAGGTCTGACTTGGACCTCATTTGCATGAGTTTTTTTCCCCTTGGGTGTTTCGCCAGGTTTCGCCTTGATGGGACTCACTTTTCTCCGGGTGTTTCGCCTTGATGGGACTCACTTTAGAGATGAAACAATGTTTTTGTTTTATTTTTGTTTTTTGGTTGTTGTCTTGTCTTTTTTTGTGCTTGCTTGTCTGTAATAACATATTTTCTTTATCCTATATTATGTATATTCTTTTTTAATTGTTTTGGGTGAAAATTTCAATCCTCATACCACTGTTGTATATTTGATGTTTGTACAAAAGAAGCTGCTACTCTTATTATTGTACCACTTCATTGCCTTAAATGCTTCACTTGAAAATCAAATAAACAAAGTTTAAAAAAAAAAGAGATGAAACCACAAGCCAGTAGGCTATGTTTAAATATTTATTAGTTGTCCCGGACAACAGGCCAGCTCACGGATTCGCCTTGACACCAATGATTTGCAACATCATGTTGACCTTAGAACAGTTTTGTTGCAAGGAGTTGCATGGCGAATCATTAGTGTAAAATTCAATAAAACACAGGAAAATAAATATATATGTTAAAATTAAGTTCTTGGGGGAGGACCCTCAGAACCTGTTTAGAGAATCTCCCCCCTACCCCCTTAAAAGAAATAGAAACAGAAATCTTATTGGTTCTGACATTCCGATGTTGCCAACCCTGCATATGGTCGAGTGGACTGATGATTGGTCTCTCAGTTTAGAGCAGCCATATTCAAATCCCAGTCCTCCCATAGGTCACTGCTCTTTTACTTGGACCTTTTCAAGGTTCAAATACAAAAGAATTACTCAAGAGCACTCAAAAGTTAATGAGAGATAGAGTAGTGGTCTAAAGATCAGACTCTCATTGCTGATGTTCCATGTACAAATCTCAATCCACCTACATTGCTGTTTTACTTTGACATTTTCATGGGTAAAGTACAAAATAATTACTCAAAAGCACCTGACATTTTTTTGGTTGGAGATGGTGTAGTGGTCTAAAGATCAGACTCTAGGTGCAGAGGTTCTGTGTTCAAAACCCAGTCACCCTACTAATTGCTGCTCTATTACATGGATCTTTTCAAGGTTAAAATACAACTTCAGTACTCAAAAGCACCAGAACCAGAAGATTAGCAGTGAGAGATGGCCTAATGGTCTATGGCTCAGACTCTCAGCTAAGAGGTTCCATGTTCTAATCCCACTCAACCTACAGTCTGTCTCTGGAGTATTGACCTTTTAATGGCTAAAATTGTCAATTTTCTCAAATTCATCTAGTGGTCTAAAGGCATGGACATGATAATTTTTTCAGTAAAATTTTTGTTGAACAGAGTTCTTTCAGATATAACCCCCTCCTTTAGCTCTCAGGAAACAGGGGGAGGGACACCCCTCCACGATGGTCCTCCGTGTACCTTGGGCATGGGACTTGAACCTGTCTGAAACCTGCCTGAAGCAGGGACAACCGATCAAGCGACCATACCATTGAGCCAAGGCACCTTTGGGCCCTCAACAGGTATCTCCTGGTGCTTTTGAGTTGTTCTCTTCTATTTTAGCCTTGAAAAGGTCAAAGCACTACAGGAATGGTTTTGAACATGTGACCTCTGGATTCAGAGGCTGATGTTTAAACCACTACACCATCTCCCACAACAGACTTTCCCTGGTGCTTTTGAATACTTCTTTTGTATTTTAACCTTGAAAAGTAACAACAACGATCTGTACGAGAACTGAGGGTCTGATCTTTAGACCACTAGATGCATTTTCCAGTGCTTTTTACTAACTCTTTTATATTTTAACCTTGAAAGAAATGTAAGTAAGTAAAACAGCAATACAAGAGGAGAGAGATTTCTGCTCTGAAAGTCTAATCTTTAGACCACTACACCATCTCTCAATATAGATAGCTCCTGGTGCTTTCGAGTAATTATTTTGTATTTTAGCCTTGAAAAAGGTCCAAGTAATAAAGCAATGTAGGAGGACTGAGATTTGAACCTGGAACCTCAGCACTGAGAGGCTGATCTTTAGACCACTAGAGTAGACCATCTCTCGTCAGAGGTATTAACTTTATTCCTAGTAGGAATCGGATTAGAACATGGATCCTCTGAACTGAGAGTCCTATCACCAGTCAGCTAAACCTTATGCCAATAAAGATATTTTGAGTTCAAAGTTCTTTTGTATTTTAATGTTGAAAATGTATTACAACAATGTGGGAGGACTGAGATTTGAACATTGGACCACTGCACTGAGAAGTCTGATCTTTATACAACTACACCATCTCTCACCATACCTGCCAACCCTCCTGTTTTAGCAAGAAGTCTCCTGTTATTTGACCATTTCTCCTGTTCCAGAATGTACCCCAAAACAGGAGATTAACACCCTTTTTCATATTTGTAAGTAGCCTTGGTAGTAGGTTTTTCTTTTGCTTTTACCATTTCTCATTTCACACTTTTTGTAAGATAAGTAGGCTAATGTGTCAAAGACCCACTATTTGATTGAAATTGTGAGATTTTTGTTGAAAGGTGTGAGATCTTGCTCTCTCTAAAATCAAGGCGAAACACCTGAAAAAAGTGTCCCATCAAGGCGAAACACCCGGAGGAAAAAAAACTCATGCAAATGAGGTCCAAGTCAGCCTAGAATCTCTCACCAATCTGAGTTCCCAGAGGTTCTTTTTCTCGCACTCGATTACAGACTGATTGGCCTTCTAGAGGTCTGACTTTTTTTTTCCTCTGGGTGTTTCGCCTTGATGGGACTCACTTTTCTCTGGGTGTTTCGCCTTGATGGGACTCACTTTTCTCCGGGTGTTTCGTCTTGATGGGACTCACTTTTCTCCGGGTGTTTCGTCTTGATGGGACTCACCTTTTTCCAGGTGTTTTGCCTTGATTTTGGGACTCACTTTTTTGGGGATTTTTTGGTATTTTGGGACTCACTTTTTCTCTGGGTGTTTTCGCCTTGATGGGACTCACTTTTTTCCAGGTGTTCCGCCTTGATTTTGGGACTCACTTTTTGCAGGATTTTGGGACTCACTTTTCTCAGGGTGTTTTGCCTTGATGGGACTCACTTTTCTCCGGGTGTTTCGTCTTGATGGGACTCACTTTTCTCCGGGTGTTTCGTCTTGATGGGACTCACTTTTTTCCAGGTGTTCCGCCTTGATTTTGGGACTCACTTTTTTGGGAATGTTTTGGGTATTTTGGGATTTACTTTTTTTCTCTGGGTGTTTCGCCTTGATGGGACTCACTTTTCTCCGGGTGTTTCGTCTTGATGGGACTCACCTTTTTCCAGGTGTTTCGCCTTGATTTTGGGACTCACTTTTTGCAGGATTTTGGGACTCACTTTTCTCAGGGTGTTTTGCCTTGATGGGACTCACTTTTTTGCACCTATCAATAAAGGCAGAAAAAGCCCCAAACAAATATCTTTAAAAATTTATTAGTACTAGCCCTTACCCGTTCAAAGATATGAGCTCCAAAATGATGTGCAGTGTGTGGGTTATGGGATGTGCACTATACAGTATATGAGGGATGGAAAGTAACTTTAACTGGTGCTTGCATGATAATATGTAGGAGCATCAATGTAAGAAATACCCGTTTTGTTTAATGGCTACCCCCCCCCCCATGCCCACCCGCCTGCGCACACACCCGCCTGCCTGCACACACACACACACACACACACACACACACACACACACACACACAAACACACACACACACACACACACACACACACACACACAGAGAGAGAGCTGGTTAAACATGTTGCCTCATGCTAGATGCAGAATAGATGTGCCTCATGCTAGATGCAGAATAGATAGTAGATTCACCATAAAAATGCTAATATACAGTATATGATTTGTGAAAGTGACAAACGGGCTTCACAGTTATGTCAGGTGTGTTCATAAGCTAATGGTGATGCGATTTCAGATCAATTGGTCCTGCACTTCTTGTGCTAATATGGTGAAAACGAACACTTTCCATGATCCACGTTCCAATAGAGAGTTTAACATCAAGTCATTGATAACATGTAACACAACTCATGTAATCTATTTGCTATACTGCCCATGTAATAAATATTACATAGGGCAAACATCCCGAAAGCTGAAAATAACAAGACTACCTGGCTGCAGACACTAGGGTCCTGTTGATGTCCACGGGAGACAGGAACATCAACAAGTGGCAGGAAGTGACCTCACACCTCTTTCTTGCTCTACCCCATGGAGGTTCTGTTTAGGGTTAGGGGGTAGAGTTGGGTTGTCTAAAAGATAAAAGATAACATGTACACATAGCGACAATGCGGCTCTGCCTTGGACTGCAAGGCAGTGGACGTCACGTGACCTCCACAAGCGGCATGAAGTCACTTGACACTGTGAGGTCACTTCCTGCCACTTGTTGATGTTCCTGTCTCCCGTGGACATCAACAGGACCCTAGTGTCTGCAGCCAGGTGCTGCTCGAAAATAAGGCTGAATGAACACAGAAGCAACATTAAGAGAGCTGACGTCACATCACCCGTGGCGCGTCACTTCTGTGAACAGAATCACAAAGTTGATGATCTCAAGTGCATTGGTATCGAAAAGGTATGGCTTAACCGTAGAGGTGGTAATCATGAGAAACTGCTCCTACAAAGGGAATGTTATTGGATTCACCATTTAAAAACACTATTTCCCCTGGGCATGAATGAAGAATGTAACATGTCTCCTTTTCTGTGATCGGCTTGGACATAATGACACCGCCCACGTTTTGATAGTAAAAGATAACGTGGCTATTTAGCCATTGATACAATACTGTGTTTCAAGAAATGTGACACATTGGATATATACATTTCAGTCTCAAAAGAGAATTGGGCATCGTCATTGTCTCCGTTCCGCCGTTCACATGGGTATAGTTGCTGCTTATTGCAAGTGTAGGCCTATATATATTTGTTATCCTAATAGTTAAAGCTGATTTATGAAAGGCAATTTGTTGCCCGATGTCCTCAGCGACAAATATCAGTTTAATATGAGATGGTTTGATTATGTATTTGTGGATAATGTTAAAGAAAAATGCATGTATTTTTATTGTTTATGTAATGAAAAGCAGAGTTGACTTAGGGGGTCATTACATGAGGTCGATTTTTTTGTAGACGATAGTTTTTACTATTGATTCGGCCATTTTGACACACGGAGACGCGGTTTCATGACCCTAACCGATACTTTTCCGAATTCGGCTCTGAAAGTGCATTTCTGCGGTTTCGCATCAGTTTCGCAACGGTGTAATATCGGAATTCGGCCGTGAGGGAGAGTGCGATGATGTCATAGCACCCCCTCCTCTGCTCCCCTTCCCCTGCTGCATAAAGTGTCAGTCTGTCAGACTAACCGAAAATGTATTATTATTAGGCTATTTGTGTTGTTGTAGGCCTAATTAAAACCCAGAAAATAGCCCAGTGATCTATTAGCACAAACCTCATTTGAAAAATGTCAGGAGTAGTCTATATGAAAGCCTTTTAAAAATGTCTAATTACGCACAAGTCGTCGCACCTGGGCTGGTACCCTAGCTGGCCTGTCGGAGTTGCAACAGCTCTCCTCTCCGCAAAGTTAAATTAAACCATTAGGCTATGGTATTCCATTCTAAGCAAAGCTATGATTAATGACTATTTTGCGTCCCCCTTTTTCAACTTCTCACCAAAAAATACTGGATTAATTCTTCATGCACCGCGCCACATCACAGATGCAGCGGACTTCAGGTAATGAGTGAGTTATTGTAATATGCTGAGTCTTGCTGACAGACAGACAGACAGACAGACAGACAGAGACAGACAGACAGACAGACAGACAGACAGACAGACAGACAGACAGACAGACAGACAGAATAAACATAACTGTCCAGTCAGTCAGAGACCATCACAAAAACTTCCTCCATATCCTCGCTCCCTCTCCTCCAGTCAAAGAAATCATGTCGCTTTTTCTCTCCAGTGCGTCTAGCCTCCTCTTAAGGCACGCATGTTGCTTCCAAACTAGGCAATTTACTTAAAGCCATAACGGAAGGCTATGATTGTGACTTCCAGTGAAATAACAGACTGCCAGTGGCGTATGGCGTCAGTTCATTAATTTATTCCGTTAGTTTATTTTGCAACGGCGACGGCACATCATCCTCCATTGCGCCGCATCCCAGTGCAGTGCGTCAGTTCAGTAAGAGCTAAGGTATGGCAACATGACTGTTGTCTGGTCTTGCACGTGCAAGGCACGCATGCAAGACAGTCATGTTGCCAATACTTAGCAACAGGCATGATGAATTTATTTTAAGAAGTACATTTTATTATTTTCCCTTGTAATCAAGGTATGGTAGACTACCATACCCATATGTGCCTCTGTAGGCTAGCCTACTCCGTTAGTTGCCTCGCATGGTGCGTTATACTTCTGTGTTGCAGCTAGAAGACAGAACTCACTTAATATAGCCCATCCCCGTAGATAATGTCCAGAAATATGCTCCATAGGCTATAAATGTTCCGACCTTCATCTTCCAGGTGACTTTTGTTGGTGTTTCACTTCACCTCGCTAAAAACCTCCTTTTGCGGGACTCATTGAATATGCGAACAGATGATGATAATAATATGGATTTGGGAGCATAGCCTAATTACAAAGCATGTCTCATTAAAAACAATATAGGCCTATATTTTATAGTTGAAGGGTAAATACACAGTATAGGCCTATGTAGGCTGGGAACATGACACATTTTGCTTGAATTCATGCGTTGTCAACTTGTAGTATAAACACAGAAAAACGAACCAACAACAAGGTGTAAACGCGACGTTTTTTGGGTAATAAATCCAAAACGAGACCGGCAGCGTTTCCAATGTCCTGGTATAAAGACCCCCTTATTACGCATTAACCAGTGATAGCAATCACCATTCAGGTGCGAGGTGTCATCCTCCTCACAGGGTGATTGGCATTGATGTTGTCCACCTGGGCACTTGTCATAGCTCCTATAAATAGACCACAGACACCCTGCAGTATCAGATACACTGAAGAAGGCTTACAGCCGAAACGTTTGTTTCTCATGCAAATGCAACAATAAAGAAAAAAACAACTCTTGCCACTGTGTGCGATCCATCCTCCTCCTTCTACATGTTGATTTAAAGGGATACCGCACCAGCAGAGTCAGAGCGCGGTGGTAACCAAAAAGTATATTCATAGATCAATTGCTCCAGCCACTGAGGAGAAACGCTGTTTCAGACAGACAGACAGACAGACACTCAGACATTCGCAAAATTATAGTATAGATTGTAATGTCCGTTAATATACAGGCCGTTATAGTGTAGCGGGTTGCTCGTCTTGTCTGTTGAGTGGAGGCTGGGGTTCAAGACTCACTCAGCCCACTGAGTGTTAGAGTAGGCCTATTTAGATATTAATATTCATTTCATCAACCCCCCCCCCCCCCCCCATACGAAACCATTGTAACTTCAAACTAAATGATAGATTCAATGAAAACACCTGGTGATTCCTGACGCCATCCTATAATACAATTCAATTTAATTCAATTTTATTAGTGTCAAATCATAACAAGTGTGTGTGTGTGTGTGTGTGTGTGTGTGTGTGTGTGTGTGTGTGTGTGTGTGTGTGTGTGTGTGTGTGTGTGTGTGTGTGTGTGTGTGTGTGTGTGTGTGTGTGTGTGTGCGCGCTGTATTTTGTGACTGAAGAGTGTTGGTGTTTGGAGATCTCGGAACTCGGACGGTGTTTCGCCGTTTCTGCGGTGCAAGAAGACGAAACAACATCCCGGTTCCTGACGCATCGGAGACGTCGAAACAACATCCCGGTTCTGCAGTTTGCAACGCAGCCGCTGTTCATGGCGTCGCCCTGTTCGGCATTCTTCGGCAATCATCGCCGCCGCCGCGTCGCTCGGGGCGGCAGCTGGGTTCATTTTCTTCATTTTTTGCTCAGTTTCACACTTTATAAAGATCGGGTTTACGACCCCCCAACGGGGGTTTGAGGGATCATCTCCTCCTAGAACATGTTAACACACTTACTTAGAGTACAATTACCTCAAATAAATCTACTTTGTTGCTTTAATTACAAATTTAGACCAAACTGTATCCCAATAGTTGGCTCCGTTTGGCGCGACCCTTTTGAGGGTCGGTCACACAGTCACATTTGGGTCTCTTAATGTTATGTTTCCTACAATTTGTTTTTAATGATATATTTTTATTTTTATTATTATTATTATTAAACGCTCCCAAAAAAAGCTAGGCGATCAATAACACTTCTTCAATCCCCTATTAAACAATACTCAGGCTTGCCCCTCACCTGACACCTATAGCCTACTGTAGGCCTACTGTACGTCCTCACAGCAGGACATTCTCACCTCCTGTTCTCTGCTGTGGTTAAAATAAGGCTAAGGACGTGCTTTTAGCTGCACTAAAAGAGCCGACGGCCGGACCGTCCAAGCTGAAAAAATGACACCCTTGCCACGGTTGCCACCTCCAAGTAATTTAGGGCCTACCTACAGACTACAGCTAGGGCAGCTTAGGTGATAGAGAGGGCCACTATATTTCCACATTCAATCCAGTGGGGCCATCTTTTGCTACTTTGGAATTGGAATCCTGAATTATCTTCTTCTGTTATTAAAAAAAAAAATCCTTAAATGTAACATTTTGATTTGATTTAATCCCAGCCATTCCACATTGCTTTCAGTGTTGTATTTGAAGTTGTTATCCTGGAAATCAGTCTTCAAAGTTAAGAACAGAGTGAGGTTTGAACCCATAACCTCCTGATCACAGAGCCAATGACCTACTCAGGAGCTACTTGGTCCCTGTCTCAATTCATTCTTCCTTCTGATTACATAAACAACCAATAACGATACGAAAGAAGAAAAAAAAATAGCATATTTTAAGAACAGTGGCTCAAGTGTTAGAGAGCATACCTAGGAGCAGGAGGTCACAGGTTTGATTCCCCAGCTTGACTATTTGTCTCCAAACATCTTACATTTTGTATCTTTTAATTAATACAAACCTTTCTTATACAGTAGGAGCTCCTGACACTCTGTTTTCATGCGGCCAAATTTGTATTGATTAGCTTTTCCTTGAGAAAAGCTGGAGAACTGCTGAGTGGAGCAGGATCATCACAGCTCAATGGATAGAGGAACTGCCATGACACCATGAGGTCGGAGGTTCAAATCCCTGCCCTGAGTATAACCTTCTAATACATTCTTTACTCAATCAATCTCTCTTGTTCAAGATTTCAGCTGGCTATGGATTTCTTTTTCATAAACACTTTATTGTCCAGAAACAACACAGGCTCTATCTCCTCTCCCAGGAAGTGTGAGGTAGTATGTGGCTTGAACCTGCGGCCTGCACACAGCCAGCACCAAGGTAACAACAATCTATCCGCTCCACCACTAGACTTCTCATCTTTAAGTAATTACTTAAGTGAATATCTGTATGGCCCCCATCCCTACATCCCTAAAGCCGTGTTCTAATGCATTTTGGACCCCCCCCCCCCCCCCCCCCCCCCAAGAAATCTCCTGTTTTCTGACGGGCTGAGCTTGGCAGGTATGCTGTATGTAGGGCAGGATCTCATCGTTTTTCAGTATGGATGCACGGAGTCTGAGGACAATAGCTAGAGCACTCCTCTAATGTAATTTTGACTATTTATGCACCCCATGGTAGGCTTCCCTAGCGCCTTAAAGGCACTAAAAACAATCATGGGGATTCATTCCCCCCAGATTCGGCATAAACATGGAGTGAATTCATTTTATGCCACCCCCAGTTTTTCTGTAAATATACTTGTGTTCCTAGTATTGATGATTTCTTATTTCTCCTATTTTTTCTTCGTATAGTATTGTATGTCTTTATGAATTGAATTCATAGCCAGCCCTAGGGCCTTTTGCGGTATCCTTTTAGCATAATTGGATAACTGTAACCTATCTTTGTACTTTTGCAAACTGTTAATAAAGTATCCAATCAATGTATGTATGTATGTATGTACATACTAGACTTACAGGCCTGAAAATCTAAATTAAAGGGGTTTCCATATATGGACATGTTAAGTTTGTAACGCCCACACCGTCCATCTCCATATAATGGGTATGTTACATCCACCCACAAAGAAAATGTAATTTAAACATACCGGTAATCTTATCAACTATAGGTTCGGGCTGCTGAGTGGCCCTCACATAACCTTATCTAAGTAAATCAGTTTCAACCTTCAGTTATTTAATCAATAGACAATTTATTCCATTCAGTAACAGTTTTCATTTAATCTCCACAGAAGACATTGTAGAAAGCATTTAGATTTGATGAGAAATGTGCATTCAACAAGAAGTTAATAATGTTAGACATAGCCTATCTAACAGGACGATCTGTTGGTCTCCATTAGCTGGTAGAAACACAAACTCAATGTGATGATGCATGAACAGTCACTCTCACACAATGAACCAGTTAGGTCCATTTAGCCTCGCAAGCCAGACAGCTCTTCCAACATCTTCGAATGCTACACTCTTGTATCTGTGTCTCGCAAATGATGTTAGGAAGCCGTCATCTGTTTGTTATTTCCATTCAGCAGTATCTATTTTAAGATATCTTAAAGTAGAATTCCCATTTCTGCTAAGCAGCAAGTTATTATGCTTAGACTCATTTTATTTACAGTAGGATTTATTTACGTGACTGCAGAAGAGAAACGGAAGTGAGGGTGGTGAAGGATATCCGTTTTATTTTCTGTGCATTTTCAGTGATTCTGATGTACAGACTGTTAGGCGGAAGCATTTGAAAATTGAGTGAGACAATAGTCTTTCTAGACAGATCACACACTCTTTCAATCAGAGAACCAGATGGTCAGTCACTTAAACAGTCACTCAGTCATTCAGGCGGTCAGTCAGTTAGCCAAGCGGTCAGTGAGATAGCTGCTGCTCTTGCAGTCTTGTAACAGTAGGTTGGCCAGGTCAGTGAGCTGGTGTTGGTAGGCCAGTCTGTACAATGTAGAAACATCATCACAGAAGCGCAGGAACCTACGCAGGTTCTGACTGCTAGCGCCTGCTGGACGACTCAGAGTCCACCTGGGAGAAAAAGCAAAGTGTGAAGCAGGGTGTTGTAACCATCAAGGACGATGACACATGAAAGAAGTTGTCAAAGGGTATTGCATGATTTGTAAATTCTCGGAGGCAGTGGTTCTCAACCTTTTCAGACCGCGACCCCCAAAATAATCATATTTTAACACCCTGACGAGCACTAAGAGTTGAGGCATTACATTTTGTATAACATGGTTCTGTTGTGAAAATAGCAGATCTACATGTAGATCGGCTATTTTCACAATTTCTGCCTAATATTTGTCAATTTGCCAATGTTTAATTTGTCATTTTAAAGGTATTAAAAAGTACTTAATACACTTAAACATAATTTGGGGACCCCCCCTGAGGGTCCCGACCCACAGGTTGAGAACCACTGCTCTAAGGATCAAAGTTTGTAGTTCAAATCGTACTTCTTGGAGACGTCTTCAAACAGACTGGAGGTCAGCGGCCGGTGTCGTTTCAGCTCCTCTAGGTACTGGAAGTCTCCATGAACAAGGACCTTCTGGTAGACTAGCTCCGCCCAGTCTGGACTGTAGTCGTAAGCCTCGGACACCACAAACACCTACGCACACACATACACACATAAGTACAGTACACTATCTGGGAGCTTGTGTGTGGTGGCTGTGTGCACAGTTCTAGTTTTTTTTTGGAGGGCATACGATAATTATTCCCTGCACGACATGCGCTCGTATAGGCCATACGCTCGCGAGTGGTCAATGGATGAAATGGTTAGTAGACGGTATACGCTTAAAAAAATACTTCTGCAACACAGTTAGTAGAACACACCACTGAGTGTGCATGTGATAATGTGTGTATGTGTGTGTGTACCTGGTAACATCGTGGCAGGGCTAGGGTAGCGATGGCCAGCTCAGCCTGATGCAGATTGACGATGCGTTGCTGTGAGCCCTCTTTCAGGAAGTGACTCTGCAGTAGCACCAGCTTAGCCATCCTCACACAACGAGTTGCTTGACGCACACACTGGTCCTAAGACAAATACACACACACACACACACACACACGCACACGCACACGCACACGCACACGCACACACACACACACACACACACACACACACACACACACACACACACAAGATCTTTGTTCCAGTCGAGCCAATGTAGTTGTTATTTAGTCATAAGCTGTTATAATCATTTCCGTTGGTTCAGTATTCATAGCATGCTGCATCACATTGGCTATCTTCTCTACTTTAGCGTGACACTGTTGTGTTGTACGATTAACTTATGAGAAAATATGGCGATACTAAGTTTTTGCCCGACAGTGCTGTATTGGAGCCATGAGCCCTCACACAGTATTTAGATAAAGGAGACATACATTATTTGAAACATTTTGAACAGCAGCGTTACCTTGGAGTAGCTCTCTGCGGCATCTTTAAGCAGATCAAACACCTTGGACAGACTTTTCTCCAACTCAGGAGTCACCACTGGATACACACAAAAGAAGATTAATGACAGCCCTGCCTATCTGCCTGTCTGTGTGCCTAGACAAACGAGTGCTCTCTGTCAAGCTTGGAATGACAGATTAAGGTTAAAACAGTGTCATCAGACAGTGTCAGGTCTACTTGGTCTCTGGTGAATTCTGTTCATCAGAGTAACACTTGTCTCTTAAATAGTTTCAGGACTGAGGGACATCTGTCTATATCACCTGCTGTCTGTCCCACCTGCTGTATGTCTCACCTACTGTCTGTCTGTCTGTCTGTCTGTCTCACCTACTGTCTGTCTGTCTCACTTACTGCCGCTAGAGGGCGCTATCCCCCTGGGCCATGGCTATTTTTTGTCATGGAATTCCCAAGAACTGTGTTCCAGAAATAAACAAACCACCCAGGAATTTTACTTAAAGGGGAAGACCACCCATTTTCAATATTGAACAATGTCATTAATATACCTTAGAGGAGTTGTGTGGAAATAATAAAAAAGTTCCCCCTCTTCTATGTTGCCTAAAACTGGAGGATTTTGGGGTTTGCATTGCAAATTACAACTTGATGACATCACACATCGTACTTTACAATACAAACCTCAAAATCAATCCTCCAGTTCTAGGCAACACAGAAGAGGGGGAACTTTTTTTTTATTTCCACACAACTCCTCTAAGGTATATTAATGACATAGTTCAATATTGAAAATGGGTGGTCTTCCCCTTTAAGTAATGACTTTATATTAAGTATCAACTGATGGTGGAAAAGTACATTTGTTTTTCCTCAAAATACAGAACGACAAAGAGTCACATACCTGACAAAATTACCCAGGTGGTTTGTTTATTTTTGGAACACAGTTCTTATATGATGCGATCGAAGATTCCCCTTAGAAGACAAAGAATAATGCCGTGTCCATGACCCGGTGAAGTCAGGACTTCAGTGCTCCATTATAGTCTTAATGGTTAAAAAGCTTCATAGAACATACAATAAAGCTACATAGAACTGACAAGTTAAGTCATTTGGATGCAAGGGGAGAGGGAGAACAGGTTAGATTTTTCTATTTTGGAACAACAGTTCCCTCAGGTTCTCCCAATACAACTACCTTCAACTTCCTCCCTGTGTCCATGTGGTGCCTGTCGCTGCCAACTGACAGTCTCCAGAGGGTCCAGAGTCCCACCGTTTCACAACCACCCTATCAATCAAATATTACAAACTAGAAGCTGTTTGCCTGCTCTGATCCACACAGACTCAGAGTCAACACGTGAAGGTTCATGTCATCTTCCTCAGTTCTACTCCCCTGCTGAACAGGTGCCCTGTCTAACCCCTAGGAGCCGCTAGTGTACCGACACGGTACACACCCTGTTGACTTCACAAACACTTAAAGGGGCACTCCACCACTTTTCAACCTATCTTCATATAATAGGTCCTCACTAATGTTCATGATAAAATATCATATTTTTTTTCTACTCAGTTTGGGTCTCATAGGAGAGCTGTGGGTGGGTCAAATCCTTCTACCGGTGACATCATCAATGGGAAATGCAAGCTAATAGAAACTGCAGGCTTTCTATTCCTGAAAAAGTTGCAATGTTAAAGTGGAAGCCATTGTTCTCGTGATAATAAAAATCTAAATATTCTTTTTCAAAAAAATATATATATTTTTTTTTTTGTCAAACGATGATGTCACCGGTAGAAGGATTTGACAGCTCGCCTATGAGACCCAGACTGAATAGAAAAAAAATTGTGCTATTTTATTATGAACATTAGTGAGGACCTATTATATGAAGACAGGTTGAAAAGTGGTGAACTAGTGAACTACTCCTTTAACAATGCATTAACCACTTAAGCCATATACTGTATTCTCTCGTACAGAAAATAGGAAATCGAAAACTGCAACGAGGTTGTAGATCTGCTATTGTTTTACAGAATGTTTCACTTATTTGAGAAAAATGATTATTATGGCATGCCCAGAATATACTATAGACATATGCTAGGGTTCATGTACCGAAGGCCTTAAAGGAGTGTGGATCCCTAGCATCCTTTAAAATCGCCCTAGCAAACCTAGCCCAAACTTACCCTCCCCTGACCCTTCTTTGTATTTTCCTACTGTATATATATTTTTTGCACTGTTTTTTTTTCCCCCTGACTATAACTACTGCATAGTACTGTGTTCTATCCGTCTGTCATTCAATGTTTTATGAGATACTTCAATGGTTTCCTGTGGAAATAAGCCAAGTGCATTTCTAGGATCTCCTTTTAGTTGACCTTGTACCAGTGAACTGTACCGTCATGAAACTGTACCTTTTCCTATGCAAACTTCTAATAAAGTCATCAATCAATCAATCAATGTGGTTATAACACCAATTGTATTTGCAGATGAAACCCAGGATCTCTGTAGTAGTCGGTGAGTGTTCCCTCTACACCACAACTGACAACCCTCTATGGTAAATCCCCCCTTTTCATCAGTGGGGGCACGTATATCACAATGCACCTCTTAAGGGGTAGAGCCCGCCCAATGTGGATCCTGATTTACCACCAATTACAGATGTTTTGACGGAGTTATTTTAGCACAAGTCTCACCCCAGGGTTGGGACTCAATGATCTTGAGTTGCGTCCTGGCGGCCATTTCGTGGTTCTCTCCGATCTCTCGCCTCATGCTGAAACAGAGGGCCACCATGTTGTGTTTTTCACTGTCTCCGGGAAGACAGCGCTTGATGTAGTCCAACAGAGCAGCCTTCAGACTGGAGCTCTACACACCACCAACACACAACATTGGGTTTTTAATGGGTTAATCACTTAAGCCTTATATACTGTAGTCTTAATATATAAGTCTGTCCCAAAAGGTAGATCGTGATCTACCTGTAGATCACAAAGGCTGTGCAGGTAGACCACATGACATGCCCATAAAAAAAATATATATATATCATTAAATTAAAAGAAAATATATTTTGATTGGACATCGAGAAGGGCCTGTCAGCTCCCTTCATGGCTTCTAAAGTAGGCAAACCCCTACAATGCAATGCTTTGTGCTTTTGTCAGTAGCATTACAAAGAACCCAAAAACCTAACACTTCCATACAGAATGGGATGAAGATTTCTTTCCCCACTATTTCCAAGTGCGTTTTTCTTATATGCAATGCCAGTGCCGCTATTCCAAAAATATTTTTGGGTGGGTAGATAATGTTGAGCTATTTAAAAAGTAGCTTGCAAGTCAAAGAACTATGGGCACCCGACAACATAGCAAAAGTAGATCTGCTATTTTTTAAGCATTTTGGAAAGCTTTGGACAATAATTTGACAATAATGACATACAGGGATGACAGTTTAAAAGTGGCAGTTTAACAGATTTCTTTTGTACTGTGCTTCACTTTGATGTGACACGAGGGAGTTAGGCATGTTAAAATTACAGTCTTGTACTATAGTAAGGCCTCATCTCCCCAGTTGTGATCTTTAGTGCCCAGACCCCATGTTGGGAACAAACAGTACTGAGCATTATAGTATAGTGTGTAGTGTTGGTGTACATTTATGATCTTGTGTGTGTTAGTGTGTGTTACCTGTCCAGGTGGTCTGTCTACATTCTTCCTCAGGAGTATCTCAAACCTGTGGTTCTGATGAAGCAGGTCAAAGATGTAGGTCATGTCATTATACCTGCCGATACCTGTCAACAAACGCACCTGCACACACACACACGCCCACGCCCACGCCCACACACACACACACACACACACACACACACACACACACACACACACACACACACACACACACACACACACTTTGTCAGCACGATTCATGTATAATGTGTTTACTGTGGCTCTGGTTTTAATTTGAATTAAAGTTCAGTTGGTTTCTGTTAGACTTATTTATAGTCTTGTCTGCGTTGTTTTATTTATTGTTATAAGTTCCTCTATATTGATGATATCTGTTGTATATTCAAGGGCAGCTGTAATGAAGTCCAAGAAGTTGTCACACAAACAAACAAAAAAAAACATCAAGTTCACATTGGAGTCGTGCATAGTGGATATATCTGGATAATATCTTTAGCGCCTAAATTCCCCCAGCAGTATCAAGAAAGGTCTTATCTTAATATTAATGGTTGTTTATCTGCCACAATAGTGCTGTTGTCTATTGCAGAGTGTGACTTACTGTAGATGAGAGCTGAGGAGGCAAGGTCTACCTTAATAGATCACAATCCTTTTTAAATGTATTTATACATCATCACTGTCACAAAAGCTTTGTACTGTTTTCTTTTTTTTTTCATGAATCAACACCCTGCTTTGTCATACAAGAGCTTGGCGAAGCAACGTGCGTCTTTACTCCATCTGCGACCCCTAGCGTCCCGAGTGTTGTGTAAAAGCAGTGAAAATATTCAATCCACAAGCTCATTGTATTGTAGATGGGCTACTTCTGCTATTTGATATTGAAAGTGAAAGTGGTTTGTGGGTTTTCTAAATATTGAACCAGTGAAAAGTATTAACAAGAGCTTGTGCCTAAATAATAACTACATTGCATCAATTGGATTATTGGAACACAGGTTTGTTTTCTTTTCCATTTGCTGAAAAGTAACAGTTTTGGGCAGGCAAGTTTTCCACCCGACAGCGACCATATATATTTAAATGACATCACAGGGCATGGCTGCTCAGAGTGATGGGTAGAGTCTCACCAGCAGGCCGTACTGCTCGCTGGGAGCCAGGTGGGCGTGGCTCAGGTGTCGGGCTGCCTGGAGAACTCGGACGATCCCCTCCATGTTACAACTCAGACTGAAACAGTCATGGACCACGATCAACACCTCCACGACTACACAGAGACAGAAATACCCACACACAGAGAGACAGAAAGACAGATGAGTGTGTTTCATTTATAAAACTTTGTCAAAGCTTTAGTCATTGCTGATTCCTTCCATGTGCACTGCCAGCACCCCGTTGTCACATGGAGTGTTTAGTGTGTACAGTACACCCCCCACCATTTGACAACAGGGAGTTGTCTACACCAGTGGCTCCCAAATTCATTAGCTCATGACCCAATAGAGAAATTAGACTTTTTCCACTGGACCGATCTACAAGCTCAAAGCGCCATGTTGTGAGCTTGTAGATCAGAATTTCTTTGATTTATTAATGAAATGACTTAGTAAAATCTCCAGCTCCCCTCCCTGCTGATCAGACATCAAGACCAACCAGTAGGAGTTTTAAAGTGCAGTGAAGAGGACACGGTCACCTGCCAGCTTCCCACCCACTAATACATGATTTATACATGGTTGTGTGCGCTGTTGTGCACCAAAAACAGTGGTGAGCTTGTAGATCAAACAAGACCTTGTTGTGCTTTCATCTCTTTTTATGCCACCCAGACTTTGACAAATGTTTAGAATCTCTTGTTTCGGTTTTCAATATTGAGAAAAAAGTACCCCTGGGGGGTACATTTGCCCTTTGCAAAGTTAATTCATGCGTCTTTTCTTTGTAATTATCAATATACTTCCCCCTCTTTCTTTTACTAACTATTTGAAACAGAGTGCCTCTGAATGTAGTGTGTGTGTGTGTGTGTGTGTGTGTGTGTGTGTGTGTGTGTGTGTGTGTGTGTGTGTGTGTGTGTGTGTGTGTGTGTGTGTGTGTGTGTGTCTTACTGCAGTCCAGTTTGCTCAGTGGTACAGTGGAAAGGAGGTCAAGTAGACTGAGTCCAACCAGGTTGGGGTCACCACATAGTTTGGCCAGCTGGACAAAACTCTCTCTCCCTTCTGATGGCCTATACACTTGTCTCTCAACTGGATTAATAAACAGACATAACAGTTAAAAAATAAAATCACAATACAATAATTAAAAGGCAAGGTGACACATGTGAGCTTGAATATCAGTGTCACTCAAACCTTTGAGTGACCATAGTGCTTAAGTGGTTAATTAATCTACACCTCCAACTTCTCAATTATTCCAAAAAGTAACTAATAGAATAATCGTTAAAAACATGAATGAGCAGGGGGCAGAGTGCCTTCCACAGTTCTGCACTTCCGCCAGTCCTATTTTACCAGTCGCGCCATGAACTGCAGCGGCGGATGAGGTATCTAGCTTTTTATATCTGTGGATGCTAGGGTTTTCACAATTATTACATAATCGTCTAATCGCAATTATTTGACATAATCGCAATTATTGCGATTATATATATATTTACATGTTGAAAAAATGTTTATATATGTTCAAACATTTAAAAAATAGCAGATCTACAAGCTCACAACACGTCGCAATGGTGGTAAAATGTCATAATCGTGACAGCCCTAGTTGTTGCAGCACCTACAAAAGCTAGTGTGTCTCACCAGTGAGTGTGTCTTGTGTGGAGGACAGTATTCCCTGTACTGTGGCGTTAGCAACCAGCTGGGCTACCGTGTTGGGTTGAAGGTTCTGGACTTTGATAAACGCCTGAGCCTTCTGGTAGCGCTCCGGCTGAGAAGACATGAGGACCTGAGAGAGCACAGCCTGGGGATCCTCTTTGTAGAGATCACTGAAAGAACAGTCCAACTCCTGGAGGGGAAGATTTTGTATTTTTATTTTCTTGGTAATGTCCCATAGGAATTAATGCAAAACAATGTCAACTGTGCACTTTCTGGTCCACACTGGATGAAAATGGCCGTCTCAGGGCATTGGTGATATTTTACAATAAATACAGAGACACGCTTTCTGAAAGCGAACATTATATTTTTCAGCGAGAGAAGCGTAGAGGAGCAACACATTACCTGAAAACAGTAGGTACTCAATACATCGATGGTTAGATATCAAGTTTAGTAAGCTTGTTTTTACTGCGGTCATTAAAAAAAACAAAGGAGGATGAAGTCTCTTTGAACACACACCTGACAAACAATAACACCTATTCCTTTTACTGTAGTTTCCCGATCAATGTCTGATGAATGGGCATGACAAACCTACCTTACCTTGGCAGTGGCAACTGTTATACAATAATTTTCAAGTTGGAGCCATACTTAGTAGGTAATCTTGGAAAGAAATGGTTCTAGGGCCATGTGGCCCATCTCTCTATGCCTATCTTTACCACTAATTTCGCACCAACACCAGGATGTTGTAATTTCCATGTTTGTACATGGAATAATACAATGGAAGGGCCATTTAACATTGCCAGCCAAATCGGATGGTTTGCATTGAGCCTAGCGGCTAGCAGAGGCTAATGTAAACAGGAAGGCCTGGTTTAGCAGTGACGTCATAATTGTATCCTTTTTTTTCACGGTTTACGTGTTGATACCATCCGAAGGTAAGCTAACCATTTCGCTCCGTCTATTAACCCAAATAAAAGCTTAAACAATGCTTTTATATAAAAGTCGATTAAAGTCGCTTGGCAGGGAAGTCCATAGTGAGATAGTTGATCTGAAAGTCGACTGGCGTCCAAGTTGTTAATTTAAGTGGACAGCTAAATTCCAACAAAGATGATTTAAAGGTTATGCAGCCATCGACCATTTGCCAGATATTGTACAGTAGTTGTCATGGAATATAATAAAACAGTTGTATGTAGTCATTGGTTAGCGCCTGTTGACTGGAGAATGGTTGGATAAAGAAATTGACTTCACAGTGGTTGAAGTTTAACCTCTTCAAATTAGAAATGTATGACTTCCTGTTGTGTCAGGAAGGAAGGCAGTATTATCCCTGGCCTTCATCCACCATGCACAGTCAACATCCTACCCTACAGCAACTTAAACTATACAGAAGTTCCATTGATCCAAGTTGGAACACAATCAATCGATTGATCGTTAAAATAAACATGCTCTGAATCGGCTGCCGTGTTGTCTGCCGTGGTCAGATAGGTAGGCCGCGAACGTTAGGATCTAGATATAAAGTAAAAGTGTACCTTGGAGAGCTCGTACAGGCTGAGGACCTGCTTACAGTAGTTACTGCCATGGCGACAACTGTTGACCAGTGTCTTCAGCTGACAAAGCACCTGGTCGTCAGTCGGGGGAGAATATGTGAAGTCAAAGGACAACAGAGTGCTGACTGATGGAGCTGAGAGAGAGAGAGAGATGGGTGGTGGGGTTATATTCAGAACATACCGTACCACTGAGTTTATAGATCACATGAAGACATTCTAGTGTAGACAAGTTCATGAAGGGAAAAAGGAGAGAGGGGGAATAGAATAAGGGATGTGCAACATCAAGGTTAAAGCACCTCTCCATTTTATTTATTTTGTCTTTTATTTTACAGCTACTCATTGATGCCCAGCATGAATCTGTGTATTGATCCTATAGGCACCATAAACATTTTTGACAAAAAGAAAAAAAGTGCTTTATGAGTGCAAAGTTCAATATTCTATTCTACATTTGAGGTGGTATTTGGCTAGCCTGGTAAACCCTCCTTCAGGAAAGCACATTTGCAAAAATGCAATGCAATTTCCAGGTAGGGTGGTTTATCAGGCTAGTATTTGGATAAAAGGGATAAAACAAAAGTATGATTATTATCCAGATCCCACTGACTGGTTATTTGGTTGACAAATCTAGGCTCTACCGTTCTGGATTCCAGAGGTGAATCAAAGCGGTGCTCTGAGACATCGCTTTTGCTTTCAATTTCACTTTATATCACCTTCACGAGAATTGGCCTAGTCTACCTGGCTGCCATGGCAGCGTGAGTTGTGATTTCAAAGCACCACCAAAACGCAGATTGGTGAGTAAGTTATTCTGGAGGGTGGTTTTAAAGGTCACAATATGAAGATTAAATTAATGTCAGGGGTCAAACGGATGCTTACAGGTAGTGAGGTTTCTCCCAGCCTGTGCCTCGGTCACTTCCTGGGTGTCAGGCTGGAGTTCTCCAGAGGCCAACCCACGGCACCGTAGCACCACCCGCATGTCACTGTGGTAATAGGAGAAATAGCGACACACGCGGCTCGCCTCGTGGACACGCCCCTCATCCAACAACTGGCCAATGAGCTCAGAGAGGACTTCCTGTTCCTCGGAATTCCCTGCCGAGTCATGGTTGGCAGCCTCCTCTGTGGGCGTGGACAGACAGGGTTATTATAGTTGACTAAAACTGACAAAGTAACAGATCTAGAATTGACAAAAGATTTTAGTCAACTGAAATAAAAACTAAAAACAAGGCTTTACAAAATGTATTGTGTTTTTCTTGAGTGCCAATCCCGAACTAGTTCGGCTTTATTATCGTATCGCAGAGTGCCGATCCCGAACTAGTTCGGCTTTAAAAAAAAAAAAAAAAAAAAAATTGAAAAATTTTTTTTAAAATTTTTTTTTTTGGACCCCATCAAATCTGGTGAACATGATTTCAATCGCGATTTTGCATGTTCCACCCCCATACAACCCCATCTAACATACAGGGCAGCCATTTTTGTTTACATAACATGTAAAACATAATGGCTATTATCTCAAGAATGCCTGAACGGATTTCCAATCGGATTTTTTTGTTTGAAAGCTGTGAACAAACTGCACAAATCCACTCCAATGCAATGGATTTTTTAGAGCTCATTCTTCTCTGTTTTTTTCCCATGCATGAGGTGTGCAAGGTTTAATCGTGGCTAAATTGCAGAAAATAGATCTTCTAAAATGCTTGGTAGCCAATAGCTAACTTCAAGCTAACTTCATCCTCTTCCTGTACATGCACAAAGGAAAGTGTTCAGGCATGTCATGGCTGCAGGGCTTGTGCATATACCAGCACTGTCTAAGTAGAATTCTCTGGTCATTGGGGCCCTCTAGTGGTGAAAAAGGGGGCACTCAAAGAGTTAAAATCTCTTTGCAAATATTTCATCCATAAGCCTATAACTTTCGCTACTTTCTCCAAAAATAGCGTAAAAACCTAATGAAAAAAAACGAAATTACGATAAAAAGATAAAAACAAATGAAAAATTCAAAATTGTAATAACCTTGGGGCAGATCATCCATTGTGAGGTCACTCTCCTGGTTCAGAGCAGAGATCTTGGAGAAACAGAACTGTTCGTTGACCAGCACCTCGTACCTAGGGTTGTCACCATCAGTTCACCATTAATTAAGTGTGCCTGCTATGCAATAGCAGAACACTTATTGTAATCCGCCATACTTAAGTCAGTCAGTCAGTCAGTAAGTAATGTTCTTGCAAATTTCTGCTCGTAATAACTGCCGCACAATTTACGCCACCGCCGCAATATATACATCAAAACGTGCGGCTCGGCCGGGAATGGTGTGCTATTACTTTTCTTTCCGATCCGCGTTACCATTGCGACGTAATTCGCAAAAAACGACGCCAAAAAACCCCATTGACTTAGAATGGGGGAAACTTCGGCACGTAATAACTGCCGCACAATTTACGCCACCCCCGCAATATATACATCAAAATGTGCGGCTCGGCCGGGAATGGTGTGCTATTACTTTTCTTTCCGATCCGCGATACGATTGCGATGTAATTCGCAAAAAACGACGCCCAAAAACCCCATTGACTTAGAATGGGGGACTCCGAAAAAAACCCAGAAACCTTGGCGCCACATAACTCTGCCATACTTTTGCCTAGCAACGTGATTTAAACTTTAAAATGCACACACAACTTTGGTCTTTTTCCGGCCAATAGGGATGAGCTGTAATTGATTAAGCCCCGCCCCCTCTGTAACAGGAAGTGTCCTTCGCCAAACAGGAAGTGCCTCTATAACTCATGAACCGTTTGTCGTACAGACTCGCGGCTGGTATCATAATTCTTTTTTTTTCTCAATTTTTTTTTTCTCAAATTTTTTTTCTCATTTTTTTTCTCAAAATTCTTTTTTCTCAAAAATTTTTTTTTTCTCAAAAATTTTTTTTCTCAAAAATTTTTTTTTCTCAATTTTTTTTTTCTCAATTTTTTTTTTCTTTCCGATCCGCGATACGATTGCGATGTAATTCGCAAAAAACTACGCCCAAAAACCCCATTGACTTAGAATGGGGGACTCCGAAAAAAACCCAGAAACTTTGGCGCCACATAACTCTGCCATACTTTTGCCTAGCAACGTGATTTAAACTTTAAAATGCACACACAACTTTGGTCTTTTTCCGGCCAATAGGGATGAGCTGTAATTGATTAAGCCCCGCCCCCTCTGTAACAGGAAGTGTCCTTCGCCAAACAGGAAGTGCCTCTATAACTCATGAACCGTTTTCTCAAAAAAAAAAAATCTCAAATTTTTTTTTTCTCAAAATTTTTTTTCTCAAATTTTTTTTTCTCAAAATTTTTTTTTCTCAATTTTTTTTTCTCAAAATTTTTTTTCTCAAAATTTTTTTTTCTCAAAAAATTGTTTTTCCTCAATTTTTTTTTCTCAAAAAACTTTTTTTTTCTCACAAAACAATTTTTTTCTCACAAAAAATTTTTTCTCAAAAAAACTGTCGTTAAAGTGCGACCCGTGATAACGGCCAAAAATGCGCCAAAACGCCACTAATTAGTCGAAATGGCTGTGGGTGGTGTCATATGAAGAACCATAATGTTAAAGCTTATGCAAAAAATGCTAATGTTAAAAAATGTAACGCTAATGCTAACACCAACCGCTACACAAGGTTGCACAGACTTAGCGAGCTGCAGGCACACTTAAAATTTCTTGGAAATTTTCTTTTCTAGTTGTCATATAATATTAATTGTTTTAGGCACCGAACATTACATTAAAATTTGAATTTCTGTTTGTTTAAAATAAATTGCAAATGACAAAGAAATGACTGACAATCCCTGGTGCCATGCAATTAATCAGTTTATAATCATTTATATCAAAATTCTGCAGAGAAATAGGGAATCAAATAGCGGAAATACCATGAAGACAAAGAGGAAAAGGAAGACGAGTCGGCCTCCTCTGAACCGACAGGTGACAGCGGTGGGAACGGGAGGCTGAACATGCCCTCTGTCTCCATGGAAACACGCAGGAGAACCCGCTCCTGGATACGATTGGTCCAGAGGCATTTCTCCAGAAGGCGAAGGCGGGGCAGGGGAACCGGATCGACCCGGGACAGCCAATGGCCTGCCAGACTCAGCAGCACACGCCGCTCCTGTCAAAGGTCACACATTACAGTTTAGATGCCAATGATATGGGAAGTACATGTTGTGAATTTGTCAACTCACAGTCTAATATTATCTTTAACCGGATACACATTATTAAGCATTATTTTATGCTTTAACTATTAAAAAATAGCAGATGTACAAGCTCACAGCGCGGCACCGAGTGCCGCGCTGCGAGCTTGTAGATCTGCTATTTTTGAAAAATTGTGAACATTTTTGTGCAAGTCTGAGCTTGTATATCATCAGCTATTTTTCAGTAGCTAAAGTATAACATAATCCCAGGCTTAAATGATTTAATAAACTAGTCTAGGACTCAAAATCGGGATCAGCATCTGGCCCAAAAAATCTCATCTCATCTCATCTCATTCACCTGGGTTCTCAGCAGTTCTGTCTGGGTTGAGGAGATGTGAGGAGTGGTGTTGTCTTCTTCAGTCTGGGACCAGAAGAACTGGGCGGCTGGTTCTGGACGGGTACCGTTGGTCTCAAACTGCTCATGGCATCTCCTCCAGAAACACACCCTCGCCTCCCTCCGCCCCCAATGCCGCTTGCCCTTCTGGGTAATTAACTCCTGGTGCAACTGATCAGAGAAAAATAGGTTGAAATGTATCACCCGCAGTGATGACGGTCACAGTGAAGATGGTTGTTCTCAATGATGGACCCACAAGTACCCTTTGATGATCTGGGATCAGATCCCACTAGAACCAAATGTATTTACCAAAACCTCAGTCTGGACCCATTTGTGGGTTATGGACCCATTTTTATGGGTCACGACGAGTAGATATTCATTTATTTTTAGTTTCCTACATTTAGTTTTTAAACATTATTTCAAAAGATTTAAAAAAATTATCCGAAAAACGTTTCATTAATTAGACGTTTTGATGTGCTATTTTCACTTAACTAGTTTGGGTCGCGGGTAGATAAAATGTAATCTTTTGGGTCTCGAGCTAAACAGTTTGGGAACCACTGGTCTATCCTACACTGTATGCCTCTCAACTTTCGGTCCCCCTCCTACGCCGTCTGCTTTCCTAGATGTTGACTCATTCTATGTCTCTGGGTATATTAGCATCAGATAAATTACCTCAAAGATCGAATCTGAACTTTGTTTTCCGTGTTGACGTCTCACCTGATTGATCAACAGGCTGTCTACAGGCAGGGCTGCCAGCTCCGCCACCTGCCTGGCCTGGGGGAAGAGGCCTGCAGCCTGCAAGCTGTCCACCAGGCCCTGGTACTCTGTCTGGAGCTCCTGCTGGGAGCACGGCTGCAGGAGTCTGCTAGAGACACACACTGGACCAGCCTGAAGAACCTCTGACAACTGGCTCAGCTTTTTAAAGTCAGGACCTGGACCAACACAAGAGAGAGTTGAACGCACCCATACACAAACAGACACGCATGTATGCATGCGCGCACACACAGAAACAGACGTGCATAAATATATACTGTATGCAGGTCTATGCATCCATGGACACACACACACACACACACACACACACACACACACACACACACACACACACACACACACACACACACACACACACACACACACACACACACACACACACACACACACACACACACAGTATAGTATACAAACTGTATATTGTCTATATAAAGTGTATCAAGTATGTTAAGATATTAATTACCCAGGCCAGTACACACCATTACACACACACACACACATATATATTATATATATATATATATATTATATATATATATATATTTTCTTTTTTTTTTTTAAGACTTGAAATAATGCTTAACCGATTTCGTGCCACCGACATGAAAGGGTTAATTGTCCAAAGTGCCGGTCGATTTCTCCGTCCGCGGCCAGTCTCTTATTTTGAAGGCCGGAAGTAGATCGAGCTCACAATTCCCACTTGACGATGTTCAAGATTCACCCGTGACTAGTTCCGGTCCCGAGCGTACACAATGATCTAAGATGGATGCCTCCATGGTTTTGCTATTCAAAAGTGTTTTTTGGATTGGTTTCTATAGGATAGGATCACTATTGTGTGCACGTGGATGCGCGATGATGATGAATTGGCGACTTCACCCGTGCCAAGGGTTTTCACCGGACCGAAGGTAACCAGCGCCACGTTTACTGTATATACAGTATATTTCGCCAGTCATCCCGCGATCAGCACTGTAGACACCTTTTAATATTTTGCAAGTCATCGTGGGATTGGCATTAATTGAGTTAATATGTTTTGCTGGCCTCTTTGCTCTGTCTCAAGTCTAAAAATCACAACCAAGTGTGAAGTGAGCAGTGCTATTTATGAGTTCATTTCATTAAGCGTCCTGCGAAGCTTGGCCAATGTGACTGGGTGTACAACAAACTTTGAACGCTTTGTGCCAAGATGTAGGCCAGATGTAGGCCACGCTTCGCGTCCCTGACAAAGCCAGGGGCACAGCTCAAAAAACTCTAAGAAGTGATGTTCTATACTCCTGGTATGCAAAGGATTATTCATTTACGAACATGTTTCATTATTGCATCAGTCGGCAAATGTTCAAAAGGGGATCTCTGATAATAAAACCAAAGAACTCAGTCGGCACCCAGAAGCAACAGCAGTGCCTTGATGAAATAATATTCTGTATTCTGTAATGCCTTTTTCATCCTCGCCACCACCACAGGTGATATCCCAGGCCAGGATACTTCATACGGTATCCAGAAATTAAATGGATTCTCACGGTGGAATAACTACCTGTCAAAACATGGTATTTCACGTAAGTACTGCGGACATGAAAGACCATGTTTTCTCAGTGTCCTGCGGACATGAAAGACCATGTTCTATCTGAGCCAATTTCTACATCTGTCACTTCAAAATTAGATGAGGCCTCTCATTTAAACTAATACATCAAGTGAGAAGCATCTTGCATTAGTTTTGACAGCTGACAGAAGAACAGAGGGAGTTTGATGTTGTAGCGGCAGCCCTGCGGGGTGGATTATCCTTAGGTTTGGTGTTATTTGTAAAGCTGCTGTCCTGTCTTATTATGTATCTGCTTATCTGAATCAATATCACACTGACACAGGAGTGTCTGGTGGTGATATTGATTCAGGCATCTAAATAATTAATTATGCTATTGTTATTTAATATAAAAGCGATATCCAAGCACACCGCGGCTGGGTTTGAAATCCCGACATTAGTAAATGGTAAATGGTGCATTTGTATAGCGCCTTTATCTAAGGCGCTGTACAGAAAATGTGCATTACATTCACCCATTCATACACACACATTCATACACCGATGGCAGAGGAAACCATGCAAGGCAGAGCCTTCTACCTACGGATAGCTGCGTCACTCCTGTTCACTTCATGGAGCCAGATCTTCTACGCACACATCTATTGGCGTATAGTGACAAACCGCGAACCGGATGCATTACAGAATGCATTGAAGTCTATGAGGGGTAAAGGGACAACGAACCACGTGACCAGCGCCGCTTCTGACCCCGCAATGGCAGAACTCTCTGATTAGACGACTCTGAAGCAAGGCACCAACCTGCTCACCGGGAGCAACTAGGGGTTCAGAGTCTTGCTCAAGGACTCTTCGACACTAACTCTGGGGGAGCCTGGGATCGAACTGGGAACCCTTCGGGAACCCTCTGTGTTCTAATGACGGCCACTCTACCCCTGAGCCACTGCTGCCCCACTCAATGTGTTAAAGAAAACCAGTTCCCTGGTTTGATTCCCATTTGTTGCATGCCACTGCTCCTACTCTCTCTCCCTGTTTCCTGTTTCTTTACAGTACCTGTCAAATAAAAAAGCTCCAAATCTACTTAAGAAAAGGACCATTTGGTTAAATGGGTAAAATTAATAATCAGGATTTGGCTGCATATGAACGTTCTCACCGTTGGACTTGAGCAGTCCGTCCATCCCCGCCAGGAGCACCAGCAGTCTGTGGAGTTCGTAGCGAGTAGCGCATCGCTGCAACATCGTCATCAACAACACCGATGCCTGGCTCTCCACCCACTGGACCGGGAGGCCCCCAGGGACCACACACACACTAGACCGCAACTACAACACAAGGACAGAAACAGAGAGGGGTTACAGAGAGAGAGGAGATGAGGCCGTGGTCGTCGTGACATGGGTGTCACTATGGCGGTATGCTTACAGCTACGAGGCTCCGCTGGAAATCCAACAGTTTGTCCTTGGCCTGAGAGAAGTTCTTATGGTCTGAACATAACTCAAACATCTGGAGGACATGAACCAACACACAGTCCTGTTAGAGAGACAGAGAGAGACAGGAAGTCAGTCTCAGGAGAATCATTATTTCCCCTCAAGTCATTGAAAGTAAAAAAAATCACACCAGTGTGAACTGAGCGGTGGTGTCCATTCATTTCAAAGCTGTGTGTGTGTGTATGCGCACGCGCGCATGCGTGTACATTTCAAGGCTGCTCAACAGCACCTCTCTGGTCACTTAGCGGTATTGCAGGCCAGGCTCAGGCTACAGACACACATAGGGCGGATTCACACTGCAATCCGTTTGATTAGAACTGATTCTGAAAACGGTTGCTGGTTCACGCTGGCCAGCATTCACATTGGCATGCCTTCTGGCCTCCCTGGAGATCACTAGCACTATACGTCCCGATCCTATAGGTGGCGGTATGCACATAGTGCCTCGCTGTTGAATACAGACGTCATCAACTATGCGACATTGCTGATTCTGGTCGCCAAGAAATTCAGGCACGAAAGTTGATGTAACAATACAATGACGCGCGACAGCGCAGTGTGGAACAGTGTTACAGTGATCCCCGACGACCAAACCTTTTCTGAGTCGGGGTCTCGCACCCCCCGAAGTTCACACCTCGAGAACTGTTTAACAAAGAAACAAGCCTATTTGCATATCAATAGACCTGTATAGTAGGCGTCGAGTGACGTTCGCTGATCTACCAGCTCACAATGCCTCGCATCCGCGACGCGTTGTGAGCTTGTAGATCTGCTATTTTCCAGGCGCAGAAATGAATGAATGATGACGAGCGAGTCACTGTGTCAGACTTCCAGCGCAGCGCACGTTATTATTTTTATTATTTAATAATCAACATAGCCTACAATTGAAACGCTTTCACAAGCCACAGTGTGGCTTAATTAATGTTCACATTAAGGGTAACAAGCACGTCAAGCAGGCACACTGCATGCACTGCACATTACATTAGAACAAGTGTGCTAGTGAGTGCAAATCAGTGGCTTCCTCAAAGAAAAAGAAACGAGGCGAAAAAGCGTTGGTACACTAGTATTAACGCTACGACACCAAAACGGGACATGCCCGTGCTGTCTTCGGCTGGAGAGTGGAGTCGGAGATGCTACTGGTGCTGCTGATGATGATGATGATGATGATGAAGAGAAGTTGGCGGTGTTGACGGACTCGGATTTATTGGACGGGTGATGGGTTGTGATTCTAGGTCTAGGATGTCAGGGTTAAATAAATGTATCTTTTTCATCTGTGGAGCTGCCAGTTTTTAGCAGAGCATCCTTAACTTTATGATAGTGTAGTTTGAGCCACTTGACTTTAGCACGGCATTGTTCTATTGTTCTGTTAAATCCACGCTCACGCATATAGGCCTACTCACTGATTACCGAAAATATGTCTGCATTTTTGTGGGTATTGTCTAATTGCGTTTGGATGTCAGCGTCTGCGCAAATCTCCAGCAAGCAAGCAATCTAACGCGTCGCTGATCTTATGGCCATGTCGACAACTGTTACCTAGTGTTTATTTGTGGCGACGCCTGACTCGTCGAATTTATATGAGGTCACGTTCAACATCAAAACCGGTTTTGTGGACGGTTGCTTCACACTGCAGCTCACCATTCACAAGGTCGCATCAAGCAGCCTCGAGACTACCTCTTGAGGTGGTTTCGAGGCTATCCGGTTCTGAGGAAAACCGCAGGCTTCACACTGTCAAAACCGGTCTAAACATCTGCCAAGTAGCCTCGAGACCGGTCCCGAGACTGCAGTGTGAATCCGCCCATAGACACACGCATAGCTACACACACGGTCACGCTAAGGAGACGGTGTGACCACCGCTCAAAAACAGACATTATCGATGTGTATCTATAACAGTGGTTTTCTTTTTTTTTCAAGGAATTTCAAGGAACGCCATAACTCTCAAAGTGTACAAAAAAAATGTAATGTAAATGTTCCATTTGTACACTTTCAGAGTTACAGACCTGTGAGAGTCACACTGACCCCCCCCCCCCCCCACGGAACCCAGAGGGTTACTCAACCTCACTTTGAGAACCACTGATCCATATGTTCATTGGTTATCTCATCTACCTTCTGGAAGAGCTGGAAACCTCGGAGGAGGGGCCTAACGTGGCCCCGCCCCAGCAAGACCCTCCAGATGATTGACAGGTCATGGAGACTCCAGGAGTGATGACGCCAGCTCTCCTCCAGGTGGGCGGTGGCTTCCGTGGCTGTGACATCATCGACGGAGGACAGCAGCCATACGCACAGACACTGCAGAAGCTCAGCCTCCTGTCAATCAAAAGCACAGAGACACACTCACACACACAAACACAGCAGTATAGTTCTGAAGCCAGAATTTAGAAGATGACATGCCACTGGAGAACTGTTTATATGCTAACCAGTCTGTTAATAGCTTAGTTCTTTTACATTCCTTGTCAGCAAAAAAATCATGATGTAGGGTCCAGGGTAGGGGACCACCAGGGGTCCAAAAAGACCCTTTTGGGAGTGTAAAAATGTAACAGGACCAAAGGCCCTTTGTACACACTCAGAGTCAAATAAATACATTTTACAGTTTTACTGTATTGCACTCAGAGTCAAATAAATACATTTTACAGTTTTACTGTATTGAATGGGCTAGCAAACTGGAGGTCCTTGAAATTAACGATAAAAAATGTATGCACACACTGCCAACTTGCACGGTCAAGGGAAAAGTATTAACGAAGCAACATTTTGGTCATGTTGACCTTCCACAGGCATCTGAGAAAGGTCTACGTGACCGTAACATGTCCTTGAAATGAAAAGGGTTGTGAATGGAGAACCGAAGTCTGACATCACTGCCGCTAGAAGCCACTATCCCACTGGGTCACAGAGTTAATCTTTCCATTGCAAATTCCTTAGGGTCATTTTAGATCGTGTCATACCAGTAAGACTACCTAATCGGGAGATAAGCAACCGTCAGGTCGCATGTATACACAAATTGGCCTTACCAACCTCATGGTGGCGCTAGAAGAGGGGCATGTGAGAAATCAGTGGCGGAGGTTGTGGTTTGCCAGCCAAGGAGTGTGTGTGCAGTTTGACATGGATAGGGGCAACGGTGCCGGAGATAAGAGTAGGGCCGTGACGTGACGGACAGCCGGTGGAGGTTTTCATAGTAACTTGCGACCTGACGGTCGCAATAAGAACTGTGTTAAAAAAACAAACAAATCAGCCCTATCTGATGATTTTACTCATATTGAATGAAGCATCAAATGTACTAATTTATCCAAAGAGCATATTTTTCTTTGCTCCAAACACAGACATTATCAAATGTAAAGGTCTTTGCACACTGCTGCGTTTTTCTGGCCGAATATCGGAGCGAATTTGGGAGCCCGTAAATAAAAAAATCACACCCGTGTGAAGTGGAGCTGTGTGTGTGTGTGTGTGTGTGTGTGTGTGTGTGTGTGTGTGTGTGTGTGTGTGTGTGTGTGTGTGTGTGTGTGTGGATCATGTGTACCGATTTTTGTGACATTTGAAGAAAATATGTAGGAAAAGGAGGAAAAAGGGTGTTTTGGAGAAAATTCAAGATGGCGGAAAATCTATCATGGCGCAAATGGGCGTGGCCTATATGGGAGATGCGTCATGACCCAAGGAATCCAGGGAAAACATATTTTTAATTTTCCGACCTACGGTTCAAGAGTTACAGGCCAAAACGTAAAGTGGGGTGTTATGGCGCCACCATGCGGCCAAATGACACAATTATTTTTTATTTAATCCTTGAAATCATTATGAACCTCCTCTCCAAGTCTTGAAACTCTAGCCCCTATGGTTTGCGAGAGACAAATAATTGAATGTGAGTTTTTGCGATTCCCATTATAAGTCAATGGGGAAAATTAATTCACTAATAAATTAATATCAATTAAACTATTGAACCTTTCTCTTAGCAAGTTACTAGCCCACGATTCCCGAGTAAGCCGGTCGATTTGACATATGGCGCGAGTGTGTGGTGGCAAAACTGTGGGACTAGTAGCGTGCCGAAGTTTAGGAAGTTCAGGCTACATACACACAGACACACACACACACACACAGACAGACAGACAGACAGACCCACACGGCCACGTATAGGGAGCCTGTGCTTCACACAGCTCCAAAAATCAACCTCACCTTACGTCAATCACGTTTGCACACTGCCGCCCGTTTCATATTTATTTTCGGACCAAGGTTGATTTTTTTCCGAACTGTTGCCACTGAGTCCCTTGCTCTATCTCTCTTTCCGCTCTCTCTCCCTGGCCTCCGGATACCGGATTTCCAAAATGCAACGAAAACCAGCTTAACTCAATACGTGACACAGTCACATACCTGACAGAATCGCACAGGAACACAGTTCTTACATAACGCGATCTAAGATACTTCTGTGCCCCAGGGATAGTGGGAGTGACGTCAGGACGTCGGTATGCCATCACTGTTGCAGAGCGATTGTCATTCTGACCTGGTAGCAGGCAGCCAGTATGGCCAGTAAGGGGCAGCGTTGTGCCAGTGCCTCTCCCAGCAGGTGAGTCCAGGAGCGGGGCTCCTCCTGGCTCCGCAGAAGCACCTGAAACAACTCCCTGGGGGGCTCAGGGCCAGGGCCGGGCTCAGGGACCTCCGCCTTCACGCTCTCCTCCTGCTCTTCGTCCTCCTCATCCTCTCTGACCCCGCGCTGCCGGCTGTTGAACTGCAGCTCCTGGAAGGCCAGTGACAGGTGCGCCTGGAGGGCGGGGCCAAACTGTGTGGCCAGCAACCGCACCTGGAGGAGTGACCAAATTATGGTTAAAGGAGTCGGTAATAACTGACAAGGGTTCATGATTTTTTTATTTGTCTTTCTCTGTGAGTTGTTTATTATTTACGTACTAGTTGAATTAGTAGTAGTTAGCAGTAGTATTATTAGTTCTTATTAGTAGTAGTACCTGTTGAGGAGGATAGCTGTGTAATTGGACAAACAGCAGGAAGTTGATCCAGTGTCCGTCAGCCGCACAGTGGGCGGGGTAAACAGAGGTGATTGGCAGGTGGTGGAGCTGACAGAACTGGACTGGCACCGCCCACTCCTGACCCGCCTCATAGGAAGTCCTGCAGACAAAATATGGATTCCAGATTAATAATGTGTGCATGCACGCACAGTCGCACACGCACACACACACACACACACACACACAGGCATACGTCAGTACATGTTGCAGTCATGTGGCTCAGGAGATGTAGCTAACCTGCTGATGCCTCTGTGTTCCAAGCTGTCGATCACAGCTGACTCCAGGTAGCCAATCAGCTCCTCTGCTGCCGTTTGCTCCACCTCCAGCAACCCATTGCCTTTAGCCACTGGGAGGAAGACAAAGCACTGGTTGGACGGGATGACGGAGGCCGTACAGTACAGTACGGCAGCCTGTTGCACCAGCTGTGCTTCATAACATAACAACTTCTACAGTAGACCATCTAAAAGCTCACAACGCGCCGCAAGTGAGCTTGTAGATTGGCTATTTTTGGGTGAAGGGATTTAGCGTAGGTTGAAGAAAGTGCACCAAGTGGTTCCTGTGGAAATAAGCCTTGGCTTTCAAGGATTCCTGAGTGATTTGTGCTGTCATGAAACTGTACTTTTTTCTAATGCAAACTTCTAATAAATTCTTCAATCAATCAATCAAAAACTCAGGTCCATTTGACTAAGAATAAAGGGTTCAAGTGGTAATCTGTTACGGAGAACGCGTTGCCCATGCCTATAATTTGCTGCTCCTCTTGCTCCAAGATATTCAAATGAGCTGCCAAGATAATCACTGTTTTATAAAGGACTTTACACATACTGTACTATGGACTAGGTGTAAGAATTAAGTTGTAACTCATGCCTACGTTGGAACTACTTCAGCAGTTGCAAGCCGTGTGTGTGTGTGTGTGTGTGTGTGTGTGTGTGTGTGTGTGTGTGTGTGTGTGTGTGTTAGAGATGCGCGGTTGGCGGTTTTAGCCACGGTGCACCGCGGTGCAGTCGGATTTGGATCAATCAAATATAATTATTAATTAATTTCGGATAACCGCGGATGAAATAATGCAGGAAATAAATTATGACATTATATATCTATCAATGAAAAGCGAAATCTATGTATGCTTGTGTCTGTGTGAGAGTGTGTTATTTTGTATAATTTGTAAAGTAAGCATCATTTTTCATGAGGCAATGTCCAGTCCATGATAGAACTAAACAGCTGTGTCCACTTAAAGGCAACGGCATCATGCCTTGTCGCGCTCATTACTTTACCTCTGGTCACGCCGCACTAAAAAGTGAATCTCTCTCAGCTCCATAGTCCATAATCACATTCACATTGCAAAGTACTGTAGGTAAGTTAAACTTCCCACTAAGTTGTGTGTTTGTTCTCGCTCTCGTGTGTCAGTGTGTCTGCCTGCCTGCATGTCTGTCTGCATCGACGCAGCACCGACTGAAAAGAAAAAAGACGAACGGACATTCCGTAGGCTAAATCAATGCATTTCTGTGATCCCACAACTAAGAAAACTAACGGGGAATAGCCTACCAGAAAATAATAATAATAATAATAGTTTGGAAGTTGCGGATGAGGATGGATGCGGATCTATAAATTGGATAATATAATTAATGCGGTTGGATAATGGGCGGATAATTAATTTGCGCGGGTGGATTTGGATGACATCAAAAGCCTATCCGCGCATCACTAGCGTGTGTGTGTGTGTGTGTGTGTGTGTGTGTGTGTGTGTGCGCGCGTGCGTGCGTGCGTGCATGCGTGCGTGCGTGTAAACGTACCCAGGTTTTGCGTGTGTGTAGCAGGGCTGATGAGTGTGTAGCTGTGTGTCCAGTGATGCAGTATCATTATGAGGACCCTCAGGTCCATGCGGAGCTTGAGGCTGCAGACTCCCAGCAGTTCACAGAAACACACACAGGCTGAAGCTACAGACGGCACGTTGAAACTCTGCAGGGCGACATGGTAGGCCTGCTCTGCTGCAGCACACAGCCTACAACACGCACACGCACGCGCACGCACACACACACACACACACACACACACACACACACACACACACACACACACACACACACACACACACACACACACACACACACACACACACACACACACACACAATATTTTTTGTCTTTGTCGCATTGATTCCGGATGGAAAATGCATTCGGGTCCCCATCCGGAAATCAATGGGGGTACATTTATTGAAATCAAATTATTGCCTTAGGAATGCGACAAAAACAAAAAAATATTATTGAACTCAAGTCTCCATGGTGTGAGTAACCAATAGAAATAAATGTCATTTTGGGGGTGAACTACTCCTTTAATGGTGGCACTTGACAAAACAAATCCCCACCCCCCTCACCAGGGACAGATAAAACCCTGGGGGAAACATGTGGTACACAGTAAATATTCATACACTCACAGCATGGTGACATCACTGCAGCCCGGTAGGTTCTGCAGCAGGAAGGTGACGTAGGCAGAGGCGGGGCGGCCATGACGGAGGTAGTAGGCAGCGTCCAACCTCTCCATCAGAGCGAACCTGTTGACCAGGTCTGGACTGGAGAAGTGAGGCAGCTCTGATACGTCTACGGACCACAGCAGCAGCAGCAGCAAACAGGACAGTTTCCGTGGCAACACCCATAACATGCAAATTCAAGGTCAGGTCTCATTAAGAGGCAATCACAGGAAGTATTCCTGTTATTCACACAGCTCCATTTCTGCTCAATCCACCAGTCTATTCATGTATTCATCTACACTGTAGTTATTGTTGCTTGCATATAAATGTCATCAAATAGAGCAGTCAATGTCAACTTTAATGACCTACAATAATTATGGAAATGGAATAGAACAGACCAGACAAACAGGGCAATTTCCGCGCACACACACGCACGACGCATGCACGCACTGCACACACACACACACACACACACACACACACACACACACACACACACACACACACACACACACACACACACACACACACACACACACACACACACACACACACACACACACACACACACACACACACACACACACACACACACACACACACACAGTACCATTGGGGCTTAGAGTGTTGGCCGTCTGCCAAACAAACAGGCGTGACGGATCCAGCGGATGGAGAGACTGAAACGGAGAGGAAGGTAAAGAGAGAAAAGAAGAGAGAGAGAGACAGAAGAGTGAAAAATGAATAAACTTGATTATGATTCCGCTGCCTGAGGAGCAAAATGTTCAATCTAAATGACAGCCTGTTTCTCATTAAACAGACAGCGGTACATTTTCACAGAGAACAGATTCAAATGAAATGAACAGCCAGAAATCTTTTTTCTTCTTTTTTATAGGTTTTGACAAAACAAACCTTTTGTTTGGGGTTCGGCACTATTGTAATTGATTCACTGAGTTTTCATTACCCGAGAGTAACAGGTTTACAGATACAAAGCTCTGTATACAATACTATGCAGTCCATGAAAGGGAAACATCTGTTCAGAAGAGTTCAGATCGAGCTGTACCTGCATCAGGTGGTAGATAGAAAGGTCGGAGGTCGTGGGGTTGCTGCGGGGGCCCCCCGCTGGGAAGAGGGCGGCTCTGAGTTTGGGGTACGGGGTCAGGGTCATCTTTAAGAGCTGGGGGTCAACTCTCCACGCCGGGCTCCCTGACCCGTCTCCCTGACGTAACACCTGAACCGCCAGTCAGACAGAGAGACAGACACCCCGTTACAGTTACTGCTGGTTCTCAATGTGAGGTCCTGGAGGGGGTGCCAGGAGGTCTCCAGATAAATGATTGTTAATTAGGAACCAAAATGGACCCTTACAGGTCTATAACTCGGAGAATATAAATGGAACCAAATAGACCTGTGAAGAGTTAGATTAACACTGAGGATTTCACAGTGTAGACCAAGATTAAATCACATCAAACTATGGGTCCTTGAATCAGAAGTCATACTTATTGACGGTTCAAGTGGTTAAATATCTGAAAACACAAATTGACATGAATCCAAAATACACTGATGATTGTGCAGTCAAATGATGAAACTATATGGAATCTATGAAGAGGTTGTGGGGGTCCCTGCTTCATCTCTCTCTCAACTAAGGGGTCCTTGGCCTGAAAATGTTGAAGACCCCTGAGCTAAATGACTGAAAGGTGGACTGGGACAGTGTGGTTACCTGGTCTATTCCTCCAGGGGTGAACATGATGGTGGCGAGGGCCAGCAGGCTGTGTCCCTCTAGCAGCATACTGGACACTGACGCCTGGCCCCCTGGTAGGACCACCTGGGCACTGGTTAGACTGGTCCAGAACACACACTCTGGGTCTGCAATGACAACAAACATTGTTGCGTAATGCTCAGGAGACAAATGCAAGGTGCAATGGTTAGTGTATGCCATTGTGTGCACTTAATACTGCTGGTACAGCACTTTATATGATAAACTGTGAACCTTATTATATAATAATATATAATATAATATTTAAAATGGGTTATATCCATTTACCACACATCTCTAGGGTAAACATTTCTAAAATTGCATTGTTGCACATTGTTTTAGAGTCTAAGTTATGATGTCCCCATATCTCTGTTATGAAATGTATTGATATCTGTTATGTATTGCTGTTGTGATGTCTTTGTTTTAGTGTTTTCTGTTGAAGAGGATTGCAATGGAAATAAGACCTCTGGCTTTATTGTGTTTTCTGTTTTCATCTTTGCTGAAGCATTGACTGTATGTCGGAAATAATCAATCAATCAATCAATCAATCAATCAAATATGGCGACTGAAGTATAAATGTCACTAAGAGTTTCACATAATCGTGAAACAAAATCACGACTGTCAATTATTTTCAATTAAATAAAATGAATACTATCAATGCGGGACATACAGATCGACAGTATGCTCTTTAGTCAAATGGACAAACATTGTTGTGTGTATCTGTAGGACAGACAGTGTTGTGTATCTCTGTAAGACAGACAGTTGGCGAGGGACATCTGTGTACCTGTCAAGTCTCTGCTGATCTCTTGGGTTTTGACCAGCATATCAAACCAGGGCTGGTTCTCAGATAGTGTCCTGTTGGACAGACTGGGACAGTTCCTGGGAGTCAGCCTGGAAAGACAGTGGAGACAGAGCAGTCTATTAGTATAGTATAATAAAATTTCAGGAAATGGAAAAAAGAACCTGTGTTCCACGGTAGTTAGTAAATGGTAAATGGTGCATTTACATAGCACCTTTATCCAAGGTGCTTTACAGAGATTTTGCATTACATTCACCCATTCACACACACATTCATACACCGATGGCAGAGGAAACCATTCAACAATAACTCTGGGGGAGCCCGGGATCAAACTGGGAACCTTTCGGGAACCCTCTATGTTCTAATCACGGTTTCTCTACCCCTGAGCCACTGCCGCCCCCCATTTAGTCACCATCTCTTAATTAAATACTTAGTTAATACTTTTCATTGGTTTTTAAAATAGCAGTATGGCATTCATTTACAGGGGGAAAATGATTGTGTTCTTTTTTTACTGTACCTGTAATATTGTAGGTATGTATAGAGTAGATACTGTAGGCTGTGGTCTAGACAGAACTGTATGAATCTTTTATGGAGGTTTGGAGGCAGCGGGGTGCCAGCTGTCATCACGCCCCCAGCCTGAGACATTCGCCATAACAGCTGGTCAAAGTCACTCAGCTCAGCCTTTGTCAGCATGCCTCGCCTGAACACAAACACACTGTTATGTTAGTAGATAGTTTGATTCTATCTATCCTATGATCAACAAAGGACTCTCCTCTGATCCCTCAATCAGAAAAACACAGTCAAATAAGTAACACATATAAACTTTTGTTTAAAACAGTGGTTCTCAAACAGTGGTTTTATTACAAGGACACCCAGTTTTGGTATGCATTAGACCAAGGACCCCCTTAAGAATGTACAAATGGAACCAAAGGAATCCTTATGGGTCCATTACACCCAGGGTTACAGAGCCGTAAGGGTCCCTTTGGTTCCCAAATACCAATCATTTAGCTGGGGACCCCTGGGGGTCTACAGAACCCACTTTGGGAACAGATGGATTAGAATAAAAGAAAAACTAAAACTAAAGTGTGAATAGAAGCGTAAACTACCACAGAAGGACAAATGATCAGCGTACCTGGCCAGCAGGTGCAGTATGTGCTCTCTGAGTGTTCTGCTGCAGTGTGTGTTGTTGTTCACCAGGTCAGAGGTCAGCTCTGGCCAGCAGGGGGCATCAGAAGGCTGAGTGTCCTGACCCACAGCACTCTGGATCCAACAGACCAGGCGGTCACGGTCATGGAGAGACGTCAGGTAACCCCACAACACCACGGGGTCACTGGAAGCAACGGCTGGTGGACACCACAGGTAGACATGTACCCCAGACAAGCAGACAGATGGTGGGACAGACAGGTGGTTAGATACAGACAGATAGGCAGAGACACACATAAAACAGGCATTTAAACCCTGTAGGAGCCAAAAGATATTTTGTTTGGTTTTCCCATGCTTTGCTTTGATTTGTTTCATTTCCGTTAATTGATTGCTTAGCTCCTGTCTGGCGTCTCATTATCTTTTGATTTATGTCAAAAGAGCTCACCCCGCTTCACAGTGAGTGATATTACTAGGCTCGATATTTTCTGTTTATCTCACTGTTTACCATTAATTTGTCTTGTTTTATTTTTGTACGTTTCAGTACCTGTTGTCATTTTCAGTTAATAAATCACCTTCAAGTTGTCAGGTTTTGTTTGGAGTTGAAATGTGTCACAGTAGGCTTACATGCCGAAGCTCAGCCATCTACAAGCTTACAGTACAACGACTTGCAACGTGACATGTTGTGAGCTTATCGACCAGCTAGTTTTGCGGAATGTTCACCCCCAGAATTTATTGGGATGCTAGTTTGAAGAGAATCTAAATTTCATCCAGATGTTTACTGGCGATGTATCTGATATATTGATGCACAGAGATGATAGCGTTACTTTTTATTCTGCTCTGTTCTACTGTATATGTCTATTCTCTTCTGTTCCATTACAATAATTACATATATTACAATACTATATTCTATACTATTCTAGTCTATAATTGTAATGTATTCTTCCATTCTACATGCTGGTTACAGTGGGTACCTGTGTCCTGGACTCTGGACAGCTGGACTGTCCTCTGGGAGTTGTGGTCCCAGTGTCGGACCCAGTCCAGTCTCAGAGAGCTCCACAGATCGGCTGGGTCTGACTGGGACCTGCTGTCCCCCATCACGCCCTCCAGTACCACTCGACAACCTGGGTCTGACTGGGCCAGCTGGAGAACTCTGGGAGAGATGAGACAAGACGAGCGGATGATGAGTAGACACACACATACACGCATGCACGTCATGTTGTGAGCTGATAGATCTAATGTTTTCTAAACATTTTGAACAACACAAATCTTCTCTTATGGGAGCTCTACAAAGCATTTTCAGACAGGCGTCTGTAGCCAAATACATACTGTATCAGCTTTATGAGCCTATATAGATGGGCTACTTTCGCTATTTTTGAAAAGGGGGGCTTCAGTGGTTAAAGATGGTGGTGTTGTGTTTTTATACGTAGACATAGAAAGGTAGACACCTCCTCATGGCTCTGGGGCGTTGGTAAAAAAGGATAGGCAATTTTTACAGAATTCTTCCGTGTGTGTCACAGAAACAGAAGTTCGGTAGACCAATCAGAGGCAGTACCATAGAGTTATAATATTGGGCAGTACTCCCTCTTTCCCAGAGGCACTAGCTTTGTTAATGTAAATGTTTGTCTCCTCATGCCAATAAAGCTCCTTTGGATTGAATTGAAGTCCCGGAAAAGACACACTGTGATTGGATCTAGCTTTTTATAACGGTATGTTTCTATAGCTATAGCTCCAGTGATGTCAGCATGACCAATCCAGAGCAACAACACTGCTTGCTTGTCCGAGAACCTTATCTGAAACCAAGCCATAGTGTATGGGGAAGAAAATAATTACACTGCACGGCATGGTTCTCTTATGTCTTAATGTAGTCAAAAAGAGCCATGTACCTTGTTGTGTGTGTGAGTCGTGAGCAGCGAGTGGTAGGCTGTGAACCCAACACCTGCATCTGTCTGAGGAACGCCACTCTCTGCATCTCCTCCTCAGACAGATAACCCTGTGTCGCCAGCTCCTCCACCTCAACAGAAACACAATTAACAACAATTAACATCTGGGGGCGCCCGCTGGCCTACCGGTCCAGGCGCATGCTACATGGGCTCAGTGTAGCCTGACAGCATGTCGTTGGTTTGATTCCCGGTCCCAACTACCTTTGCTGCGTGTCACTCCCCGTCTCTCTCCCCATTTCCTGTCGGTCTACCGTCCTATCAATAAAGGCATAAAATGCCCCAGAACATATCTTTAAAAATATATATATATATTAATATAATAACATCTAGTAATCCTCATTAAGACCACATCGGCAGAAGAAAATTCAATCAGAAGTAACTTATAAACATTACTGTGAGTAGAGAAACTGATAAACATTACTGTGAGTGACGGTGAGTGTGTGTGTGTGTGTGTGTGTGTGTGTGTGTGTGTGTGTGTGTGTGTGTGTGTGTGTGTGTGTGTGTTGCCCTTCTCACCACAAACTCCCTGAGGTCCTTATCGTCAGTGTAGAGACAGACAGAGTGAAGCTGTTTCTTCACATTAAAACCCTGAAAACATAACAGACTTGAAACACACTGCAATAACTCTGCAATCCATTTGATCAACTACGTGTTTTTTTTTAAGTGTGTGTGTGTGTGTGTGTGTGTGTGTGTGTGTGTGTGTGTGTGTGTGTCTGTGTGTGTGCGTGTGTGTGTGTGTGTGTGTGTGTGTGTGTGTGTACCATATTTCTCAGCAGTGTTTTAGCCTGCTGTAGGTCTCTGTTCGACAGGCAGTTGAAGACGAGGCGAAGACCTGTGCATCTCAGATCTGAGATCGTTCGATCGGGTCTGCCCTGCCTCTGCAGGAAGGCCTGGACCCGTGGGATCTGATTAGTCAGTACAGCCTTCTGGACCAGAGCCTGGAAACACACAGAGAAGAGATCAAAAACAAATCACCAATAGATCAACAGGGTTCCCACACAGTTTTACCAATTAATTTCCAAAACTTTTCCAGAATATTTAACCCAATTTCCAGGACTATATAACAATAATTCAGCTCAATAACAAGTCGCTTACTCCTACGCGCAATGCCCAAAGACAGGTAGTGTATGCCAGTGGTTCTCAACCTTTTCAGGCTGTGACCCCCGAAATAATCATATTTTTACTGGGGACCCGGCACCCTGATGAGCACTAAGAGTTGAGGAATTTTGTATAACACGTTTCTATTGTGAAAATAGCAGATCTACATGCTCACATGTTGTGAGCACGTAGATCGGATATTTTCACAATTTCTGCCTCTAATATTTGACAACTTGGCCAATGTTTAATTTGCCATTTCAGAGGTATTAACAAACTCAATAACCAAAGACAATGCATAGCTATTTTTTCCAGGACCTTCCAGGACCCTTGATCAATTCCAAATTCAAAACTTTTCCAGTACTGGAAAAATATTTTTCTAATTTCAAAATATTTCCAGGAATTTCATGACCGTGGGAACCCTGATCAACTAATGTGAGCTATATGAACACATTTTGTGTACATCTCCCAGCCTCACCTCTGTTGTGAGGAGGTCCCATCCCTCCTCCTTCCTCCCCTCCTCTTGCTGCTGAGGAGATGCTGGGGTGTGTATGTCGCTCCCTGCCGTCCAGGGGAACTTCTTCATGTAGACTCTGAGCTCCGTGATGTAAGCGTCCAAGATCTCCACACAGCGCTCAGAGTCAGCATCTAAAACTACACACATCACACTACGTAAGACGACATTAACTAATAGTAAGACGCCCTGGTACTGACTAGAATGATGTGTGTGTGTGTGTGTGTGTGTGTGTGTGTGTGTGTGTGTGTGTGTGTGTGTGTGTGTGTGTGACACACACACACACACACACACACACACACACACACACACACACACACACACACACACACACACACACACACACACACACACACACACACACACACACACACACACACACACACACACACACACACACACACACATACACACAAAACGGTTACCAAAACATATTGTTGAACACAGTAATAATAAACTGTGAAAGCCAGTCTGAGAATACAGAGTGTGCGTGTGTGTCTGTGTGCAGTCTTACCCTGCGTGTTGTTGAGTATGGTAGTGACCTGTGTGTTGAGGAAAGACAATGTGAGGCTGAGTAGCTGTTCGGAGAACTGTCTGCTCTGAGCTTCATTGTGAGAGTCTCTGATGGACGAACACAGCAGGTCCAACGCAGGGCACAGCTCCTGGATGGCTGCGAAGAGGAAGGACACACTATTACACTTGGCACAGTGACAGGGTATTTCAGTCACCTCTGGCCATGTGTGTGTCTGTAGGAACCACAGCTGTTATGGTAAGATTAGGATGAAATGTTGCACATAGGCTGAAAAGAAATGGGTCGACAAGTGCTATTTTGTATACATTTTAAGCAATGTATAATGAATTCCAATGTGAAACAGTAGATGCTACACCATCTACACCAAGTGCTCTGTCCACTTGTGCGTGCATGTAGGCATCTCTCCAAGGGCCATTATTATTCTATTAGGGCTGAATATTTAACAAAATCAAGTATCAAAATACTTTTTGATATACCTCAATATCAATGAAAAGGTGCGCTTCCTCTGTTTGCCTCCTTGGCCGTGGGTGCTCAGCTAACAATTAATATTCAACAATGAAAAACCACAGAGGTGGAAAAACTCAGAAACAACTTTTTTTATTCCTCCATCTGCTAACACATTTTGGTGTATAGCCTTAAGCAGAGCAAATTTTTCTTGCTCTGATGAAGGCTACACACAGGAGGCTACACACCAAAACACATCTTTATTGTTGGACCTCAAAATCAATATTGTAGTGTGATAACATCCTATCCTATTACAATTACAATTTAGGCATTTAGAGCGATTTACAAGGACAGCACAAGGTTCAACACAACTTCCTGCCAAGTGCCAACCACCATGGATGTGGTCAATACTGTAAGCCAGGGAGGGGTCTTCAACAGGGGTCCTCAGAGTTACTACAGGGGGTCCTCCAAATCTTTCTGTGATAGAAACTTTTTTTCTCCTTTTTTATATTACCGGTAACCACTTGAATCCTAGGTCCATATTCGGAGAAGTTTAGCCAAAAATAGCAGATCTACAAGCTCACAACGTAGATCGGCTATTTTTAGCAAAGAGGTTTGGTGTAGAGGGAAAAAAGAGCAGACTAAGTACAGAGCGAAAGGTCAAGTATTGACGCTTTAAGTGGTTAAATATCTGAAAACACAAATTGACATGAATCCAACTTACTATCAAACAAAAATAATTGTGCTGTCAAACAATGAAACTATATGGAATCTATGAACAGATTGTTGAAGACCCCTGCTGTAAGCTTATAGATCACATTCTTACTGCTGAGCTGACTGGGTGTGTCCCCATCAGACACACTGCTGCCTGCAGGATTCAAAATGTTCTCTTTACTCTTCAGGAAAAAGTCCACTGTGTCCAGCTGACGGTTCTTCAAACCCGCCTGTAACACAGAACATTACATGTTAGTCTGAAATTCAAGACAGCCATTTGTAAAATCTGTCAGGGGGACGAAGATTTACGATTCTGTCCCTATCGGTACATAACTCGGACAGCGCTGAGTCGGCTCGAGCGGACTTCGCAACGTTCGACACAGCAACTCGGTCGCTTTAGCTCGTTCAGCAGTGTCTCACGTGGATCAAGTCCGCTTGAGACGGCAGCGCCTCCATCGTCTCCACCAAAAACAAGCGCTCCCTTACATCTGACACCCACCCGCGCCCCCACCGGTGTGCTCAGACCAGTTGGTAAACCCGCACACGAGAGAGGAAGACAGAGACAGACAGTAGGAAAGCTGAGAGGGAAAACCATGGACCTGCAGTGCATGGAGAGGAATGGAACAGCGCCCCCAGCTGTTGAGGTGACACAGGGCGTCAACAGTGGCAGCGCTGCCAAACACCATCAGTCTGTTTAACAGCTCCTCCTGAGTCACTCCAAACAGAACCTGGACTAGACCACTACCTGCAAACATGTAGATGAAAGGACAGAGAGACAGACAGGAGAGAGATAAACGATCATATTTTGAACGAGCGCATGTCTAAATATAAGTGTAAGATGTAACAACTTCACCGTACCAGATTACTAAGTGGTTAAAACATAAACCAGTACTCTCCTAATCACACTAATGCTAATATGCTTCAATGGAATTCCGGGATTGTTCCTAGCAGTCTGCGTATTCGTGCACTTTTACTATAAACACATTCGCTATCAGGCTGACCTTTCAACAGCAGACTGTGTTGCTGTTCTCCACATCGCTGTACAGGCACTGCCTGGCAATTCGCCCTGTGGTAGCTCACACTCTGCGACTGCAAATCCCACAATGCCACAGTAGCCTGGTGTTCTCCAGAGTTCGAAGACACGTAGGTGAGCACGGCAGAGAACTCGGACACAGAGAGCAGGGACAGGGAGGCAGAGTCCGGGATGGATAGACTGACAGCTGCTCCGCCGGGAGGGGCTCTGCTCTGGCAGAGCCGGGCTGAGGAGAGGGCCTGTAGACACTCTGGATGGGGGAGGTCAGAGAACCAGGGCTGGGGGACAGAGATAGGGGGCTGGGGGACAGCGCCAGCCTTGGCTCTGTTGTACATGGATGACAGACGTGCCTCCCAGGAGCTGATGGAGAAAAGAGAGAGAGAGAGAGAGAGAGAGAGAAAGGATGGAAAATTAACAGACAGAAGTCAGGAGGAGATGTGATATTGGTTTGGTCTATTGGCCTTTTCTTTTCTATTACTGTTGAAAATGTACTCCCAACATTATCTGTCCCTTTCCCTGACTATCAGTGTATCTGTCTGTCAATCTATCCCTATTTTCATTGGCCTTTTCCAAGGGCATCTTCGGGTCAATGAACAATTTTACATTCAGTCATATTTACAGTCCACAATTATTTATTCAAATTGTATTTTTCTTAATGACTGAGGATTAATACATTTTAAACATCAACAGAAGAAAAGAAAAAAGAAAAAAAAAACATTGCTGCATCAAAAGTCAACAAACTATACTATAAAAAATGTTACATTGGCTTAATTGTCAAATAATATAAAAAAAAAGAGGCAAAACAAATGAAAATAGCTGATCTACAAGGCTATTTTCACAATATCTATCTGTGGAATCGGGACAAACTAAATGCAATGCCTCAACTAAAATAAGATATTATTTTTAGGGGGGGTAGATTCTCCTTGTTTATCAACAGGAGTGCACTGAGGACACTAGCCTCATTCAGTGCTATTTTGACTATGCTTGCATTTCATGGAAAACTAGCATCGGCAAGCCATTTTTATAATGATTATCATTATTATAATGATCCTTATTATTATTCTTACCCTTTGCTCTAAGCTGAATCTTTTTTTCTGTATGTGTCCTGTATTTCATTACTGCAGTATTGTTATGAATTTCCCTCATGGGATAAAGGCCTGTCTGTCTGTCTGTCTGTCTGTCTGTCTATCTGTCTGTCATTCTGTCTAATGCTTGCATATTACCGGTCAGAGGTGAATGCGGTGCCCAGGGCATGGTGACTCCACGTGGAGCTGAGCGTACTGTCCTGGTCTCTGGGATCTGGGGGTTGCATGGAGGGTCGTCCCGAGGTCACACGACAGAGCAAATGGTCTGGGAAGGTCCTGGTTGGAGGTGGGACAGACATGCAGTATGTTGAAGAAAGATTGATTGATTGAAGAATTTATTAGAAGTTTGCAATAGAAAAAAGTACAGTTTCATGACAGTACAAATCACTGGTACAAGGTCAACTAAAAGGAGATCCTAGAAAGCCGAGGCTTATTTCCACAGGAACCACACTTTAAGTATCTCATATAACATTGAAAGACAGACGGATAGAACATAGTACTTTATCTAGGATAATATCAGTTTCAAAAGCATAACATCAAAAACAAAAAAAAGAGAAAAGGGGGGGGGGGCATGGGGGCTTAGTCACGGGTAGCAGCTGTCTGAAGGTGACTTTTCATACCAATTTTGAAGGAGGCTAGGGATTTGCTCTCCTTTAGGGCTTGTGGAAGGGCGTTCCACATGTTGATGGTGTAGCAGGAGAACGAGTTAGAGCCTTGTTTAGTGTTAAATCTACGTTGATGATGATTAGTGGAGCTGCCTCTGGTGTTGTGATTGTGAACATCCTTGACCTTTAAGACGTAGTTTGTCAGGTACATGGGAATCTTGGAGGTGTAGTGTATCTTGTACACCAGGCCCATTGCAAGATGCTGTACTCTGTCAGAGACAATGTCCTGAATATGAAAGTATGTTGTAGCTTCCATCAACCAGTGTAACATAATGTTAGCCAACGATGGACGGGGTCAGGGAGAGAGAAACCAAATGATCGGTTCTCCCAGTGGTATTTATATTTTCATCATAATACCTAATGGACATACGTAGCTACTTATCCACACTAACATCTGACTAACAGGGCTAACAGAACAGAGGTTCCTATGGGTTTGGAATGTTCACTATAGTTATTGTTATCAGTTGGAACAGCACTGAGGATGTGTCTCGGATTAAAGTGGGCGTGTCAAAAACAAGGTAAATCTTCTTCTTTCGTGTATCATCGGCATTGATGATTGGTTGACGACATTTTATTTCACAAGATTTCTTGTTACTTAGGTAAATCTTAGGCAACTTTTGGCTAAAATTGTTGATGACGTCACGACGCGTCCGTACCATAGAGTTATAATGTACTGTACCTACAATGTACATTCTCTTCCCATCGCCCGCAGGGACGCACTCGCAGCCCACAGAAAGCAACTTCCTTTGCTCGCACAGGGCTACTGGGCCAGCACTAAAGCTAAAGACACGAAATATGTTTGTTTATGTTTATTTGTTGAAATGGCGGATTCGCTCAAATTCACCGAGAGGGGATGCTGCCTCTCGCCGGGCAGTGGGGCTCTAAAAGCGGGGGGCTTGCCACCTTTTTCCACGCCGCTCCCCGTAGCGGGGCGTGTCAGCGGCACTTTAAGTGTAAGCATTTTAATTACTATTTTATACTTTGTCGTTCAATAGTGTTGCACTGGGAAATGGCCGATCTACTTGTGTTTGACCAGGTTCGAAATGTTTAAAATAAATTCTTAAAAAACGTTGTAAAGATCATTGAACGTTTTAATGACATGCCCATAATAGTGACGTCAGGTGGTTAAATGGGTCCAGCCCCCACATTGCCCTCCTGAAGAACGGTTACCTGAAATAGTGGTTGAGGTCGACCGCTACGGCCTCGTGGGACAGACTGACGGCAACGACTGTACTGAGGTCAGCAGACACCTGCAGGACACAGAAGGAGGAGGGGCAGGGGGAAGAGGTCTGCTCCTCTTCCTCCAGCCCAGAGCTCATGTACAGAGGGAGGTTCACCATGGCCAGTTGTCTGCCGTCCACGCTGTCAAACACATCTGGAGCTCACAGATAAAGAAACATGCTCACCGAGACACAGGTAGGGCCGTCACCAGTCACGACCATAATGTTTTTTTGATGATGATGATTATACAAATAATTGCGATTAACAATTTAGTTAACAACAATAAACAAAAATAAATAATGTACTATGGCCAACGTATTGCGATGCATCTCATCTCATTCTTCAACATTTTACAACAATTATGCAAAAATAATTGTGATTATCTCAAATAATTGAGATCAACGATTATGTAATAATTGTGACTGGCCTAGACACAGGATGTGATGTAAATATCCTCCGCAAGAGGTGATGCAACTGTAACTACTGCTCCTGCTGTCAAAGGGGATAGAACAGCAACCTTGATGGATGTTTTTGCATCAAGGCTGGAGTGTGCAAATAAAAAGGTTTTAGCGTAAGGCACTCGGTAAAGAAAATGGCCTCTGGACTGTGTCTGCAGTTCTCAACACCAGCCAAAGCAAAACATGGATATAATAAGTAAGTCTTATAACTTTTAATTGGATTGTCCAAGAACATATTTATGGATTCAGTATCAGGAGCAGCACATATTTATTCTGGCATCGGTGCATTTCCACAAGAACAGTCAGAAGAGGTCTATTCCAACAGGTACACCTAGCATTAATAATTACCATTTTTGTCTCCACTACCCATATTATCTACTTTGATAACTAGCTTTACAGTGGCTTGCTGTGTACATTTTTATTACTTGCGCCAGCAGAGCGTGCAAGTACTGCATTCGGCTGCGTATGTAGGTAGGTAGGTAGGCCATACATGGGCATACGTGCACAAGATGCAATTTGGCACCTCGACAGAGTGCAGTTCTAGTTATTATTATATTTTCACACCACATTGCTTTGTATTGCTTACGTCCTCCCCTTTCCTCTACTCACTGTACCGCCTCTGTGCACTCTTTGTGAAACAAGGATTTGAGGATACAAATGACTCCGTTGGTGGAGAGAACAAACAGAGTTCCTCTACAGAGACGATACTGGCATGCTGGGCTAGGCAGAGGGAGGTGACAGCAGGAGAGAGGCTGCGGGTCGTCTCCTGCTCCCTGCTCCCATTTCAACCACAGCAAGGAGCTGTCATTCAGCAGCAAACAGCACCTCCCGTCCACGAAACACAGCATGCGGATGGACACTGGCTCACACACACCTGCAGGGGAGACACGGACGCAGAGAATTGTGATGACCCGTACATGTATATGCCCCCACGATCTGCACCAATAAACTGCCTCTCTATCAGTACAAAGCTTCACTCATCCTGCAGGTCCCAGAAGTCCAATTAGGAAGATCTGCTTTTTGTTATTGTGACAATTGCCAAGTGTATTTATTTTAGCAGTCATTGCCTTTAGCCATCTTTCTTGTTCTGTTTCGCATACATTTTGTTTAATTGATAATTCCAAGACTACACATTCTTGTGGTCTTTTTGCATCTGCAATTAAGCCCTTTGCACACAGGACAGTTGCGTTTCTTCCGTTTGCTGTATGAATAAAACGCATTGGATTTGGTGTGCAATGCTGTGCGGAATCGGCGCTGCGGATCCCAAAAGGAGTCATAAAAGGAGTGATGAGTTTTTCACCGCATGCGACAAGACGCACGAGTCGAACTGGGTTCGATCGAGAAAAAAACGCACGGCGGCAGCCACTCGTCCCACGGCTAATTCGGAGCCGGTGTGCATGAGGTCATAGAGAATTGTTTTCTTTTCAAAAAATTATATTGTCCATTTTATCCGTGCGGTTAAACGCACCTGTGTGCAAAGGGCTTTACTGTATGCCAGGCTGTACCTCAGCAGCATTGAAAACGAGGGTTCTCCCTCAATGTATTTCTGAGGTTTTAAATAAATAATGGTGGTGATGATGATGATGTTGATGATGATGAATGGACAAACAGCCATGGCCGAGAAATTATAACAACACTTACTGAGGTCCTTGTCTTTGAGCATCTGTACCAGGCTGCCTGCAGGACACTGACACAGGCAGACCAGAGTAGTAGATCCAGATCGCTTTACTTCCACCTCAAACAGCTTCAGTTCGCACTGTGAGCCCACGGCCAACAGTCTGAGACCGCTGACAGAGCCTGTATAGACAGTCATCTCTTCCCAGGAAAAACTAAAGCAAAGCAGAAAAGAGAAGAACAGAATACATTAAACCAATTGTAGCCTAATTTGTTGAACATTGAGAGACTGGAAACCTATTTTTAATTAACATGTAATAAATCCCTATGCTGATGAATCTCATCACAGCAACATTTTTAGTAGAACTGCTGATCCAACCAATATGCCCATAAAAGGGACAAGGACTGACAGATACATAGATCTCCATATATGGGCACATATGCGATTTACATCACACTAACACCCACAGACATAGTCCTACTGATGTCATCTAGGGATCACTGACACTGACACCCTCTAGAATCCCTGATCGTAACCTCAAGTTGAAACTAAGTAGGCGCACCAGTCATGCTGATTAGAAACCTGCAAGCAGGTCCCGAGTCCGACTGCACTCTCAAGAATGGCACCAGAATGATGGTAATGCAAAAGATGGACAAAGTCATTGAGTGTGAGACTGCAGTAGGCACAAACAGGGAAAAACAATCTTCCTCCCAAGAATACCTCACAATGACAGAGGTGATGAGCTTCTAATCACCTTCGTTAGACGACAGTTCCCTATCCACTTAGCTTTCTCTGTTACCGTCAAGAGAATGAATGAGTTGGCATCTACTTGCCTCAACCTGTGTTCGCTCATGGCCAACTCTATAGCCTTCTCCAGGGGAAAGAGAGACAGCGCCGTAAAGGTTTTCATTGTGGATAATGACTAAGCCATTACGCATTACTGACAACATTGTTTATAGCAAACTCCTTTAATTAGCCAATCATTCAAACAGTCTTTACATTACAAATGTAACTCTGCTGTTACTACTGCTATAGATACACTTTGCAGACTATTATTCTATTTTGCCTACCACACACACATTGCATTTGCTACTATCTGGATGCATACTGACAAATGACTTTCATTCTTCAACAGATCTTTGCCATTTCCCCCCTGAAACAACACACAGATCTATGCTGAAACAAATGCTGGAAAGAAATACATTGTCATCATTTCTTAGTCTCATCACTTCATCATTTCACTTTTCACTCTGTATCCTGATTCCTGAAAGACACATGGAGACTCCTGTTACTGAACTGAATATAGAGATATTTAACACTTACCCCACCTTTACATTTTAGATGTACTTGTCTTGCATGTTGTTGTTGTTGTTGTTTTATTGTTTTTCTAATGCTACACAGTAAAAATGTTGTGTTCATTTACCCATTTGTAACTCCAAAGAGTGCAAGTACAAAATGTATGCTAGCTTGTGTCAGTGTGAGTGTACTACTCACTCTGAGTAGGTTCCTTCCAGTGTGGTCCCCAGCGCCTCTCTGTGTGTGACATCAGCGACCAGCAGCCCTCCTGTCCTCCCCAACACACAGACCAGAGAACAGCCCTGGGCCATCCGGACCTTCTGGGCCTCCTCCACAACACTTCCACACAGACTGCTCTCCTGGATCAGACAGACCTCTGTGGAGCTCCCCTCCTCCTCCTCCTCCTCCTCCTCCTGCTGTTGTTCAGACATGTTCAACATCACGTCTGCTCCAATAACAATAGACCAGGAGTCAGGCTTTTGCTCGTGGAACCATTTTCTACCAACACTAAACTAAACACTAAATAGCATTATTGCAGGAAGGCAGTGGCTGCAGCAACAACAACAGTGGACATGATTTGGTTATCTTCCTGGTCGGTCAGTCAGTCACGTGTCATGTGACTTCTTTCTTTTCGCTCCTCCCATAGTGTCAGCAGTGGTGGAAAAAGTACTCAAGCGTTTTACTTGAGTAAAAAAGTATCAATACCTCCATTTAGAAATATTCTGTTTACAAGTAGAAGTCCTGAATTCTAAATGTAATTGAGTAAAAGTACAACCGTATTGGTATCAAAATGTACTTAAAGTAATACATTAGAAAGTACTCATGCAGAATTTCTCATTTCACAAGTTTACAAGTTTTTTTTTTACAAGAAATATTTCACAACACATTAGTGAGCTTGTAGATCTGCTATTTTCAAATGGCCAAAATGTATTAGGAAGTGGTTAATGTATGTTTTTGAATAATAATCAAAACCTACAAAGTAAATGGTAACTAAGTTTTCAAATAAATGTAGTGGAGTAAAAGTACAGTATTTGTCTCTCAGGTGTAAGTAAGTATTGGAAATTAAATTAAAGAAATACATTTTTAATTTAATTAATTTTCTTTAATTTTTTTAATTAAAGAAAATTAAAGAAATTAAAGAATACTCAGGTAAAGTACAAATAATAAATTTTTACTTAGGGTGCCCTCTACTGGCAAAAAATGCTCCATTCTCATTGACATGCATTGGCGGATTCCACTCTAGGAATTTTGGTCTGAGGGGCACCTTATAAGTTATAAGTACAGTACTTCAGTAAATGTACTTAGTTACTTTCCACCACTGCCGAAACCGTCCAATCAGGAGCGGAACGAAACAGAAACACGGAAGAGACGAAGAGTCCAACTTCATTGACAGCCGATGTAGATGTTCAGAACATGCGATCAACTACCATCACAACGTTGTCATTTAAAAGCAAATACGTGTGCTTTATGTAGACATTGTGGGGCACCTTTGAACAAAATAACGTTGTAAATGTCGCAGGTGCAACGAAAGTACTCAGAACATCGTGTGTATATCGATCGTTAGTCGATTGCTTCTTCCTGCAACAAATAAAGCTACAAAGTGTTGCGCCCCGAAAATAGCCGATCTACAAGCTGACGACGTGTCGAATCGCGACGCGTTGTGAGCTTGTAGATCGGCTATTTTCGGTGCGCGACACGCATACGCAAACAAACAGCGATGTCCAATGGTCTGAAGATGTCAACCGCCATATCGCAGCAAACAAGCAAAGATACACTGACCCCCCATCCACAGTAGTATTAGATCTATTGTAAACTAGACAGACACAGACTAGTTGTTTACCTGTTGAAGTCATACGTTGTCAGTCTTCATTATGGCGTTTTTTGAAAGATGGAAGTAGTGTCGAGTCTCGTGTCTCTCACTGTCACTAAAGTTTTACAGTTTTCTGGACTTTATGACAAGAAGAATGCAATCAGGACCAAGAAAATGGAAGAGAAGGCATTAGAAGTGTATGGTAAGCTAACAGAAACTGGCTAGCTCAGTGGTTCTCATATACCTTTTAATTTCAAGGATCCCCATAAGAGTTACAGATCTGTGTTAGGGTCCATTTGGAACCCTGAGGGTCCCTGGAGTGGACACCACTTTGAGAACCACTGATAGTTGCACTCATGATTAGGCTACATTACATTCCAAAATCGTTAAATGTGCAACTTGAAACAGACAAGATATCAGTTGGTGGTGCTGATCAAAGTGTTTAAGTCTGATTAAATGTATTGTTTTGCTATATTTGAACTTTGAACTGTACTAGATTATAATGTGTTATATTGGTGTCACTGTCGAATGGTTGTGTCTCCATTGGTGACTCATGTCTGTCACAACATGTGACTCTCTTGGTGGACTGTTATCTTTTATAATGTGTCCTAACCGCGATTCTAATCCCTGTCTCTGGCATGGGAGAATAAACAGCTGTCTGTCATTCAAGAGGCAATACACGTTTGGTCAAGGGATATAATATTTGTGCTTGAGATTCAGGTGGGCAGCAGTAGTCCTACTTAGTATGTTTCACAGAACAGTACAGATCCATCTCATAAAATTAAATTAGAATCATATTGTGTAAAAAGAAAAGCATTGCAGATGCCATAGAACCCCAAATCAAAACTGACTGCAGAAACTTCCCACTGGAATTCAAGCACCACTGCAACTTCATAAGGCTGCCATTTCTCTATTATAAATCCTTGTTTTGAGTGGTCTTGTGTAATATTTTGAAATATGGACTTTTGATATTCATGAGCTGTGTCACTGTGTGTATGCCATAAAAATTTTAACTAAAATGGTTTTGAATAATTCACTGAATGTGCAATGTATCTAGAATATATGAAAGTCTCAAGAAATATATGAAAGTTTCAAGAAAATGTACTTTTACACAATATTCTTATTTTTTTTAGATGGATCTGTAATTCTGTATAGGTGTCCTATCCCACATCAATGGGAGGAGAGTAGGGAGACCACACTACTGCACGTAAAAATTAACGCCTTTTAATCACTGAACTTAGTTTTTGCACCACAGAACCTTCAGTTTTGGGCATTCCGATCATAGCGATGCACTAACCAAGAAGAGACAACAAACGCAAAGGGAGAAGTAGCCGATCAGAGTGCTTTGCTTGGCCCAGTGGATGCGAAATTTAGATTAAAAAAACTCACTCGTTGATTCACTCGTACAACAAAATGTGTTTTACTTGAAAAAAATGATTCTCAGGTCAAATATTAATTGCGATTAATTAATTAATTAATTACAAAGCCTGTAATTAATTCGATTTTTTTTAATCGCATCCCAGCCCTATATATGATAAATGAATCATAACATTATATAAATTCATCGATTTGGGAGGAAAAGAAAAAGAGCATCTAAAATACCATACATTCTTAAAAAATAGCCCTAACAGCAGATTTACATCCTTAGTCAGAATAGCCTAATGTGGGTGCTGCTGATTATGTTGGTCTATCAGTAGATGCATATGCCACGTCTTGTATTGTACGAACATATACCACACAAATTTGTTAAAATAAAAATGTGAATACATTTTTATTTTAATTAAACATATTTCCAGCTTTAACTTCTCCAGTGCTGTAACTCAACTCTCCTCGTTCCTCAGATGTGATTCGGTCGATCCGGGACCCAGAGAAGCCTAACACCCTGGAGGAGTTGGAAGTAGTGACAGAGAAATGTGTGGAGGTCCAGGAGATTGGAGAGGAGGAGTATCTCATCATTATCAAGTTCTCGCCAACTGTTCCACACTGCTCCCTGGCCACACTGATTGGTACGATGTCCCTGAGCTGATAACACAGCAGTTAACAGACTGTGTGTGTGTGTGTGTTTGTGTGTTGCTATTTATGTGGTTGTTTTCATTGATTGAAGCCCTGGCTGCAAATCAATTGTCCCTCTCCATAATAGTGTTTCAAATGTGAATTGAATATATCTCCTTGGGCATGAACAATTTCCTCTAATTTTCTCTCTCCTGGGACTGAACAAACAGGCACAATGCAGGTGTCTGAACCAGATAATATGAATCAGCGGTCCACTGTGTGACTCACAAAATAGGAACACTGTGTATCAGATTGAAACAAAGCAATATGCTCAAAAACGCACACCTTGATACATGCACAGAAAAAAATCAATTATGTTATCGGCACACACAAAAATCCATTCACATTATATTGGCAGAAATGTTGGCACTTGGCAATTTTGGGAGAATAGAAAACATGATGTGGGACTATAACTATGCTATGATAATAACAATAATCATACACTTTATAAAGCACTTTTCGAAATAGGCTTACAAACTGCTTTAAAATAGTGTTTTATATTCTTGGCTGCACAGCACAGCAATTTTTGCTGTTCCGCTGGCATGGTGGAAAGTTTGTGCAGCTGTTTTGACAACTTTGGCACAGTCAGCCAATTCAATTTAAAACACTAATGTGAAAGGGTCTCTGGAGCCTTCTGGGAATAACCTGAGATCTTAATTTAACTGTCATTGTGCAGACACTTTGTCAACTCTCTCCCTGCATCCCCATTTAACAATAGTACTGTATACTGTAGCTCTCCTCACTAACACTTTGCTATATTGTACACGTGTTCCTTCTAACGTCCAAACCTTTTGTGTGTGTGTGTGTGTGTGTGTGTGTGTGTGTGTGTGTGTGTGTGTGTGTGTGTGTGTGTGTGTGTGTGTGTGTGTGTGTGTGTGTGTGTGTGTGTGTGTGTGTGTGTGTGTGTGTGTGTGTGAAATAACTACATTTTCACATTTTCTACATTTTTCTTTCTTTTCTTAACTCATTTAGTGCCACCCTATCACCACTAGAGGGCGCCCAGTGGCCATAGAATAATAGAGATATGCTGGTAATGCATGCCCAAGCCCTGGAGCCATGACTTGCCAGAACACTTTCCTTTGTGCATGTACAGGAAGAGAATGAAGTTAGCTTGAAGTTAGCTATTGGCTACCAAGCATTTTAGAAGATCTATTTTCGGCAATTTAGCCACGATTAAACCTTGCACACCTCATGCATGGGAAAAAAACAGAGAAGAATGAGCTCTAAAAAGAGTGGATTTGTGCAGTTTGTTCACAGCTTTCAAACAAAAAAATCCGATTGGAAATCCGTTCAGGCATTCTTGAGATTATAGCCATTATGTTTTACATGTTATGTAAACAAAAATGGCTGCCCTGTATGTTAGATGGTGTTGTATGGGGGTGGAACATGCAAAATCTCGATTGAAATCATGTTCACTAGATTTGATGGGGTCCAAAAAAAAAAATCAAAAAAAATTTTTTCAATTTTTTTTTTTTTTTTTTTTTTATATCCCGAACTAGTTCGGGATAGGCACTCTGGGATGCGATAATAATCCCGAACTAGTTCGGGATAGGCACTCAATGAGTTAATAATGATAATATAATATAGGCCCTACTCTGTGGGGTGTTTTTTGTCTGAATATTCGTCTGCATTTGCACCCATCCTAGGAGCAGTGAGTAGCCATGATTGTGTGTGCTCTGGGAGCAATATTAGGGGTTAAGAGTCTTGCTCAGGGACACATTACTGGCCTGGAATCGAACCTGCGACAAACAGGACCTGGCTGCCCTGATGGGCTCACTAACCACGGAAACTAGTTCTGAAAGCCCTTCCGAAACTGATCTTTTCCGACATCGGAAGGAGCATATAATGACCTTTAGTCGGCTCATTGAACTCATGGCTCATCTCATATATTATCAGTTTCTAACAGTTACTTGCTTTGCATGTTTTCAGGCCTGTGCTTACAAGTCAAACTGCAGCGATGCTTACCATTCAAACACAAGGTGAGTACCAGTACAGAACCAGAGTGGGTGTTGGCTAATAGGTTATGGGCCAGTTACACTTATCCGTTCTCCCTACGGGGGGAGATTATGCCAGATTCATACAAGGAATTTAGTTTCAAGGTCAAGATAAACTTTATTTGTCCACAAGGGAAATTTGTCTTGGGCTTTCACCACTGCTACAGCCACAAAATACATAATAGAAATACATAACACAGCAGGGGGGACACAACATTACACAAGTGCACAGTGATTAATCAATACTCTCAGTCAGTGCTGTTTCAGAGCCTCGTTCAACAATTTAGTGGCTACGGGTACAAATGATTTTTTAAACCTGATGTACTTCCACTTAGGTTCACTGTACCTTCTCCCAGAAGGTAGAAGTACAAACCTTTCATGTAACACATCGCCGACTATTTTCTGCCTCATAAATAGACTGCAGAGAGGGGAGTTGTCTTACCCCTATAATCTTCCCTGCAGTGTGAACCAATCTCAACAATTTGGACCTCAGTTGCATTGAGAGATTACCGAACCAAACTGTAATGTCAAATCTAGCCAGACTCTCCAAGACCGCCCGTGGAAAACTCAATGTCCAAATAGAGGTAGTAAGTACCCAAGTGCGAAGGTACCCAAATTAGACATACTAGCTAGTAATTATGGGTATACTGACTGAGACACCATAATAAGCAGGTAGTGCACGATACAGCAGTGTTTGTTTTCAGATCATTTTCTTTAAAACAATGACTACCTTGCCGAACCAAATCACATGTGAAAAATGTCATCTGACGGAGAAGGCTAATGACAACAAGATACAAGAATCAAGAAACAAAAGTTCCATCATTCACTCACTCACGCAATCCATAGTTTTTGCAGGATGCTGGTCTGTCATTGTAATTAAGACGTTTTTACTTTATTTAACTCCCTGATAAAAAGTAAATCAATAATATATACACATCACACAACATACAGATATTGCCTTTTTAACTTTTCATTAACTTCAAATTCTTTACCTCTCCAGTTGGAAATTTACATTTCTGAGGGAACTCACTCTACAGAAGAAGACAGTAAGTGTTTATTTTTAACCAGCACTTGGTGTCTACTCAGAGATTAGAGTCTAAGCAGTAATGGAGCATGTTGGTGTTTTGGACGAAAAGCAGATGAATTGAATTAACTGATACAGCTGTACTAGATAACCAAGAGCAGCTTTAATTTAAAGCTGCTTTTGTTTATCTAGTACAGCTGTATCAGTTAATTCAATTCATCTGCTTTCTGTACAGTATGTGTTAGGGCTGTCACAATATGCCTAATCCACGATTAAATTACATTTTCGATTCTAAGGTCACGATTCAATTAGATTTTTGATACAATATAGGATATAATATTAAAAATATCAGCACCGAGACTAATTTAGGCTATTGTCTTGATTTGTAAAGGAAAACACTTGTTTCTCAATAGGTCACTTTTATTCCAATAATAACATGAGAATGAGAATAACAAAAGGTTTGAGGGTGCGACGCTCCCTTGCGCCGCCGGGCCTGATTTGAAGTGTTGCCTGGGTGAGGGGGGATACGGCACTTTCTGCAAACAGTAGCCGTTTGCCAACGACCTGTCAAGTGCCTTCATAACTTGCAGGGAAACCAAAATATTTCCACACCTTTGACCTGTGTGAAGCTGGAGGGTTTTCCAATTCTTCCATGGGGTTATCATCATCGCTGACTGCAGCATTGGCCCGTGAAGTGGAACGGCTTTGTGTCTCTCGCTCTCTCTCTCTCTCTCTCTCTCTCTCTCTCTTTCTTTCTCTCTCTCTCTCTCTCTCTTTGTGAGTCTCCTCTGTCTCTCTTTGTGAGTATCCTCTGTGTGTGTGTGTGTGTGTGTGTGTGTGTGTGTGTGTGTGTGTGTGTGTGTGTGTGTGTGTGTCGCCTCTCTTTTTTTTCTCTCCCCCGCCAGAAGCACGCATGCAATGAATGCACAAAACATAACAGACTTGTGATTGAACATGCAATTGGACGTTCGCAAGCGAGGAAGCTGAATGGGCCGTCAATTTCAATTAATTTTAGTTCAAATCGAAAATTGTGACAGACCGTAGTATGTATGTGTTACAAAGGATACCACACCCAGCATGAGATCACCTAATCAATGCCGTGATGATCGTGATGATGTCACAACATGACGTCACATTTCTAGATATATGGTGGCCGAACTAGAGACAGGAGAGATTCAGCAGACACATCTCTATTCCATCAGAGAAATAGCGATAATAGATAAGGTTACCGTCGTATAGGAGCTCCTTAGTGGCAAGAGGTACTGTAAACATTGTACAGTCAATCATATTTATGTACTGTAGCTAGAGGACTCCCTACTATTACTCTGAACCTTATCCTATTATCTTTATTCTCATTACAAAAAAGGTCCCCATCAGACATTGAAGATTGAAATCATTGTATTCAAAGCTACTTGTTTTAACATGAGATAACAGCAATACTAAAACGTTATACACAACATCCATTCACACAATGACATAAGACTATTATTAGTCTTGGCAATGATGCCTCCTTCAAGCATTGATACTGTAATTGGGAAGAACTCCCAATTTTAATATATATATTATATACCAGTAATACGCGAAAGGGCAAAAAGCAAGGTTGCGCAGGACGGAATTCATTTGCAAGTGTGATTTGAATTGCGATTGGTTGTTTAAGTTGGACAAAATGTCGACAAAATATTTTCCCAAATATGGATATGACTGACGTCTGACATCATAGATGTCTTATGTTATAGACCACATGAGACTCACACAATTATGTCCATATATGGGGATTCCAAGCTATGGGCTTAATATTGATGATATCAGGGATCTCCATATATGGGCATACAAGGGACAAAATGGTCATCCAGATCAGGTAGCTTAAGCTATTGGCTTAGGATATTGGGCCAATATATTTTGTGACATCCCAAGACTATACATAAGACACAGTATCCATCCAGCCAGAGTAGACGGTACATTATGTGATGACTGATGATGTCTTGTCTCTGTGTCTCCGCAGTTAACAAGCAGATCAATGACAAGGAAAGAGTGGCTGCAGCCATGGAGAACCCCAACCTCAGGGAGATCGTGGAACAGTGTGTCACTGAACCTGATGACTGAGAGAGACACATAGTCAGTCTGTGTGTGTGTGTGTGTGTGTGTGTGTGTGTGTGTGTGTGTGTGTGTGTGTGTGTGTGTGTGTGTGTGTGTGTGTGTGTGTGTGTGTGTGTGTGTGTGTGTGTGTGTGTGTGTGTGTGTGTGTGTGTTGTTAGTCTCATACTGTGCACTGTGGGAGACATAATCTACGACGAGTCACACACTCTGTGTGTGTGTGTGTGTGTGTGTGTGTGTGTGTGTGTGTGTGTGTGTGTGTGTGTGTGTACTGTAGCTGAAAATGTTTGGTCTCATTGTGGGGGGACAGAATGCTCTCCACAGCATACCCCTTGGAGGTATGCTATACAATATACTAACATCAACAGAAACTGATTCACTATATTTTTATTTGAGGAGCTTTTCCTCCCCATCTCCAAGTTACTGACTGGAGCTGTCAGTCATATGAGAGACATTGGAGAGGAAATGATAGCAAAAATACAGGTTCAGATTCTGACTCATCTCTTTGCAACAGGGAGGCTTATCACTTCTCCTCTCTCAAATGGGATTCCAGGCTGTCTGTCAGTCACTCGACCTGAACCAGAGCCTGGGATTCATGGCTCATCTTTGATTCCTCTGCCTTTTACTGTCTCACAATTCTGCCCTATAATGCCTATTTAACCACTTCAACCCTGGTGTCACAATTTGGGGCATTTCATTAAAGGACGACAATAAAATGTAGGTTTTTCTAGTGGATGTGTAAGCTCTCTTTATTTTATCGTAATTTGTTTATCACACACCCATTGCCCTATTGATGTATACTGTACACACAAGGACAATTGTACCAATTCGACCACAGTGATACAGTACATTTCCTTTAAGTAGCTAGGTTGCTTGCGGTGTCAGTTCAGCTTGCAAAGTAAGCTTAGCCTTCAATTTGTCAGCTGCTGTGAAACCTATACTATTTAGGTAAAATACAGCTTTAGCTTCAGTTGCAGCATAAACTCTTGGGAAGATATAATAATAATAATAATAATAAACTTTATTTGTATAGCACCTTTCATGACATGAAATGCAGCTCAAAGTGCTTTACAGAGCAGAAATGAAGCACAAATGATTAACAGAAAAAGTACACATGATTAACAATAACACTACTTTGTGTATATATAAACAATTAACAATATGTATATATGTCAGCTCAGCTGACCAAACAGCATAAGCTTGTGTAAAGCTTGTTTTATTTTATCGTAATTTGTATAACATACCCATTGTTGCCCGGTTGATGTATACTGTAGTGTACACACAAAGACATTGAGAAAATAATGCAAACAACACTTAAATAATGAAATGGTATTCCTAACAGTGTGAGGAGAGACTTGTCTCAGAACACAGAAGTTGCTTCTTGTGTGTCATACCTTTTAAAACTTTTTCTTTTCACCCTGATAAACTCCAGCTGTGAATTGTACCAATTCAACCACAGCATTAATGTTTGATAGGGTAAATTTCTTAAGTAGCGAGGTTGCTTGCAGTGCCAGTTAAGCGTGCAAAAGGAGGTTTAACCATATCAAAAAGAAGTGGAAGGAACAAGCAGAATTTTACATTTTGAGTTAACGCGGAACCATGCAAAATTGAGAATGATGGCTGTATGGTATGACTTCCTAATATATTCAGTAAGTAGTGTTCAGTGTTTTCTAAGAGCATAAACTAAACATAATATGAATTATTTCCACATATGAAAAGCAGAGTGTGATTACTCATGGTACAGCTTCACTGAGAAGGTTGTAGAAATATGTTGAGACATGCATACAGTATGCTATTATGCTTGCTTGCATGTGTGGGTGAGGGTGTGTGTGTGCAGGTGTGTGTGTGCAGAGTCTGCAGACTGTGCACTGGAATGACGGAGGTCACTGAAACAAACAAAACACAAGCAATCCACAAGGTGACTTCTTCACAATCAACTCTTGCTCACATGGAGTGCACCCAAGTTAAAAGTGTACGATTAGGCACTTCAAAGGAACATTTCACTCACAAAATTGGCCTTTAATTACTGAAACAGCAGTCAACCAAAGAGCGAGTGCGTTTTGACCCTTCTGGCCTTCATCAGCGTTTTCAGATTAGGTACTATATCTGTTTTCTTATTAATTGGAGCAACCTCCCATACCATCAGTGAAGAATAATTAAATTACAGTTTTTTTTTAATTATATGTCAAAATAATCCGTCACCCATACTTTCATCTGTGTGATGGAGATGTCAGCTCGGTCTGAGATTAATAGAATACGCTACAGCCAGTGGTCATTAAACACCCCTTGAAATAAGCCACCTGGGTTCATTTCTAGCAGTATGTTGAACTGGGTTCACTATTGGTTCAGGGTTCACAGATGGCTACAGTGGACCCCATAAACTACATTTAGAACACTTTTACATTTTCTGTGTCTACAATATTACGACGTCCCATTGGTCCGGCTGACCCCATGCATTATAACTAACCCTATCCCTAACCTCACACTAACCTAATATTGGGATGTCGGAATTATGAGCGGACCTCTAGTGGACCCAAGCTAAACATAGAACACATTTACATTTTATGTGTCTACATTCTCATTTTAAGGATTTAGCGGTGCTAGTTATTTTACTTAATTGAATTTTAAATGGCCCGCTGACCTGACTGTCTGGACCAGTTATTGCCTTAATTTATTAAAAGCTTTTGTGAAATTGTCTTGTTAATTACTGCTATAACTTCAATGTTTCATATTCCCATTGTCTCATCGTTCAGAATCAGAAACATCAGAATCATCTTTGTCACTTTACATGTTTACAGGTGTAAATTCTTAAAAAGAGACAAAGTATCTACATTATTTACACAGTGGCGTTATATATAGCTCTGCACTCTGGGCCTTAATACACTTGTAAAGATGGTGCCATTCCAACTCTTCGAGCTTCCTTGATCTTTTCCTGAAAATGTTGACACCCATTTTGTAAATGCATGTTTTCCCCCAGGTTCTTTTCACTGTATAGCCTTGCTAATTCTTCTCTTTTGTTACTGAAAAGAAGTTAACTCCTCAACACTTCTGTTCAGTAGCAAAACAGAATCTGAACAACATTTGCATAATAACACTTGGCAATGAATGCCCTACTTACTGAATCTAGTGACTTGCCAATGACAGGACGTGTGAAGTCCTCAAATGGCACATCCGTAAATGTTAATTATTTATCTCCTATTGGAACAGAGTTTCAGAGAAAGTTACATTGTTGCTCCAAAATATATAGGACCCATGCAGCACAGCATTCGTTTAGAGCAGTAGCAGCTGCTTCTGTGGTTTTGTTTTGAAATGAATTACTCAGTGCTACCATAGACAGACGCTGTAGCTACCAGAGGTGTGGCGATTTGCTGTTGGACAAAATCAGAAGCAGTAAATATGAAATAAATTGGCGCTATAACAGGCCGAGGTAAACATCTTGGGGAAGAGGCTCTGCTCCAGGGAGTGTGTTTCACACTGAAGGTTAGCTGCTCTATGGACAGACACACACAGACGGATGGACAGGGGCAGAGACAATAATATTTACAGTAGATGTTACATAACATAATGAATGTTCTCAAACACTGAAATACTAGAATGCCATAAAGAATTGGTGCTTTTAAGGTGAAGGTGTTCAGCAGCAGTAGTTGATGCTCTGGAGTACTGTCGACCAGGCAAACAATACAGAAGTATCGCGATTAGCACCACAAGACTCATAGTTTTTTCCCATCAGCACATAGAATGCTGAATAAGAGATAATGATGATAGTGCCCCCTCATAGAGACTGTGACTGCATTGTGGTTTTATTGGTCTCTCTGCACACAATGTTTTATGAATATGTACTTTAGATATTCCTTTATTACTAAGATTAGTTATATATACCATGCACTTTATTTCAACTGCAATGATGGGTCTGCACAAATAAAAATTTCACCCATACTTGTAATGTGATGTGACAAATAAAGATTGATTGAGGGTATTGCGCCCTAGGAAATAGTTTTTAGAGATATATATTGAACCACCTGAATACATACATTTCCCACCAGGTTCGTTGTACAGGTAAGAGGCAGAAACGGTTTTACAAAAGTAAAAAAATCGTTTTTATTTAAACATGTTAGTTCATTAAGATCATACATCATATATCAATAAAGGATAGAATGTATCAATAAAAGATAGAATGTATTCATGGGGGAGTAGTAACACAGAGTCCATATACTCTGCATCTTTAGTCCAGGGCTGGGAACTGGGAAGAGGGGCAGGCTAACCGGCCCCATAGCAGTGGCACCCCCAATGATCACAGTAAAGCAAAAATAATATAACTGAAAACCAACCACAAGGGGGACCACCACAGGCGGCCGTTACTTGCCCCCAGACGTAAGCCCCAGCACCAGGCCTGTAGATAGAAACAGCAATTAGTAATATATATGCAGATCAATTATTCAAGATTCACTGGACAGTGTTTGTTAGAGGCCTATGAGTCAGGCCGTCTCTAACATAACAAACACATTAAAACACCAGTCAAGAGTTGTAGATGGTTTTCTACCACACGTCCTGGTAATGACGTCAAGATCATCCCCATATGGGCTGTGACCGGAGTCACCGGAGGACGTTATCATAACATTACGTCATCATGACGTCATTTTGCTTGTAGGGGGCATTCATTTGCATTCTGGGACCAGAAATACTGTACTTGTAAATAGTAGGGTGGTAACGATATAGTAACTGAATCGAAAAATCGATTTTAATTTGCAATGATCTACTATATCGATATTCAAAATCAAAATATCGTACCGTTTTGTCATTTTCACAATGCAAATCATTGAATTGAATCGAATCGTATCGCCATGACTGAATCGATATCGTCCATGTATCGTATAGTCTACCATGTATTGTGATGCGTATCGTATTGCTATTAAATGTATTGTTACACCCCTAGTAAATAGCTTCATTGCCAGTCACAGAAAAACGAAATATCTTCCATGATGACCTTGTGTATAAAGCCCAATGCCCAATGTGAGTATCTCCTCAGTTTTCACATAATTATAACCTAAGACACCTTGAAAAAGCCACAACACTCCAACTACAAAACAATTCAAGTCTAGACAGGAACAGATAATTGTCTCCTCTGAGACAATACCAACATGCTGTAAGTAACTGCGTCACTAAATACGCAGGTTTGACCTGAAGCCTGTTGAGCATGAGCAGCCTGACCATGATTACAAAGGTCGATGCTCTCATACAAAGCAGCGATCAGACAATGAAGCACTGACTTCTGACTATTTCCACCAGCCGGGAAGGCAGAAAGGCGGAGATTATGTTTTTGCTCATCCATGTGTGTCTGTCTTTGCACAGTAGCCTATAGACCGATCAGTCAAACTTTCTGTGCATGCAGCCAGTAGGCTAAGGAAGAAACTCGAATTAAATGCACCCCTTGCAAGTTCAAGTGTGCATCCTTTCTTTCAGTATATAACATTACCCATCTGTGTCTAATGTGTAATTCTATTCTTGCTGAAAAATTATTGTATTAAGTTGTTATTGCATCGGTTCATTTCCTTCATTACATGGGTCGTTATTTGAAGAATAACATGGGTCTGTGGTTACAATGGTGGGGCCAGGGACTTACCATTTACAGTTTAACAGTCAAATTTTAGATTTCTATACTCTTATCTATATTCTAGAGGAAATGTCAACAGCAGAATAAACTTCTGTTCAAAATTAACGGACTATGCATCCACATTCCAGGGGGTCCACATTCCTTATTGATATTTATGAACCAAATGGATCCTTACAGGTATGTAGCTGAGAGTTAAACTCACACTGAGGATTCTACAGTGTAGATTATGGCCAATTGAAATAGAAAGGGTTGAGAATCACTGCCCTATAACACATCCCCTCTGCCCAGCCTCTCTTCTCCTTTAAACATCCAACATAATGGTCCCCTAATGCAGTGCTTCTTGTAAATCCAGTGTCTTGTTTCCATTGAGGTCCATTAACTCAATTCATCAGTAATCCAGGCCAGCCACAGGCAACTTTGTTTATCCGTCTGCCCTACTAATACTTGTGCAAAAGCCTCCACACTATGCAGAAATATATACAGACAAAACATATACAAATAAAGCCATTTTTGAGCGGTTAGCCCCGCACGAAAACAGCTGCTATTACCATAGGAGCCATATTACCATATATGGAGCCAACACATAACACACCTGCATCACGGTGGCTATAAAAGGTATGGTTGTCTACTGAATCATCAGTTGCCGACCTTCAGTCTTCTGAGATAACCAGAAGAACAGGTAATGTACTATAGCTGATAAACTGCACAAGATGGGTGCCAATGACTGGGTCAAGGCAGAGTCCGATAAATTCCACAAGGCTGACAAAGCTGATAAACAGCCTTGCACTACAGTAAAGAGAGCCCAATTAACCAAAATAGAGCGGTTCCCAGTCCGGGACAAGTCCAAGGCTGACAACGTCAAGGCAGATGAACAGGGCAAGTCTAAGTCCAATAATAAGTCTTCATATGCCCCTGTCCGGGACATGTCCAAGGCTGTTAAACCGGTCAAGGCCCAGGTCAATAAATCGGACGGGGCTAACACGTGTAAGGTAAATGAACAGGCCAAGTCTAAGGACAATAAACACCCTTCAAACACTACAGTAAAGAAAGCCCAAGCAACCCGAATAGAGCGCTTCCCACTAGACAAGGCTGACGAAGAGAAGTCCATGGCCAAGGTCAATAAATTGGACAGGGCTGACAAGTCCAAGGCCAATGAACAGGGCAAGTCCGAGACTAGCAAACAAGACAAGTCCAAGGTCAATACAGAGCACAAGCCCACGACTATGGGTAAGGGGAGGAAAAATAAAGGCAACGAACGCAACAAGGCAGAGATCTATGACCACTCCAAGTCCAAGGTCAGTAAAGGGGGTAAGTCTAACAAATCCAAGGCAGATCAAAAGGACAAGTCCAAGGTCCATGAACAGGACAAGTCCAGAACTGATGAATGGGAAACGGCTGAGGCCGATGACCAAGACAAGTCCAAGGCAGATGAACAGTGCGAGGCTTACACTGATGACCCGGACCAACCCGGGTGGCTATGGATGAAGGGTGGCCCGTCTGAGAACTAGAAATGTACCAGTTCAATTAACTTCAACAAGGCTGTACAAAGGCTAGTAATACTACTCGGAAAGAACTCCTTTTTCTCTTTTGTTTCCCAGCAAGGCAAGACAAAATGGATTGTTTCCTGTTTCTCCAAGGCTAATCTAAAACACTGGACCAAGGAGTACTATATATCCCATCCACACTGCCAGTAGGCAGAGGAAGTAATACAAATATCCATCCATAATTGTATTATTACTGATTAATTGAGTGTTGAGTGTTGTTTCCACAGTGGAAACAAGCCCCTGGGGCTTTTTGTGTAATACTTTTAGCATAACCTTTGATAAGGTCCTTGTTGACAAGCTTGATGAACGTATTCAATCAATCAATCAATCTATCCATCCATTTTTTACTGCTCATTTGAAGTCAGGTCACGGAGGTAACTATTCCAGCATAGAACCCCAGTCTTCCCTTTCCCAGGCTACCTTGGTATAATAACTCTATCAGGGGATCCCAAGTCATGAACACGGTACAGCTCCTGCTGCTCTGATTCACTCACTGCATGATCTCCAACTACATCCTCCCCTCACACGTGAGTGAGACCCTGAGTTGCTTGAACTCCTTCATTTTGGATAAGAATTTACCTAATCACACATCATCTGCTAAAAGCAGTGCTGTAATCCTATCATTATGAGAACTTGTCCAACTTACTGCCGAGGACACATACACACACATCATTTATGTTTTATTTATGGGGTGGCCAGTCCGGAAATATCTGAGTGAGTAGAGACGCAGACAGATACACAGATATGTGGATTAGCCTATACAACAATACCAATACGTTCGATGGCAACATTTGTTGTGGACATGCTGGACATATATATTTTATTATATTTAATCCGGGCATCTGTGTCATTTAAGATATTGCTATAGCAAAACAAATTCGTTTAGTAGTATACTAGAGGTTCAGGCCCTCACAACTAGTCACTGTCACCATCATATCGAGTAGCGTAGAATATGGCCGATATATACACTATTATTTGTCCTAATACAAATCCCTCAGGTATGGGGTGGCTTGCGCTGCTTTGGGCATTTCATTATAAAATATACATCTGAACCTTCATTGCAAAAAGTGAATGTATTGCATGATCAATTTGCACTGATTATTATTGCATACATACCTATATTGGTTGCCGTAGGCTATATAGGCTAATGTTGGCTATCACTGTCAGCATGTCCACTTTTCAGGCAAGGAACAATAACCTGTTTTCCAGTGGATCCGATGTAGTTATTACTTAATAGTCACAGTCTCTTGTTAATACTATGTTCCCCAGGTTCTATAATTATGGGCCCCTCTTACCTAACCCTTATCTGTTTTAGAAAACGCAAGTTGCCAAATGTTACAGTATGTACATTTTGATGAGCAGATCAAAGTAGTCATACACTCATAGCTTCCGTGCCACAAACATATTATTAAGGACGAGAGACAGAGAGAGCCAAGGTTTTGGCAGCCACTCTGCCTTCCTTAGGGTGTAGTGTCCATTTTAACGCTATTCTCTATATATATATATATATATATATATATATATATATATATATATATATAATACGTAAAATATTGAATGCAGGACTTTTACTTGTAACAGAGTACTTTTACTTTTTGACTATTGCTAGTCTTACTTAAGTAACAAACACCACTGTTTGTGGTTTCCTCGTTGTAGCTATTTACAGTGTCAAGGTCTTTTGTCAAGCCCTTCAAAATGAAATTGCAACTTACAGTAACTGGGTAGGGGATTTACATACAATAGATAACCAAGCTGCCTATTTCCTGCCTTTGAAGTTACAATAAATGTTGTGGTAGCTTTCTATCAAGCAACATTGGCAGAGTAGCATATGTGGTTCAAACCCCATCAGAGACCTAAAGCGTGGCACATCCACTTCACTTCTATGACTAATTAATGTGTTAATTCAACAAAACAGACATATACTGTAGCACTGCCAGAGCAGCACAGTATCGGAGGAATAATAATGTATATTCTTATTTATTTAAAATGATTTGTTAATCAGTCCTAAACGGATAGTGAATTATTTGCACGTACATACTGTAGCTAACCGTGTACATTTATACTTAGTATGAAAGCCACAAGATCCTGTCTCAAAAATAAATCCCACATTAATTTGTCACTCTTCCTGTCACTCAAAATCCCTAATTAATTTGTCACTCTTTTTTGACACTCTTCTTTGTCAGTCTTCTGACATCACTATAGGAGTACTCTAACCTAACGCGGACCAGTTTGTGTAGGCAGATGGGCGGGCGCGGCGAATCTCTCCGCAAGTCTCTGGCCAATAGCATGTGTTCTCCCCTACCCCCCTCTGCTCCTCTGCTCAGCGCAGAGAACGCTGCTGCGTCATGACGTCAACACATTCGGTGCGACGCTCTCTGCACGCTGATTGGTTAAGGAAATTCTACACTTCCTCCAACAGTGCAAGCAACAGTGATCATAACGCGATCGCCCAGGCTTCTTTTTCTTCCTATCGCCAAAAGAAGCCTGAGTTTCGGAGGCTACTATAGGAGTTGCGTCGGGAAGATAGAGCTAAGAGTAGAGCTTCTGCTTGCATCTGAGCTCAAGGAGTAATGTCCACCCTTTATTGCGACCGTCAGGTCGCAGTTACTGTCAAAACCTCGACCAGCTGTCCGTCTGTCCGTCAGTCAGTCAGTCCTCAGTCCGTCAGTCAGTCCGTCAGTCACACGTCACACTTTTGCCCTGCTCATATCTCCGCAACCGTTGCCCCGATCCATGCCAAATGTTGCACACACACTCCTTGCCTTACTCATCAATTCTCACATGTCCCTCTTCTAGCGCCACCATGAGGCAGATTGTTGCAAAACACATTTTTGGACACTGCTCCTAAAATTTTTGCCCTAAAATCACGCAAATTGGTACACAGTATGTCTACACTCATCTCATCAACATGGATCTGTCCCATTTAGCGCCACCTTCAGGCCGATTTTTTAAAACACATTTTTGGACACTACTCCTACACATTTGGCCCTAAAATCACGCAAATCGCTACACATTATGTCTACACTCATGTCATCAACATGGATCTGTCCCATATAGCGCCACCATCAGGTCGATTTTTTCAAACACATTTTTGGACACTGCTCCTACAGATTTTGCCTTAAAATCACGCAAATCGGTACACAGTAGGTCTAACCTCATCTCATCAACATGGATCTGTCCCATATAGCGCCACCATCAGGCCGATCTTTTCAAACACATTTTTGGACACTGCTCCTACAGCTTTTGCCCTAAAATCATGCTGCGCGCTTATCTCCCGATTAGGGAGTCTTACTGGTTAAAATAATATCCCTAGTTTTTGTAGTTTTTTGGATAGGGGATACATGACATAATATATTAAATATATACATATATTGGTGGTTGTGGCCCTAAGCAACCGCTTAATGTTGCTTATGTCAAGAACCAGCCCTGTAGCCCATGTCATGTGAATCTCCCTCTCTACAGGTAGTCTGGTACTGTAAGCTTTAATAATGTATTCAATGGTCTCTGCCTCCCTGGTGAATCCTGCCGGTGCCCGTGCTTGTGTGTCCTGTTCCTGTATTCAGCCTGCTGTGAAAGTAAAATAGTTTTACCGAACAGTTCTTGCTTATTACGGTACTCATTCCTGTGCTTCATGGGGCCTGCTCAAGCATATGAATCCATTCACCAAGCTCATAGCCATAAGGACCTATCGCTTAAAGTAGAGCTGGTTAAAACTTATCACAGATGATGTGATTTGTTTTTCTTCTTTTCGTACACCGGACACAGGAGCGAGTCGTCTAGAAAAATGTTGTAGATGGACACACACATTTCCGTGTGTCCATGTGTCAGTAGTGTCCGTCTCATCTTGCTCAAATGTCAAAAAAGTACTTTTTTTGACATTTTGAAAAATATCTTTTTCACATTTTGTAAATTCATGATCCCAGATCCATCATCTCACCATCCCTCCATAATTGACCAAGACTCACAACTTCAATATGACATTGTCAATATATCCAATTTATTACAAAAAAGAAGACTGAAGAAGCCTTTCAGAGTGAAACGGCAGTGTAAAAAAAATGATTTGGAGTCTCTGGGCTAGCGTTGTGAGTGCATGTGAACCACTGAACCTCCTTATGTATGCAACCCCGTGGGTTCAATATTTCAGTCAGTGTCTTGCTCAACAATATTTAAAAACTGACGCATGACTGTTTCAAGGATGAAATAAATATGTGGCTTTGAAAAAGGGATCTCTAACCTTGCCGCCAAGTAGCCATTGATCATAAAAGAATAATGTCAGCTCACAGACCACTGACACACAATGCAAAATGGCCACATACAAAATTCAGACTATGGCTAGGGATCCAAATGTGAATGTGAACATTCATTCTTCCATGCTGTCTCTTTGGGAAAACATACACTGTTAGTGTTGAGCCTGAAATTAGAAGAATGAATAATTAGGGATATATACTGATGGAAAAGTTTGGTTAACAGTATTGATTTGTGTATCAATTTTGTCTAATGGTCAAAGTACATCATAGATTATCTTTTAATCGTGATGGTTGCCTTTTGTGTGTTCACAAACCCTGTTTGTTCTAACATTGTTATTAAAACATCTTAAATCTGCTACTTTGACACTGGACAAGTATCTGACATTTCACTGGTTAAGTAAACAATCTTTACCCTTATGAGAGGTTATAGGTCTGTTTTTGGGACGGCAGGAGCCGTCAACAACAAGATTACATCATCACATCAATAACTCTGTTCTATCCACTGATGAAGGTCATGTCGCAGGCACGATATGACATCATACTATTGTCTTGATCATATAAAAACCTTGTCAACTGTCTATTATTCAGAAGAACAAAATAACATGAGTATTGTACCACTGGATATTATTTTGTATGCTGATTGATTTAATACAATTACTTGAAACTGACTTATTTGGTGTGGTGTCTCTTCCTTGCATGGACTGTGGTTAAAATTTTTGGGGAAACTGAGTCTTCTGGAAATTGATTACCCGTAATTGCCGGACTATAAGCCGCGGCTTTTTACCCATGTTTTAAACCCTCCGGCTTATACAAAGGTGCGGCTTATATAAAGATTTTTACAGCTAACAGCCACTTAGTTAGTTTTACAGTGGTCTTTAACAAGGATTTATATATAGATTTATACAGATAACGGCCACCAGGGGCGCTTTAGCGGGAAGCAGGAGGGACACCTGCGGCTTATAGTCCGGTGCGGCTTATATATGTAAACCTTTGTTTTATTTTCTAAATTTTGCTGGTGCGGCTTATACTCAGGTGCGGCTTATAGTCCAGCAATTACGGTACTTCTAAAGCCTCGAACAGAGTCGGGTCCGCGGTGGAAGGCTATCCACCGCAGTGTAGTGCGGTGTAGTCTTGACCCGACTCTGTTAAAGGCTTTAGGAATTAATGTCCCAACATATACTAATACTGTTATTAGATACCCTACAAATGTAGATGTGTTCATTTTGTTCAGGAGTAGAGACCACCCTGCTTATCACAGCCACTCTCAGTCACTCCCTATTAGTGTGTTGGCTTAACCCTGGTTTTTGACATTATCAAAACGAAGCGGATAAAAGCGTCAAACTTTTTTTTAGGCTTCTTTAGGACCTAACAATGGATTTAAGCCTAGGGTTGGGTACCAAACTTTATTTAGAAAATTACCCATATAATTATCCATATCAAGTTGGCCTCCCATCGACTTTCTATACAGGAGGAAAATACCCAGAAAGAAATCTGCTTTAAGTAGGATGTGAGGGGTCTAACTAGGGGTTTGTCATGAATCTGAATCCATTGCAAGCATTTGTTTTGCAAAAAAAAAAAAAAAAAAAAGGTGACGACTCATCACTAAAACCCAAGGAAAGTTTTTTGTGCAAAATATAAATGGTAAGACGGAATTCATTTTCCAGCGGATTCCTCGTGACTCGCGTCACGGCAAGTCGGCAACCACACTTGCAATTTCCTAGAATTGCATATTTCTAGTTAGCATATTATAATATTCACTATGCTTCATTCATTAAAGACTGACATTCTGTCTGAGAGCATGCTAGACAGGCTGGTGAATTCTGCCCTCTTTCCTTTTGGAGTAGTGGAAGAGTTTATTGTGTAGTTTGCTGTGTGGAGGTCTAAGCAATAAGCATGGTTTATCATGAAGCTCTGCTGTGGTCTAAGAATGCTTCAAAGTCTCACTGTGGATTAGACTGGTGAATCAACCTTGATGTATACAGGGATTTCCAGTCCAGAGAGTACCACCTCATCCGCACTGCCTGAAGCCCACTTACAAATTAAAATAAAAAAACAGAACTAATGAGAGATGAGAGAAAACACACAATAAATGGATAGCCAAGGATGTAAATTAGCTATTTGCTACACACAACCAGTTATCTATAATTAGACACAGAGGGATTAATTATGTTAGTTGGGAATGTTTGTTGGACATGGATAATGAATGTCGTTATAGACTGGCCCCATGAGTTCCTCATGGACCCTGTCTTGTCATTTGATCTAAAAACCCTGGTATGGAACCCACCCAGTGATGTTTGTAAAGGGATTTCACTGCACCATCTGCACAGAATAAACATATTACTCCTCAGAAATTATTTAGGGTCATAATAACTCCTCAGGCGAGAGTCGTGAGACAGCGAGGCTTCAAGTTTGTCTCAGTTGGAGTCATTTCCTGTATTTCAAAATGTTGCTCTGCTTTAAAGTTTCACGATAAAGGAGACAAATATGCTTAAAGCGGGTTCAGGTTCTCGCAAATTTGTTCACGCTAACGTAAACAAAGCTGTGCATTCCATCCAAGGAAAAACGACTGTACATTCAACATGTGCGATTGGCTAGTTTGTTGTTAGGACAATGCTATAACTTCTGTCTGAACAATTAGTATACATTTTAACGGAAATATGACATTAGTGAAGAATTCCATTATTTCCCCCCACAGTTAGCTTCCAGTGGACATTTTTCAGTCACCTACAGTATCCCTGTGAGATCGGAACTGCGGAAGGTGAGCAGGATTATATTCTTTTTGTAAAAATGTGTACTGACTGACTGACCCAGACAGAGGGAGACAAGCTGCGACATTTCTCATGGTAAACTGCGACCTTCGGTCGCAATGAAGCATCAGTTGAAAAAGTGCTAATTTATCCAAAAGGCAATCAATTTTCTCCAAACACAGACGTTATCAAATGTAACTCAATATCATAAACGACACAGAGTCACAGACAGAATCGCCGGGCTGATTTGTTTATTTTTTGGAGCACAGTTCTTATATGATGCAGCTCTAAGATGATATGATATTTTCAATAGAAGAAAATACCGGAGGGATACCAGATTGACGTCAGGACTTTGATATACTCACATTATGTCTCTGGCTTTGGGGAAGATCAAAGATGAGACTCACCCTGCAGATTTATTTAATAACACTATCATCACCATCATTATTATGAGATACTGACAGACTGTTGGAGGTGAACAGTAGAGCTGCCTTGCCAGAAGCCACAAAACCTAATATCTTCCTTGGGGAGAGAGGATCACACATAGCACTTTGGTAGATGTGGTTCCAAGCCTGGTGGTTACATACCCAGCAAGCAGGACCTGGACCAATCAGTGACGTCTCGATTGGGGCCAGATCACAGCTCATATGGGGATGATCTTGACGTTATTACAGGACGTCATATGGACTTTTTTGTTTGACAGGATTATTGTTATTGTTTGTAATGTTAGTTGAAATATGAGCATATAAGGTTATATTATGGGACATATCTAACTAGTTATGATATTTATCTGGCCTAGAATATCACCTACTTTCAACCAACATAAATCCTGTCAAACAAAAAAGTCCATATGACGTCCTGGTAATGACGTCAAGATCATCCCCATATGGGCTGTGATCTGGCCCCAATCGAGATGTCACTGATTGGTCCAGGTCCTGACCGTGCTTGCTGGGTATGTCCTTGTCAGAAACAAACTACAATATTTGCACTAACGATATGTCTTACGTGGACAAACAACATTGTATGTTCTACAGGGACAAACAATATTATCTGTACTTCAAGACAAACAACACTGACTGTCCTACAATGTATACTGTCCTCCAGAGACAAACATTTTCTGTCATGAGTCCTACATGCAGACTTCAAGATGTGTATTGTTATACACATTATAGGCCTTAGGACTCGCATCCCCGTCCTCGCATCCCCGACACACACACACACACACACACACACACACACACACACACACACACACACACACACACACACACACACACACACACACACACACACACACACACACACACACCATACTGTATACTGGTGCACCAAGTCTATAGGATACTGTACATGTATAGGCCTAGATAGTGTGTGTAGACCAGCTTTGCTGGGTCTGCTGCTTCTCATGCATTTAAACCAAGTCCTTTATAACTTCAGTGTCAGACAACATTTTCTGTCTGACTAACACTGACTATCCTACAGAGACTCCCCAAGCCGTATAGCTGCTAGAGTGGTGAAAACTCAAGATATCTGCAGTGTTCAGTCTCCTGTCCTGTAGAATGTATGTGTGTGGACACTCAGCATTATTGTTTCTACTTCTTGGGGCGTATCATTTGATCATGGAACAAACCCTATTGTCATGGACTGTAAACAACACACAAAGAGCAGTAAAGATAAGGCTGTCCGTTATGGACAGAACCACATGCCTACATTTAGATAAGACAGACGGAAGGGGTGAGTGAATTGACAACTGCTGTTGAAATCATACCGAGGTATTGTTGTCTGTCAGTTTGGTCTCAGGGGACTGGTCTCAAACGCATGAAAGGAGGGGGAGAGAGAGAGAGAGAGAGAGAGAGAGAGAGAGAGAGCTTCTCTCTTGACGATAAAGTATCAATGATTTCTGCTATTAAAGATTCACGAGCAGGAGTAAATGTTCCTTCAAATCCTCCACGGTACCGGTAGTCCCAACAAACACAATTGGCCATGTTTGTGGTCTGGAAGCTGGCAGGGGAGGGCAATCTCTGTCACTGCACTACCAACACCTACAGGGTCGTCAGGGTGCTGGAAGTAAAGATATGTCCCTCTGCAGGTGTTACAGTCTCCTCAACGTCAGAAAAGACATGTCTGGAGACAGATATGGGGTTGTCCGTAGAGCAAATGTAGGGATTCTTAGCAGTGGTGATTACTGTACATGGTGGTTCTTGCACACTGAAGACAGCTTTTAGAGCCTAAACATCTGTTCTATCACTTCCCCTTTATCATTGTGCTGACTAAATGTAACAATAATGATTTGAAGCCTTTGGACTTTTGTGAGAGTAACTGTTTCACATATGCAGTCTAATTCTATTATCTGGGTCTATTATTCTATTTGTTGCAACAAGAAAAATCTGATGATGGTGGGGGGGGGGGGGGGTATTAGCTGCATCCCTCCATCAGGCTGTGTGACGCTGTGTACACAAAGACTCCCCAAATTCTCCAAAGCTGCCGGGGTTGCACGTTTCTGAAAATGAAACAGTAATATTACTGCTTTTAACAACCCTGACCTTAAATGAGAGGCTCATCTTCATACAGCCCCAACCCCACAGATTACTTTTACAGCCGTGGTCATTTATCTTATCGCTGTTAGAAAACATAATTGATAACCTTCAGCTTCAACAGGCTCTCTCCTGTTGTCAGATTTACAGAACCAGATGACAGGTGATAAGACAGGAAATAAGACTTGGATCTCATCTGTCTGTCTGCGTAGCTCCCTATCTGCCCTTCTGTCTGTCTGCATATCTCCTCGCCTGTCCTTCTGTCTGTCCGTCTGTCCATCTGTCCGTCTGTCCGTCTGTCCGTCAGAGTAACAATGATAATAGCACTTTTCCAAACAAGGTTACAAAGTGCTTTACACATAAACAAGCCGCATAGTAATCATACAGGTTAAAACAACATATAAATAAATCGACATAAATCAATGGATAACAATTCAAAACGAAAATAACAGAAGAAAAGAAAACTGCCACTAAAAGGCATAAAAACATGAAGATGGTTTTTAAAGGTGATTTAAAAGAGGACACTGTTTTTGTAGCCTCAGCTCCACGGGCAGGGCATTCCAAAGCGTGGGTGCCCAGAGTGCAAATGCCCGATCGCCCTGGGTAACAAGGTTAGGCATGGGGACTTCCAGGAGAGCCTACCTGAGGATCTAAGGCAGTGCCCAGGTTCATACCGGTATATAGGGGGGCAATAAGGCTTTGATATAGCTGGGGGCCAGTCCCTGCCGGGCTTTAAAAGTTACCAGTAAAATAAATCTTAAAATCTTTTCTGAATCTAACAGAGATTTCCAACAATATAAAGAGTAGACGGCAAAGTCTCTCTCTCTCTCTCTCTCTCTCTCTCTCTCTCTCTCTCTCTCTCTCTCTCTCTCTCTCTCTCTCTCACACACACACACACACACTTTGCAGAGGGTGCGTGGGTTGAAATGGAAAAAAATAAACAGAATAAAAAATGTCTCCCTAAATGTTTACAGTATACTCTTAGGTCTGTACTCATACCTCACTTTTTAATCATTTGGCTATAGACTGAAATCACAACCTAACCCCAATCTGTCCAAAATATGTTTTTTGGGGGATAGGGAATGTGATTTTCAGTGAGGAGGTTGTTCAGCAGAGTTTGTGTTGTGTTGTCGATGTCAATTTTGCAGGTGAACAATGGGAAAGGTTTCGTCATGACATTTAAAGCTGCACTATCTATGCGCCACCCAAGCGCCTCTTGCATACTTAATAGTACAGGTGGTAAAGTCAAAGTTTATGCTAAAAGGATAACACAAAAAGTCTCAGGGGATTGTTTCCAAAGTGGCCCATTGTACTCAATTCATCATTAATCCATGTAATAATACAATTCAAATCATACAATACAAATATACTACAAAACACATTTAAATCAAGCTCAATATCATAAGGTATATTTACAGAGAAAGGAGGGTCAGAGGATTCTACTATCAAAGTGTTCAAGGAGTTAAACTATTACTATAAACATTTGTTTTTTTGGATATTCTACTGTTAGGCTGATGATAGGCTCTTGGTTCACTTATGATCCTAGATTACTATTGCTATGCATTTCATGTATTACCTTGTGTTGTACTTGCTTACTGTAAATCGCTCTGGATTAAGAGCATCCGCTAAATGCCTAAATTGTAAATTGTATGTTCACTTGTATTTTGAGGACAGGAATTGTTTTAGGTTTGTTTGGAGTTTGGGTAAAGAGTCTAGAACCGTTGTGTCTTTTTGGTAGGTCATTCCACATTTGGCAGCATAGTAGAAGTCTCTTGTTTGAGCCGAATTTTGGGGGAACAAAGTCAGATAATCTCCTTCTGGTGTTATGCCCATGGGCATCATTCACTCTAGAGAAGTAGTTTGTCAGGTATCTGGGCACCTATCCTCTGAGTATCTTAAGGCAACTCCTTGCAGCTATTAGCAAACATTATCCTCATTATCCTGCCAATGGTCAGTCTAGACTCCAGACTCTAGACCGCTGCAATTTCTTACAACTGGTTGCAAGTTGTGACTAGATGGATTGGTGTGGACTGGACCAGACCCATTGAAATATGTTAGACTTGTCTTCTACATTGAACCAACCCAGACTAGCAAAATTAGCTGGGAGAAGGTGAGTCCTGGGGTAGAGGCCTAGAAGTAGTCTTATTAGTTTGTTTTGAGAGGTCTGCAATTTAGTTTTTAGTGAACCATGAGGTGCAAGCATTGAATGAGGGCTCCATCTAGAATCCTAATTTGTTCTGCCCAAAAATCTTGTTCTTTGGTTGACTTTCATAATCACCTTGGATTTTTTCACTGGAGAGTTTGTTATCCAAAATACAGCACAAATAGGGTAAATTGTAAATGGTGCATTTATATAGCGCTTTTATCCAAGGCGCTTTACAGAGATTGTGCATTACATTCACCCATTCGCGCACACATTCATACACCGGTGGCGGAGGAAACCATGCAAGGCACCAACCTACTCACCGGGAGCAATTAGGGGTTCAGAGTCTTGCCCAAGGACTCTTCGACATTAACTCAGGGGGAGCCCGGAGTGCTCTAATAACGGTTTCTCTACCCCTGAGCTATGCCGCCCAGGGTAAACTCCTTCTTTATACTTGTGATTACATGGTCACCAACAGTGAACGTAAAGTCTTCGGACTGAGGTTGATTTTAGACCCAAAAAGAAAAGATTCTGTTTTTGTTATCAAAGAGCCAAGTGTGTATATTGTTGAGCTCAGGGCTTTTTCAACAGACATCCGCGAACACGAACAATAAATGTAACTAAACCGAGCTGCACAGCTTGGTTTAGTTACATTACCGTAGTTTCATTTGGTTACTCCAACAGTTTATCATAAAAGTATACAATTACAATGAGGAGGATCAGGTGTCATGAAATGGAAAAAGAATGCACTTAGATAAAGTAGTTTCCTGTGGAATCTACCTGTAATACTAGCTGTCAGACAAGACAAGGTATTTTATTACTCAACTTCTGACACCAGGTCTAATTTGCTCTTGATCCCAGCCGTTTCTATGTTTTATGGATGTGCTCTATCGTGGTGCGTATCTCCTCTTATCTCTAGAATACATATCTGCCACCACCACACACACACACACACACACACACACACACACACACACACACACACACACACACACACACACACACTCACTCACTCACTCACTCACTCACTCACACACACACACACACACACACACACACACACACACACACACACACACACACACACACACACACACACACACACACACACACACACACACACACACACACACACACACACAGGCAAATGTGAGACTGATAAAACATTTTGTTATTTTGTATTTATTTAGTAGTTTGTTTATGACAGCAGGTGTCAGTTCTGGCCTTTCCATATCTCTAGGTATTAATAAACATGCGAGCAGTGTGAGCAAGTTGCCATGGTGATGAAGATGCCACGTTGAGATGGGGGAGGAGCGCTAAGAACAGCATGGCAGCTAGGGGCTCCATGACTCAATGGCTAGCTTAACACAGATATAAAAGTCATTTATTTCCATGGCAGTAAATGACTTTGCTTATCGCAGCATGTTGACACACTTTGTCCGCATGTTTGTGCAGCGCTCCTCCCATGCATCGTGGGCAGAGACTCTTCATAAAGTAACATCACACACATACACTTATCAGCCCTGGATTAACATGTGACGCCATTGTTGTTTTTTCCTTTCATCCTCTCTCATTCAATTTTAACGTTGTTTATTCTACCAGGAAAAGAGGAAATGAATGAGTTGACTCTTCATGGACAAGGCTCCTGTCCTGTCGAGAAAGATAGGTTTAATTGTCCTGTCAGTCAGATGTTTTTCCAAGGCTGGGACATGCAGTATGCCCAGCATATATTCCTGACATGCAATTACATGCACACACTTATACCCCGGAGGTGACAGGGAATAATTGGATTATGGCAGCAATTTGATTGAAGCGTTTACATGCATAGCATTAGTGTGGTTAGTATGCTGGGTTACTCAAACATGTTTCATGTTTCACTTTAAATACAAATTCCTGTATGTTCGGGTCATGGAGCAGGTTGTGTTATAAACAACTTTTAATCATACTTCTTACTCTGATGTCTTTGCTCATAATAAACAATCAGATTTTGCATTTAATTTGTCATGTACCACATCCTTGGAAGCTGACATACTGTACAGTAAACAATATTTACTCTGCCTATTATCACCTAAGCAGGCATTGACACTAAGGCTTGCCCACCTGCCCCCGGCAGGTAAATAAAACTTTAGGGCAGGTGAAGTTGGCTTTCAGGTTGCCCGACTGGGCACGTGCTCATTTGAGAGGGGACACAACCGTCTATAAACACAACACCAGATATCTGTCTAAACACCTGAACGTGGCCAGATAGCTCTGTCTTCTGGTCTGTGGGATGTAAAATAAGAGCACTGTTTACTTATAATGTGCAGGTTTCACTATTGCTAGACAAAAAATATGAAATAAGTGTGAACCCATAGACATATTCAATCATGGCTATGTACTGTAGCTATTTGGATTTGGAAGTATTGAGGTGTGACATTTTTTATCGCACAGCCCCAGAAAGAAAGAAATAAATGTTAAATTGGGCGGTAATTAAAAATGTACCTATCATTTTATAATGGACGATTTACTTTTCGGGCAAGTGGGCCTGAGCTTTGGGCAAGTAGAACATGACCTGTACTTGCCCGATTGGCAAGTACCTCTGAGACCTCAGTGAGTTTGTTCATAATCTACCAGCTTCCCTTTATAACATGAAAGAATGAATGCTCTTAGGGCTACAGTATGTACTGTATACAGTACACCTTAACAGGTTCCACTGTTAGCTGATCAGCTATTACACACCCTGGCCACAATATCTGCTGTGGGCTGCATAACTGAAGTGGCGGAAGTGCTGTGGTACGCAGTGCATATCCGTTTACATCCGCCAGCGAAACAAACCTAAATAGATTGTAGCTCTTAACTCACTCTTAATAGGTGTAACTTTGTCAGAATCCATATTTTTGATTGGATATTGTTTATTATGAGTGCAACCAAAGGGTCGGGAGAAGTAGAACAGTTTTTTCGCCAGTGGGGAAAACACCACACTGTGAAAAAACAATAACATCCGGTGAAATTCTACCGGCGGAACTTCAGCACCGTTCTATGCCGTATCAGCCTCAAGTCGTAACCAGGCTTTTCTCTTCGCAGATGAGTAAGCCTGGCTACACAAGGCTAGCTATTACATGGGTGTGTGGGGTAGGATAGGATCATGTCCGGGAGGTACAGGGTGCTATGCCCTTGATTGCCTTCTGGCCAGTGTTTGGCACAGGGTGTGGGCAGCAACTGGAAGCCAGTGAACACAATCTTTCTTGTAGAGATTCCATATGCCATGTCAAAGGACCCAAAGCAACAACAGCTGTCCTCATCTATGTCTATGTAATATAATACTACCGAACATTTGGGTAACAGTCATTATATCTAGAAGCCAACTCACCAGCCCCTGGGGCTACATGGAGTCTATTTGAATTGAATTGAGTCTGTGGCCAATGCTCAAGAGGAGAGATTCAAAACTTTTTTGCACCCCTAAAACCAGAGGTGGTATGTTCGTTTCTGCATGTGCACCCTATGCACATGGGTGTGTTTGTGTGTGTGGCATGCTTGCTTAAATGGACATGGTAGACAGTATGACAGCTTTTTGCTTTCTATTCTTTATAATACATATATCTTTTACATTGACAGGCGTAGAGAGAACACAGATTCCTGTAATCAGAACGGTGAGTTGCTATTTACTTTAAGACTTTGTGTCCCCCTTTGTGTCATACGGTATGTCTTTTATTTTGTCCTTTTGTGCAGATGCACTGCCATATCATCAGGAGAGATGCAGTTGGATCTTAACTTTATTTTGGTTCGGTTCACAAAATCTCGGCAGCACCAAACAGCTGAATAAATGACAGTACACCATTCAAAACAGAAATGAACAGCCTCCTTCCATTGAGTTCAATGGAGAAGTGGCGCCATGTTATATTCAGTTCGTTCCTGAAGCTAATTGTACTGTATATACAGTAGGCTAGTACTAATTTGCCTCCTTTTACAGTATAGATATAGTTAAAGGGAACTCTTCATGAATTCTGTGCTTTTACAGTAGGTTACTTGTGAACATGGACACATTTTGTGATAATCTAATCTCTGGTTCAGATGTGTCATTTCAGAAAAAAGGAAGGGAGTGGCAAAAAAGTGACCATTTAAGCAAAGAAATGAAAAACGTTAAGTGAGTCATTATGGTCACCAAGAAAAACTGTTCGGTTCTAGCCAATAGTGGCTTACACTATGTCATCACTTCGTTGTTCTATAATTGTTCTCATTATTCTAAAACACCCTACTTTGGATAGAGTCTATCCAGAAGGCCTACAACATAGAATATAAAGTAGCTTTTAAACAATGGCGGTCGTTACCAAAGAGAGATAGAATAATTTGTGTGTGTGTGTGTGTGTGTGTGTGTGTGTGTGTGTGTGTGTGTGTGTGTGTGACTGTGTGTGTGTGTGTGTGTGTGTGTGTGTGTGTGTGTGTGTGTGTGTGTGTGTGTGTGTGTGTGTGTGTGCGTGTGTGTGTGTGTGTGGACGGATTAACCCCCGTGAGGGCCCCTGGCCAATAATTTTGTAGGGCCCCCCCACCACCCACCATAACCCCTACTCCCTCCCGACGCGCACTATCCAGCTTGGATTTTAATTCATGATGATCATCTGTGGACCAAGAAAGCACCTGTAGACAACAGAGGAGGGGCCACACATTTGATTTTTGATTAAAATATACATTTAATTATTGCAAATTGTCCATGACCACGCGGGCCAGTTCCCCCAAGGGCCCCTCAGAGCCAAGGGCCCCTGGCAACGGCCCCACCGGCCCAATGGTTAATACAGCCCTGTGTGTGTGTGTGTGTGTGCGTGCGTGCGTGCGTGCGTGCGTGCGTGCGTGCGTGCGTGCGTGCGTGCGTGCGTGTGCGTGTGCGTGTGCAAGGGAGAAATAGGTTGTGAGAGCAATATCAACCCTTTGTTAGAAACAATGACGTTTCTGTTTAAATATTATTCAACATTAATGCACCACTTCACCCATTTCAAACCTGTCTTCATAAATTGGTCCACACAAATGCTAATGAGACTCGGAGGGTGGCAATCAGTATGAAGCAATATCCTAGGTGGTGATGGTTATGCTTTAAAGTATATGAAAAAAAAAAAAAAATATGCATAGAATCATGGGCACTGGAGGATCATGGGCATAGGATTAGTAATAGTCAACACACAATAACTAAAATATATAATAAAATAAAGTCAGGCATATGATTCAAATTAAAATAAAACTTGGAAATAGCCTTCAATAACTTGAAACCATAGACAGGAAACTTATTAAAGATTTGGTGCCACTATTTTTTCCCCCCTAAAACATGATGATCAGGTATTATGATTACACTAGGAGGAAGATTCTTTCCAAAAAAGTGTACAGAAAGTTTTAAAATTATGTTTTATGTGGCCACACCCACCAGTTCATTAAGTATGCCTGGTTATCAGGTGGGTGGTGACCCAGCTGAAGTTAGCCACACCCACAGTGTTGGGTGTATAGAGACACATACAAATTCACGCCCACAACTGAGACAGTGTCCCCACTTTGGGTAAAGTAGAACAGTGTACTGCAAGCCAGCCCATAGAAAGTCATTGTAATTCAACTGTGGTTAGCCTAATATTGAAATAATCCTACATGAAATGAAGACAATATTGATTAAAATAAAAATATGTTTCCCAATGTATGGACTGACTCTGCCAACATATGTTTTTGTTTTCTAAATACATGATGTGTGTCACATTTAATTGCCACTTGAATGGATTACCCATAATGTTACTGTAACAGAGAAGAGGGGAGATGGCAGACAGAGAACCATGACGCTTTTCAGTGACATCACTGTCTTTACTGCAATGCATTTACGAGCGCCGACTTTGAAGACCCCGACATTTTCAACTATAGAGTGATTTCTCCATGTTAGTATTAACCAAAAAATAACTTGCAAGACTCCGTTTGGAAGAAGCAAGATTTCCCGAAATAAAAAGCCTAATTATACTTGAGAGACAAGCGTATCTGGGTATTGAAAACCTCAAGGGATGCGTCCATGACGTGTGTACCATGCGGCCACTTAAACTGAAAATGTCCAATGCTAGCATTTTTGACTGACTGATGAATTATATTAAAGTATATTGTAGGTAGTGTATCAAGATGACAGATATGCCACTTTAAAAAGGCCAAATTAAACACATGGGACATGTCCAATGCTAGCATTTTTGACTGACTGATGAATTATATTAAAGTATATTGTAGGTAGTGTATCAAGATGACAAATATGCCACTTTAAAAAGGCCAAATTAAACACATGGGACACTTTATTAGAACACAAAAGAAATCAAAAGAAACTCATAGTCAACCACTGAAATGATGTTATTTCACGATGCCTCTCATTGGGATTGCATTGGCAGCTGCAGTACACCGTTCTCCCTTACCCGAAGTGGGGTCGCTGTCACTGTAGGGGGCGTGAATTTGTAGGAGCCTGTGTGTCTCTATGGTAAAAGGGGAGGGGATGATATTACGATGTCATTATATGATATCAGTGTATTTCAAATGGGCCTTATTTTGACTCAGAAATACACAGGGATGGCAAATTTGCACATTATAACCCCACACGGTGGTCTATTAGAGCAGTGGTTCTCAACCTGTGGGTCCCAGGGGGGGTCCCGATGCCTCACGATGCCTCATGTTGTGAGGCATTGTTGTGAGCATGTAGATCTGCTATTTTCACAATAGAACCGTGTTATACAAAATGTTATGCCTCAGCTCTTAGTGCTCGTAGGGTAGGGGGGTCACACAAACACACACACACACACACACACACACACACACACACACACACACACACACACACACACACACACACACACACACACACACACACACACACACACACACACACACACACAGAGCACGCAACAACAACACACGAGCTGATTTAGCTCAGTGCAGGGGTCACCATATAATTTCGCACATAATATGGGGTTGTGATATAAAAAAAGTTTGAGAACCCCTGTATTAGAGTAATACAGTAATAAAGTAATACAGTAACAAAGAAATTGCCGGCTTATTGTGTCTAAAAAGACATATTCTTGTACACTTGTATGCCCCCACCCACTGAAATCAAAATACTAAAATCGCTAAAACAATAGAAAGCAGTAAATGAAAACATTTAAACACTCATCCTTTCTTTTCTAAAGATCTAATCTAAAATATGAACCATTGTTGTAAAAAACCAAAGTGTCCTTTAATCTATAATCTGACCGGGAGCCAGACAGCAAGTGAGGATGTACAGGACTGGTGTGATGTGATGTGATGTGTTCTCCTTTATTTTCAGTAATGTCAGTGAGGCAGGAGGTGAGGGGGGTTACTGCATTCTGTATGTTGTGTGGTTCTATGGATAATTTATCTATAAATTAGAGAAATCTACGTCTGCATGTCTGCGTTGACGCCCGTGTGTCTGTGCTGACGTCATCCAATGGGAAAACCACATACTATGGTAAATTCAACACCATGGCAACAGCAGCAGGCCAGGCAGCACTGCACAGCAGACAGTCTGTTCAGAAGTGTTGAGTGGGATTCGAACGCAGGTCTACCGTGCAGGAAGGGATTCTAAAGCCAAACACCTTGACCACTAGCCTGAAGGGGAATTCCCATGGGGGAGATATTAGACAAGATGGAAATAGCAAGACTCCGTTTTTACTTCCCGTATTTGTGTGAAGTAGGTGGCCACCTTTTTAGGAGACCAGAAGCGCAGGTTGGAGTCTTATTGCGACCGTAAGGTCGCAGTTTAGTATCAAAACCTCCACCGGCCGTCCGTCACGTCACACGTCACACCTTTGCCCTGCTCATATCTCCGCATCAGTATGACATCACACTGCTGACATCAGTATGACATCACACCGTACACAAATACCCTAGCAACCAACTGTTTAGCCCCATATTTGGACACGAACAACATATAACTCCATATGACCAGTAAGACTCCCTAATCGGGAGATAAGCGACCGTAGGTGGCTTATCTCCACAAATAGGGCAAAAATTTGTTTTTCCAAAATCTTCCTGATCCATGTTGATGACATGAGTGTAGACATGCTGTGTAGTGATATTTGTGATTTTAGGGCAAAAACTGTAGGAGCAGTGTCCAAAAATGTGTTTTAAAAATCGGCCTGAAGGTGGCGCTAGAATAGGGCCATGTGAGAAATGAGGGGTGGGGTCTCCGCGTTGCCTTGGCGGACGAATAGGTACAGGCCCCGGCTCTCCCGGACGCTCCTAGCCCGAGTTACGGCATTTTATGTGCGCTGCAGTGGCAGGGGGTCCTCCACTGGGGGCGCCACCACTTTTGCATCCGTTCTGGAGCACCAGGAGTCGGTGGTCCCCGGGAATTCCCCGCGAGCAGCCCCGTTGGGGTGGTCATTTGGTCATTTTTGCACATTTGGTCATTTTTTACATCTGGGGGTCCCCCAGGGACTTGGGGGTCCCTGGGGCTCCGGGGGTCCATGGAGGTTGTAGTTTGGCAGGCAAGGAGTGTGTGTGTAAAATCTGGCATGGATCGGGTCAACGGGTGCGGAGATATAAGCAGGGAAAAAGTGTGACGTGTGACGTGTGAGCACATTTGGTCATTTTTTACATCTGGGGGTCCCCCAGGGACCGGGGATCCTTGGAGGTTGTAGTTTGGCAGTCAAGGAGTGTGTGTGCAAAATTTGGCATGGATGGGGGCAACGGTTGTGGAGATATGAGCAGGGCAAAAGTGTGACGGACTCACTGACTCACTCACTCACTCACTGACAGACAGCCGGTGGAGGTTTTGGTAGTAAATGCGACCTACGGTCGCAATAAACAGTTGGTTGCTAGGGTAAAAAACATGGTTGCTATGGTAAACAGCTGGTTGTTAGGGTAAACAGTTGGTTGCACCGCCAACGTCTGGGACTGGTTTCTAGGATTAGGACCCGCCGCAGTGGTGTCCGGTAAGAACTTAACCGAGATGCCTTGAATCGTATGGAAGGCCCTGAAGTCTTGCTGGGAGAACTACCTGAAGATCTTGAGATGGTTGGATGTGATGATAAGCTATAGGGCTATAGGCTTCGGTGTTCCTGGCTGTATGGTCTGAGTCGAGGAATGCTTCTCTCTTCTCCGGTGTCAAAGGCTCCTATTTATAGGGCTTGTTTGTGTATGAAGGTGACATCAGCATGATGTCATCTTGATGAGGTCACTAACTAGACATCTCCATATATGGGCCGCTCATTTGTGTACGATGTGATATTAGCGTGATGTCACCCTGATGAGGTCAGCAGCTAGATATCTCCATATATGGAGATATCGAATGTGAGGTGAGGTGAGATACGTCAGTCATCTCCATATATGGAGGTTCATGGAGATAAGCGACCAACGGTCGCTTATCTCCCGATTAGGGAGTCTTACTGGTTATTTCCAATGGAAGAGTGAACGCTTCAGAACCATTCTTCAGCCCCATGGTCACTGGACTCGCAGAGAAATAGACGTTTCTGTGAGAAAAAAGAGAAACAGGAACTGGAAGGAGCGGTGCTTTTTCGTCCGTCCGTCCGTCCGTCCGTCCGTCCGTCCGTCCGTCCGTCCGTCCGTCCGTCCGTCCATAAATGGGCATATGTCTGTTAAGATTGAGGATTGGTGGATTGATGCGTTTCACTTGACACTTTGACCAGACTATAAGTGGGCCAATTTCCATGATTGGTCAGGTTTCACTATAAAACGGGCGAAGCGGGTGCAGACCTCTAGAAGGTTTGATATGGGTCTGTGGTTGTGGGCTCACTGAAAGCGAGCACACATATGTTATCTTCATTATTTATCTATCAAGTTCTCCTCAAAATTACGTAAGACATCTATCAGTCAAGTTCTCCTCAAAATTACGTAAGACATCTATCAGTCAAGTACTCCTCGACAGTACAAAGGCAGGGCCCTTAGCCAATGAGGTGCAGACAAAGGGTAGATCTTTGTGTTTTGACTCCTGTTCTTAAGGATGTATTAATGATCTGCAGGTCAGTGGAAGAGATACTGTTAGAAACATTCTTAAAAAATGTATGATGATGGCTTGACAACCTTCCTGAGCTCCTCTTTTGAGATGCTGTTAAAATCTCATGGTGTTCTGTCTGTCTGACTGTGGGCTGAGATAGCCCCTAGCTGATGTAGAGATATTTTTACTCTTGAAAAACATTTTATAAATCTATCTATAAATGCAAGAAGTCTCTGCGTGTCTGCGTGTGTGTCTGTCTGTCTGTCTGTCTGTAATCCGCGTATCTCGAGAACCGTTCGTCCCACCGGCTTCAGATTCGGCACGCGCGTTCCCCGCCGTGGCGCGGAGTGCAGTGCCGGGCCTCGACCCGACCCGACGCGTGGTTTTCCCGAACCGGCGCGAAACGTTCGGAATCTCCTTATGCGGGGCTGATTGTTGACATCAGGCTGTTCCGGAGGAAATCGGCGCAAGCGCTGACTCATTGTGACATCACATCATAAAAGGCTCTGAGATCACGTACGCCACATGAGTCAACAAAAAATGCCATGGTTACGTATTCTGATGTTCCTATATGGGCATAAAAGGACACAGGCAAACATATGAAACAGATGGTCAAAGATCTCCATATATGGGCATAAAATGGACGCAAAAAGACAGATACAGATATCTCCATATATGGGCATAAATGGACACAGGCAAACAGATGGTCAAAACGGGTCCTATGACAACAGTTATAATGGGGTTTGCATTAAAGGGCGGGGCATTCATCCCCTATTTACATTGTTCCCGAGTTTTCGGGCGGCCGAGCTTCTAGTACTTCAAATAGCTGATCTCCAAGCTCACAAAGTGTCGATGTAGATCGGATATTTTAAGTATTTAAAATGTTTTTCAAAATAGAAAAAAAAAAGTATAAGGGGAAAAGCATCGACCAAAATATAGCTCATTGTTCCTGATGGATATTATTTTATTGCAAAAAAAAGAGAGCAAATTCCTTACATTTCTGTGGGGAGTCTGGGCGTTCTGAGTTTGAGGGTTGAACTATGTTATTGGCAGCTGAGTTTGATATTGAAATTGTTTATCATGTCTTCCAATGGTCCATACTCAACATAGGTGGTAGGACATGATTGAGTTCATGATGACAAGCAAGGTGACCGCAAAGCAGCCAAAAGGCACGCACATCTAAAGCCACAGTTGGCTGGGTGCTAGACTAAAACAGTGCATACAGGTAGAAGAATAAAAGTCTGCACACTGATGTATGCTCCCAATGATAAAGTTTTACTTGCTGTGGTTACCACAAGTAAAACTTTATCATTGGGAGCATAAATCGGTGTGCAGACTTTTATTCTTCTACCCGAGTTCATGATGACGACAAATTTGATTTCTGCTGCTGTATCTATTTTTCTCTTTTTAATGAGGTGCTCCTCCGCGGACACAAATCAAACATTATAGTGATGATCGGAGAGTGGATTTTCTGACAATGAGATATTTTCTATTTATATTCCCTCTGAATGTGTTGCCAAGTCGATGAGTGGCTTCAGAGATATGTTGGGTGAGGTCAAAGACTTCGAGAAGATTACAGTACTAAATTCTAAAATGATGTTTGGTGTTTATGAGGGCCAGCAGCTGTGCAGCTGTGCAATATGTAATTGTAATTGTGGGGTCTATAGATTGTTAAGATAAGTACGGGAACATACTGTGAAGATGTTTACAAAAAGGTTAAGTAGCAACTACTGGAGAAATATGCTGTTGGCGTAGAATATGCCAAACTTTATGCACATGTACATTTGAGGATGCTCTTTTCTTTTCTCGTTGCTCTTTTGCACTCTACCTTTTCTCATCTTCCTACAGTACGTCTTATTATTATTATTACCCCTTTTAGATTATTATAATTTTTGTGGTTTGCTGTTATTATATTGTTTGCTTTTATTTTAGATATACCACTGCATTGTCTGAAGGATGCCAAACAAAACAAGTTTTACTCTTATGTACCAGACTTAACAATAAAGTACAACCTTGAACCTTGGTATTTCTGCTTTAACTAGATGATCTACTAAATATTCAAAGGACTTGAATTTACCCAGTCTCTGTACAGATCTGTAGAGATTATGGCAATTCCTCCTCCTTTTTGATTCTGTCTCTCCTTATTACCGGTATGTGTGTTATAGCCAGACAGGCATGCCTTATGGGATTCCTTCCCAATTGAGCATTGATAAAATCACATTAGTTTGATAATGCTCTGACATTCCACAAAGCCATTTATGTCATTTTTTTTCTTCAATTGTGGCATTAATAGTTGGCTTTTGACAGTCGATGTGGCTCAAATTGCATCTGATAGCTGTTTGTTGCGACCTGACTATGAAAAGCTCCACCGGCTGTCAGTCTGTCTGTCTGTCAGTCTGTCAGTCACGTCACGTCACACTTTTGCCCTAGTCATATCTCTGCCACCGTTAGCCCTATCAATAGCAAACTTTGCACACACACTCCTTGGATGGCAAATCACAACCTCCACCCTCCAACCTCATTTATCACATGTGCCACCATCAGGCTGATTTTTGCAAAACACATTTTTGGACACTGCTCCTACAGATTTTGGCCTAAAATCACACAAAGCGGTACACAGTATCTCTAAAGTCATGTCATCAACATGTATCTGCCCCATTTCCCATATTCCCTCCTGATTGGCTACAATTGCCTTGTGAAGTTTATGTATGCGACCTGACGGTCGCTTATCTCCCAATTAGGGAGTCTTATGGGTGCTGTCTTGTGGTGGGTCTGTACTTAATCCTAACCTGTATGGGTATTAATGGGCATATGTATTTTGTGGCATCAGGGGGTGGGGTTTGTGAGGTAGCTTATAGACCTTCATTATACTGTATGTGGCAATACTGTATACCCATGACTGCCTGCTGCACAAAAAAAAGTATCTGCTAGAGCCTCATAGTCTTTATGTTATTGTGCAGCATGTTTCAAAACAATGTCATTAGTTCCGCAATGCAAAATCATCATGATTGATATCTGTATTGATCATGAAATAAAACATGTATCATTGTGTACTGTAAGATAGGCTACATCTGACCCACCATAATCAAAAGGATAAAGTAAACAAAGCATACAGCTTGTTTCCTTTGCAGTCCTTAGTATGAGGTGTGTATAATGTCCTGTAGTGTGGAGCTGGTGAGTGCAAGAAATGTATAGAGACCATACTCTAAAACCGTACTCGCAAAATCAATTACAATAGTAAAAAAATATTTATGTATTGCTTGTATGCATAATATAAGCCGATTTGTATTTATTTTCAGTTGACCCACTTAGAGCCAAAAAGATCCCTTGCCGTGTTTGTCGTTTTTGCAAGTGCTAACAGTTTCATTAGGGAAAGGTTCAAAATCGGTATGAAGTCACCTACAGACTGCTGCTACTCGAAACTTGTAAGCCCATACCTCCCCTTTTCCACGGTAAATATCTCCTTTTTCTTTTCATTTTCATTTTTTTCTTCTTTTTTAATGTTTTTTCCCTTACAGTATGTTATTGATGATGTACTGTCTTCTATCCATCTGTCTTTCAATGTTATATGAGTACATGAAGTGGTTCCTGTGTAAATAAGCCAAAAAACTTACTAGGCTCTCCTTTTAGTTGACATGGTACCAGTGATTTGTACTGTCATGAAACTGTACTTTTTCCTTCAAATACATTCTTAAATCAATCAATCAATCAATCAATCAATCAATCAATCAATCAATCAATCAATCAATCAAAAACCATGTGACATCATCAGTAGGCAGGTTTGGACAAAACAAAATGTCAAACCTTTAAAGAAAACGTTCATTAATGCAAGTACAATGGCTTCTACTTCACCATTCTAAGAAATAAAGTATATGTTGGATATGCGAACACAATTTGCCTGTGGTCAGGGGAGGGAAGCCAGGTGGGGTGGGTGATAATGGACATTGCATTTTTTCCTACAACAGTGCAAGCGTACTCTCTTCACCACGACATACAGTAATTGACATTATTAATGACATAATTAGAACTGCATTCAATGAGAAAGCTCCAAACACAGACCAACACAGATCTTGTATGGGGGTCCCCGGCACACACTAATTTCAAGTGACTTTACAGAAAAACAAGCGCAAAAATAGATCTACAAGCTCACAATGCTCCTCAATTATGCAAACATGAACTAACAAACACCGCTTTAAAAACTAATCAGAGCTCAACTGAAATTGAAAAGAAAAACTCAAAATGAAATAAAAAATATAAACTAATGAAAAATACAAAAACATAGCAACCTTGACGGACGCAAAAGAACAAAGAAATCTTAAGACCTAAGTCCCACCCTCAGTCATTATGCTTGAGGACCCCCTTGAAACCGAGATTGAAGCATCTCTTATCCTCTAATTATGCTAAATTCTGAATGTCAACCCATCTTGTTCACACACTCAAATTCAGATCCATTATTCAGGCTTTTGCACAGTAGGCCTATAACCTTATGCCAAAAGTAGCTCTGAAGACAAGTCTGAGGATTACCAAATAATTCAAATGTCCCACAGTGCATTTGGTATTACCTTTGGTAACGTGGGCTCTGGCCGTTGTGAACTATATTTTATACTGGTTGTAAGGAATCTAAAACTATCCCTTGGGGTAAAAATAGCTTTTTGAGCTTACCAGCCATTCATTCCATTTTGTGTGACACTTATTTTCATAGACCCAATAGCAGGCTATTTCCGTTTACATATGTAAAACAGATTTTAGGTTTGCCATCACCCTGCCATTTTTCTTTCAACAATTTTAATGGGTCACATGGGCTCAGTGGGATTGTCTCCTGTTCGCACTGCACACGTCACCAAATGAACTCCTTCACCCCAATCTCTGTCAAATTCTCTTGTCCCTCCTGGCTCCCAAGTGTTGGAATAAAATCACCACTCACCATTTTCCGCCAGTCTGAAAATATCACTTCTTCAGAGTCAGACTCCAACTCACCCCCTACTGCCCCTAGCATTCCTCTTTACTTCTATACTGCTTCTTGTTACCACTTTTGATAGATGTTAGTTGTACTATGTAGATGTGACTATTTGCTAGCCTGGCATTAGCCAGACTGATAACGTGGATTCACTCACACGTTCCTCCACGGTGGAGCGTGTGAGTGAATCCACGTTATCAGTCTGGCTAATGCCAGGCTATTGAGGCTAACTATTTGCTGCATCGCTTGCTGTCTTTCACACTCACTCTGTACTAGTAAGACGCCTCAGGGCGACATGCGACCTCTGCCTAAATTCGTTATTGCAAACTGACGGTTGCAATAACGAATAACTGAGTAAGCATGTTTGGGCTCTCACATCATATCTCCATATACAGTACATGGATCTCCATATATGGGTACCAGGGGTCATCATGGGACTTCATTCCCATATGAAGTCCTAGATATGGCCTTAATATTGATGACATCGGGGAACTCCATATATGGTCATAAAAGGGATTCTGTTACATCACAGTGAAGCGTGGTTCCCCTGAAATCATAGTGACATCAGAGCATGATGTCAGAGCGACAAACCCATAGAACCACAGTGTCAGGCGTGACAGAGATACATACATACATACTGTACATACATACGGAAAGCTGTGACCATTTACATACTAATCTGCGACCTATGGTTGCAATAAGAGCTTCTTCTTCTTATGTGTCAATCACTGTTATAACCCTCATGTAAAATCCTGTTGCTATAAACCTCATGTGTCAAATATTGTTGCTATGGTAAATGGATTGCATTTACTGTATAGCACTTTTCTCCAACATAGCCTACTTCTCATTCAATTCACACACTCATTCACACACCGATGGTGGAGGAAACCATGCAAGGCACTAGCCTGGAACCAGACCATCCACCTGGGCAAAAAAACTTGGGTCTGGCCCCACTCAATTGTGAATCCATTTCCTCTCCCCCCAAATTTGGGGGAACCAATCAGGGCCCAGCATTGGTCTGGTCTAACCAATCGTGTCCAGAGCCATTTTTTAACCCACCCTTTGGAAATGAAAATTCTGCCAGTGAGTCCATGACTAATATCCGATATGCAGTGAGGAATTAGTATGAGCAATGCCATAGGCTAGCAAGGCACCAACCTGCTCATTGGGAGCAATTAGGGGTTCAGTGTCTTGCTCAAGGACACTTTGACATGAAGCTAGGAGTCGGGAATGGACACTTATTTTTGGCCCTGCACTATTGGGTTGTGTTGGTTGAATTGAGTAAGTACTATTGCTGTGTTGATATGGCGGTGAGATACTTGCATTGTCTGTTTGTAGGATACACTTTTGTTTGGCACTGTTTGTTAAGTGTGCTTTGTGTATTGCTTTTTTGTGTGTGACGTGTCACTTGGCGTTAAATGTTTCTTGGTCACTTTATGTATATATTCCTCTTTTTTTGTGAACGCTTTTTAGACACTTTATGTTTATATTCTTCTTTTTATTGTGCCTTGCTTTTTTTGACTGTACACTACAGTACTCTTTTTCTTTTTCGTACCCCTTTGTTACTTGTAACCTTAACTGCTGTGCTGCCTCTGGGCAACTGAATTTCCCCCGTGGGATAATAGAGGTAGCCTATATATGCTGTGCTGCCTCTGGGCAACTGAATTTCACCCGTGGGATAATAAAGGTATCTATCCATCCATCCCCATCCATCCATCCATCCATCCATCCTTCCTACCTTCCTTCCTTCCTACCTACCTACCTACCTACCTACCTACCTACCTCCCACCCACCCAACCTCCTGAGCCACACTGCTATAAACCTTGTGTCATGTCCGCTATCTGATCTCTTTCATCTGGGGATTTCTTTTCTCCTTTTAATTGAATTTAATTTCACACAAAATGTCACACTAAATAACTTGCTCGAAGGCTTTCTTTCACATTATGGACTTTTAGAGTGACGGGGACAAACCTGGAACCTTATAGAATAGTGTATCTCTGAGCATGCATCTCTTTCTCCTGAATATGCATACGGAGCAGTACAGACTCCCTTTCATCAGTGGTGTAAAGTAATTAAGTACATTTACTTAAGTACTGTAGGCCTACTTAAGTGCAATTTTGAGGTATGTGTACTTTACTAGAGTATTTCCAATTTCCAATACTTTTACTTCTACTCCACTACATCTCAGATCCAAATATTTTACTTTTTAGTCCACTACATTTATTGCAGTATCGATAAAATAGTACTTTTTCAACCACTGCCTTTCATGCCAACTCACTCACTCATCCCATGGCCTAGAGGGGTGTCATGGACATGGTGGATACCAACTGCCATCACACTGTATAATGCAACTCTCTCCCTCAATGCATAATCCTCTGTCAGCCAGCTGGTCTTGTGTGATTACGTCCATCTGTGTTCTGTTTGTCTGACAGATTCTTTATTTTATCATCACAATTATTATGCTGATTTAATGCCTCAATTTCACTTCAGGGATTAATAAAGGGGATAAAAAGTATATCTCATCTCAATTTGTTAATAAAATAATGAGCAATTGCTTTTATGATGTGCAAAAGTGACTAGAGGTTGAACAAGTAGTTCAGAGCATTTATATTCTTCTTTTCTTTTTTTTTTAGTTTTTATCCCATGATTTTGTAACCCATTTTTCACCCAGTGCCATTTCCCTAAGCTGTAAAAATCCCTCTGCCAACCTGGGGGAACCCCCGAACTGAGCTCATGCTTCCTTCAGTGCATGAGGAGTGAGCAGGCCGCTTCTTAACATCTGACAGGGGGGAGTTTCCCCAGTTGGACGTAGGACGTGGAAGGAACATGTTATTCAGGAACACATCAGGCGCCCCCAGCTGGCCAGGGGGAGGCATTAGATTACTGCATGTTTTTGTGGGGGTACCTACCTACCCTATAGGAGACACAGGGAGAATGGAGAACATGCAAACTCCACACAGAAAGGCCCTTTAACCAACCCCACCTAGGGCGTGGGCACTGATGACACAGAGGAGAGAACATGCCATCAGTGCCCCCAGCGTCCCCAGCGGGAATCGAACCCAGGACCTTCTAGCTGTGAGGCGACAGCGCTACCCTCTGTCCATTATAGAAGCACTATAATTTATTTAAGAATATACTGTTGGATGTGTATACAGAGGAGAATGTTTTCATGTCATTTTGAAGTTTGACAGCTATAGCAATTGGCTCAGATAAAACATGGTCTTTCATGTCTGCAGGACACTGAGTGAGAGGTAGCTATTCCACCGTGAGAATCCATTTTATTTATGGATAGTGTATGAAGTATCCTGGGATTTGCCTGTGGTGGTGGCGAGGATGAAAAAGGCATGAATGTTAATACATAATATTATTTCATCACAGCACTGCTGTTGCTTCTGGGTGCCAACTGATGCAAAAACAATGAAATGTTTTCATAAATGAAGAATCCAGTGCATTTTAAGACTTGAAACGGAGCAAAGAGGCCAGCAAAACGTGTTTAGCATGATTTTAAGTCTTCAAATAAAAAAACAGTCTAGCTAGCTAATGGTGTGTACTGGCCTGGGTAATTAATTTCTCAACATATTTTATACTGTATACACTTTATATGGACAATTTTGTATATACTGTACTGTATGTATAGCTGTGTGTGTGTGTGTGTGTGTGTGTGTGTGTGTGTGTGTGTGTGTGTGTGTGTGTGTGTGTGTGTGTGTGTGTGTGTGTGTGTTATACAAACAAACCACTTGCACATGCACTCTCTGCCTGTGGGTACAATTGCCATAATTGCCAGTAAGAGCTTTGATATGTGGTTGCATGTTCTTAACATGTGTGTGAAATGATTATGAATTGTTGAACTGGCTAAAAGGGCAAAACAATTACTCAAATATTGTTCTGTGTCTGTCATTTTTATTTTAGATGGAAAATAAACTTTCACCCATAACTGGTAGGCTTGACATAATTTATGTCTTTAATCGAAACCCCAAATATAGAAACAAAAATGTATGTATATGTATATATATTCTCAGCCCCCCATTATGTAATACTGTACATAATCACGCTTTTCTTTCTTCCAGGGAATCAGAAAGTGGTTGGATTGTAGATATGTAATCTATTGACAAGTTACTCCATTCTTAAACACTAAACTCTAGACTCTATGTACCAATCTGCCCTCAGGTTTATCACTACTGTGTCCTTTATTACAAGGGCAACAAGGACCGCCTCATTCAGGTTTCGGTACCCAGCATTCTCCTTCTCTCTCTCGCTGATCAAGCTATTAGTGGAAGAAATATGTAACAAAAAAAGGCAAATGTGTTCACTTCCGGCAGAAAGCGTGAAAATTTGCACCTAGGGGTATTTTTGTGCGCTGAATTCAAAAATTGACGGTCCCAAGCACTTTTCCCATGGGATCTGGTGGCTCTCATTCACTTACCATACTAGGGAAAAAAGACCCCCCAAAAAATCTTCTTCAAGTAGCATGTGAGGGGTCAAACTAGGTGTTTTTTGGGATTCTGAATCCATTGCAAGCATTTGTTTTGCACGGAAAACATTCCTTTCCGAGAAATGGACAAAACAAAACGTTGAAAAGTGATGACTCATCACTGAACCATAGTTTGTGGGGTCCATTTCTTCCCCAAGGAATGTTTTTTGTGCAAAACAAATGCTTGGAATGGATTCAGAATCATGAAAACCCCCTAGATAGACCCCTCACATGCTACTTAAAGAAGATTTTTGGGGGGTCTTTTTTTCCTAAGTGAATGAGAGAAAAGTGAATTTGAGAAAAGTGCTTGGGACCGTCAATTTTTTAATTCAGCGCACAAAAATACCCCTAGGTGCAAATTTTCACGCTTTCTGCCGGAAGTGAACACCTTTTTCACATATTTCTCCCACTATATGGTTTGATGTCTCACACATCAGAAACCATTGCCTAACAACACCGATTTGCGCTGGTCAACAGTTGCATACTCTATACTCCACTCTAACAATTAGCCTTATTCACGGCCCGCCCACCTACTTCCGTTTCTCAGTTTTCCCCGGGTGCTGACTTCAATTTAGAAGGGGAAACTATACTGGACTTAAAGCCAACAAATCATTATTTCTAACAGTAAAGTAAATTATAGTGTTTTGTGCCGTTTAGTATCTTGTGTTCTTGATCATGCTAGCCGTATTTTATACTTTACTATTCGGAAATTGCATTAATTTTGCGATTTCTGTGCTAACTCCATAGGCTATGGTAGGATTTACCCCTTCAAAATGTGACTTCAGCACCCGTGGGATGCTTAGTGGGCGGGCCGTGAATTGGGCTAATGGCAGTTTGCAGTGTGACGTCAGGCATGGCAATATATAGTCACACATTCATTCACACAGGCAGAGACAACTTAAACATTTTAGAATATGTTGCTAACCCTAGTTGTTGGCTCAATTCTCCAACACATGTCAGGAACAGAGACATGTAGCGATCATTGACTCTAGATATCTCTGTCGGTCCTTTGTTAGTCAACTAGGTTTGTTTTTTCCACCACGAGGCTGCGCCTATCTTGAGAACAACATAATGTCTGTGTGACTCCTATACGCTGGCAGAAAGGTCAAGCTGATGACCTTTTCTCCACAGGCGAGTAATCGAGCGTGAGATACACATAAGGTGGAGATTTCTGCCTCTGTACTGATGGTTAGCCAGGATTTGGTACATGCTGTTCCCTGCCATTCAATGCAGAGGTGGAAAATAGATTGCTTTCAGAATAGACTTATTTGAAATGCTGTTTACTGTCAACAGTTATATACTATTCACGAATAGTGAAAATTGGCCTATCTACAAGCTCATCTGGGGGCTTGTATTATGACATGCCCAAAATATGTTTGCCAGGGTTAATGTGATTATTCAAAACTAGGAGAGACAGACCTTTTGCTTCCATCCAATTCAAAATGGTGATGACCTACAATCTTCCCCTACTTCCAGGAGATGATCCAGTTCTGCACCACTTCAATCAGCAAGCACAGGACATCTGTTCCTATTGTCCCCTCCCACTAAGCACGCCGTCTAAAAGTGGTCTAATAGTAGTACCACTATTAGACCACTTTTAGACGGCGTGCTTAGTGGGCTACATTGGGTTCAATCAACGTAATCAGTCATGGAACGGAAAAAAGGTGTCACGATACTCCACATACTGTATTCAACAACAACAAAAGCATCTGCTGTAGGCCTACCCTATGTGGTGTTTACTTTACATTGTAAAGTAAACACCATATAGGGTAGGCCTACTACAACAGATGTTTTACTCAGGTACCGACCATACCCACAGCATGTAAAGTTTGATGTGGGTAGGCTATGGCATACCCACAGCATGTAAAGTTTACATGATGTGGGTATGGTCAGAGTACCTGAGTTTTGTGGCTACAGTGTACCTGAAACATTCTGTTATAGCTAATGAAACCAACTGGTGTAGTGCAGGGTTTGAATCAAACATTGTGCAGCATCTTGATTTGTATTGATCTCCGATGACAATCTCCCTGCCAATTAACAGACAATGACCTCTCCAAAAAAAGAGAACGCTGTGTCTATGATGGCAAGGACAAAATAAATGTCAACTTCACCTGAACAGAATTAAGTCCATAAACAATAGCACAACATCTTATGGCCCACTGTCAGTTCTGCTGTGAGGGGAGAGGTCTATCGGATCAAATGAAGGTGGATTCATCCCTCAGAGACAGACCCAGTTACAGACAGACAGGGGGGGGGGGGGGGGTGTACTGACATTAGGGCAGTTGGAGAGGACTCAGTGTTCCTGTCACCAATAAATCATAGTTTAGCCATGCTCCAGCGAGTGAGCTGCTCACTCAACCTCTCCACTGTTTTCAAAAATAGAACCTCCACTTGAAGTAAAATGAGAATGGATGGGTGGTCTGGGGAGACTATAGAGCAGAATAAAGTGATCCTGATTTAACATGGCAAAATTAAAATTAACTAGATAGGTCTATGCCCGTCAGGTAGGTTATTGTGGGCCAGCAATGTGGGAAATCGTCAATCAGAATGGAATATAAAAAATCGGACGTATGCGTCTTGATCAATTGACTATTATTATTGTGTTTTTACCAGTTATAGGTAAAACACAAATGTGTTCATGATTTGAGGCATTTTGTTCAAAACGGAGCACTGCTGTAAACTTTGGAAGCCAATCTTATCCAATCAGGATGGAATATGAAAAATCTGAAAGAACAACTACATTAGAGATACTGTGTAGCGATTTGCATGATGTTTTTGGACAAAATCCATAGGAGTCAAAAAAATAGTTTTGCTAAAATTGTCCTCCTGGTGGCACTATAAAGATTATAAAGATGTGAAAGACCATAAAGATGTGAAAGATTAGGTTCTGCTCAGAGATCCAGGGAGTGTGTGTGCACAGTTTCGCTGCGATCAAGCCAATGGTGCCGGAAATACGCTAGAAGGAGGGACGGACGGACGGACGGACGGACGGACGGACAGTCGGACACACACTCACACACATACACACACACAACAAAATAAACTAGAAGATGCAATTGGAAATTGCAAGTGTGGTTATACCTCTATACATCTGACATCACAAACTAAAAGCAAGTGAGAGATCTTAGGCCGTTGGCATTAGTGATGGAATAATTTAAAGATGAGCATCAATATTTGAAGCAATCAATTCTATAACTCACTGGAAGTCAGTGCAGATAGTTGGTGTAATATTTTGAACTTTATTAGTTCCAAATTGTATTCTAGCACAGGTCTGCATTGTGCATGAGCTGCAGCAGCTGTCTGGTCTTTATGGTATACCGGAGCAAATTAGACCATTACTGTAGACCAGGAACGTTTGTTTTTATTTTCTAGAGTGTCAGTGAGCCATGCCAACATGAATATTAATGACAAATATTCTGACATATTTTAATTGGCAGGGCATTGTTATAACGATCATTAGACCCAGAGAAATACTCTACCTATCTCCCTGAATCCCTCCCCGGTCAGAGTTCAGAGTTTTAATGAATGTAGAATTTTGTGCAAGATTTAATTTGTTATAGGCCTACATTTGCTAACTTAATTGACCATGTTTCAAAAAAGATTTGTTTTTAAAATATAAATCCTCTCTCCACTCTTCTGCCAGTGTGCCGGTGATCACAATCCCCTGTGCCATGTAATGTTGGCACCTGTGCCTAAGGTTGCCTACCCCTGCTGTAGACTAACTGCCAGAGATGAAGACATGTTCAACTGTTTACTATAAGGTCACAATAGTCTAACTATATAATGACTTGGCTATTAAAACTTAGATCTGAATGTATACAATTTATTGCGACCATAGGTCGCAATTAACTATGAAAACCGTCACATCTGGTCCGTACGTCCGTGAGTGAGTGAGTGAGTGAGTGAGTAAGTAACGCCTATAGTCAATGTCTATCCACCTGTTTCCGCCAGAATTTACTGTAGAATTATTTGTGGGACAGCAGGGACACATCCGGTTAACAGCAGATCTACAAGCTCACGTCGCGTCACAGATGCAACCGCTGTGAGCTTGTAGATCACACTCGGCTGCGACGCCGGAAATGCCGCATTGCCACATTGTTGACATTGTGATATCACATTTTTGTGACATCACCTGACACCTCATCAAAGATAAAACTCTGGATATCCATACATGGAGACGACTGGATCATCACCTAGATCTCCATAAATGGAGCTGACCCTTTTATGTCCATCAATATTAAGCCCATATCTGGGAATCCCCATATGTGGACATATTGAGTCAGTTTAACCGGTGTGGTTGCCGCGAACACAAGTCACACTTGCAAATGAATTCACTCTTTGTCAAGTCCCACCCCCTGTCGCTCTATTACTAAGTGGGACAAACAAGTCTTCCCTCCATCCACTCCCATTGTAAAAATGAGATTTTTCATAGCCTCACTCTCTAAATTGGAAAAGGATGTTTTGGCTTTTGTCACTCTATGGGCTAGGTAGGAGACTCATTTTGATTAATTGGAAATCACCTACTTCCCCCTCTCACACTCACTGGATAAGAGACATCTTGTACTGTCTTAAAATGGAAAAGATTAGATTCTCACTAAGTGGCTTCTCCGATAAGTTTGGGAATGGGGTCCATTCTTTCAATTTGTCCGGAATGTAAATCCATCTCTGATTGAGGATACATGAGGTCTGGTGGGGCTTGCTGTGACAGGGGTGTTGTGCTGTTATGCAGATTATAGATGTGTCATGGATATGTGCTGTTTGACTGACTGTTTTGTTTAGTTTTATTCCGTTTATCTGTCTGTGTCTATCTGCCTTTTTCCTATAATTTTATCTTTTATCTAACTTGTATTTTCTGTATGTTTTGAGTGCTTTGGGTGATAATTCATTACGTTAATTGCAAATTTTGTATTCGATGGATTCCACTGGAGGAAGCTATTATTATTGTAATGTTTCAGTGGAAAATCCAATAAACAAAGTTTAAAAAAAGTTAAATTAAGTCCCCTCACATCTATATACAAATTACATCCTGCACATATTCTACATTGATTCAAACTCCTAACTCTGACTGGGGAGGAAGTCTGAGAGACAGGTGGGTTATTGCTAGTCTAATGACACACAAAGGCTACCGCACATCCTGATGTGAAAGGAAATATTTCTAAAGAACAAGAAGAAAAAAATCATATATAGCCTATGGACAATCAAAATCAGTTGGACATTTATTTTGATGTGGTGTCATAATTAAACGTAATGTTGATATGGAATACTGACAATCAAGAAAATGAAAACATGGCACTTCATCTCAAAAAGGTGGCCAACCCCTGCTGTAGGTCAAAGGCTTGTTTCAGTGACATTTGAGAAAACATCCAGCTCATCGTGTCATTGCCTATGTTGTCTAGGCTACTGCTTATTGATGGTTGTGGCCAGTGGTCACTGAGCAAACGAGGTGCGGCGAGCAGAGGAAAGGACAACTCCATAGTGAGTTCAGCTTCCCACTGAGTGGTAATTAGGCCTACAGTACAACTGGTGATGGAGGATATAGGGGAAGGATGTTCTGTTCATGACTATATTTATACCATCAATTTATATTTCTAGATTGCAACGTCCTACGGTACCTCTAATTCTGAGCCGTTTCCAGAGTGCACAAGGCGTCACGTTGTGACACGTTGTGAGCTTGTAGATCTGCTATTTTTGGTGAAGAGAGTTGGCCGTAGATGGAAAAAATAACACATCAAGTACAATGCAAATCAGGTCTGTTTTACTAAGCATAGTGACGTGATATTGATGTAGTGATATTGATGAATTCCAAATGTTATCAAATTATTCTGAGGCACCCCTGGACTGGCATCACGGCACCCACTTTGGGAAACCCTGTCCTAAACGAATATTGGCATTCTTGTATGTTCAATTAAACTCTCCGAAATATACGCCCTCTGCAGGAATGAAAGCCTGGAATAGGGATATAACAATGAAAACCAATGTATCTGGTGCACTGAAAAATCCAATTTGAAGTTTTGTTACAGAGCATGTAACACCCAGAATTATGCATCGCACCTGACCCGTATTGCACATTATTCTGTACTCCAGTGAGCACTGGGCTCTTTTATCCATGCTGTATGGGAATGTCCAGGGATTTGGGGGAAAGGTTATAGAGACCTTAAAGGACAACTTTGTTTTTTCTTAAAGTTGTACTATGTAACTTTTTTTATAAAACAAATCTTAAAATTCTCCTAACTATTAAATCACAAAAGTTTTAGAAGATCCGCGCCGTGAATTTCAGCCTGTAAAGCCTTCTCTGTATGTAAACTGAGATCCTTGCCGTGGACCGGATCTCGCGCCAAAATTGCGTCATCACACTACCGGCCAATCACAGCGAGGGTTATACAACTGCCGGCCAATCACAGCGCATCTTGAAGTGGGGTCGCTATGGCAGCCATATTTGTTGTCGCCCGTTTGTACCATCCCTTCTCTAGGTAATTTCGCCTACCAGGCAGGGTGAAGGAGTCCGTATCTCTGGAATTACTGAACGCACAGGAACAAGGGACCCCTTAAAAGATAGATCTCAGCGAGGTGGAGGCAGACGCGGGGGTCTGAAGGTACGAAAAACGTCCGAAAGACGCGGACGCGACCGCGGTTTGCTATAGGGCTAATGACCACTAGTTGGGCATCTTACACAGTATGGCTTTAAAGGACAACTTTTCTTTTTCTTTTTTTTTTGTAATTAGAGAAAAAAAGATGAGTGTTAAAATGTTTTCATTTGCTGCTTTCTATTGTTTTAGCAATTTTCGCGATTTTGTGTGGCATGCAATTATATACTATTTACAATAACGCTACTAGCCCCCATCATATCTGCCCATGAAAGATTGCGATGCATCTTGGGAATTGGCTTATTGTGTCTAAAAAGACATATTTAGCCACTTACGTACGCATGCCACTGAAATCAGTGATTAATTGATAATTGCAATCTAAAATATGAACCCTTGTTGTAAAAAAAAAACAAAGTTGTCCTTTAACAGACTAAATAAGTACAACTTCCAGGACCCGTTTGTACATGTACATCTTTAAACAATGACTCAAAACTGCCTCTTACTGGAAAGTCTTACAGCAGCCAAAAAGATAATGGTCCAACGCTGGAAACCTCCATATACGACATGCCCAAAACACATTGGCAGTGGCTACGGAGCTTTTTGGACATTGCCTATCTGTGGTCGGCAAGGATTAACCATGCCCAACTGGTTGAGATGCATAATTGATTCCATGAAAAATCAATAAAAATGTAATGAGATTTTGAAAAAAAGGTAATGTAGTGTGTGTGTGTGTGTGCGTATGTGTGTGCGTGCGTGCGTGTGTGCGTGCATGCGTGTGTGCGCGCGCTTGAGAGTATTGTGCAGTGTGAGGTGTTGATGTGTTAACCAAAATGCTGAAAAGAGTGCGTGGGGGGTTAGGTAAAAATCTAAAGAACTGAAAAGGGACTAGGGACTAGGGAGGCAGGCTTTTAAATTGAGCTCCCTAAGCCCTGAGAACCAATAAGGTAACACAAATGAGATGCAAAGCAAATACAATTAATCACAAGAACCTGAAAAGTGAAACACAATAGTGAACAGGGTACCACCATCCCACTGGACTACATGACTAATGATGAGCCACAAAGTAGGAGACTGACAAGCAGCACACGTGTGTGCCACACACACGCAAACGCACACGCACTGTTACATTTCCCTATAACATGTAACAAAATGACAATTAACTGAGTGCAAATAAACCATGGAATGACAACACAATGAGCAGGGCACTGCAAGGAATTTACCCCCATCCTAGCCAGCCAGGAGTACCAGACCAGACAATGACAATGACAGCACAAAAACAACGCTGCGCAAACAACGCCAGTCAAAGTCATTGCCACCCAGTGAATGTAGGCCAGGCCCAGTGTGGCAGGCAGCAATACATCAACAGCATGAATGACATTTAGTACATAACATACAACACAAGCAACAACTCACTACAACACAAAGCAGCAAAGAAAAACTAACAAAGAAAGCAAATGATGGGCATTGCCTGCGAACTGATGCCTTCGCTTCCCTAGACCAACAGCACAAATCACACAGCAGTGTAGGCCTACAACAAGCAGCAGCAACGATACCAATAAGAGTAAGACTCCCTAATCGAGAGATAAGCGTCATGTTGCATGTATACACGCAGCCTCATGCCGGCGCTATAGAACAGGGGCATGTGAGAAATCAGGGGAGGAGGTTGTGGTTTGCCAGCAAAAGAGTGTGTGTGTGTGTGTGTGTGTGCAAAGTTTGGCATGGATAGGGGCAACGGTGCCGGAGATATGGTGTCTGTAAAAAGCAATCTCATGGTGGCGCTAGAAGAGGGTCATGTGAGAAATCGGGGGCGGAGGTTGTGGTTTGGCAGCCAAGGAGTGTGTGTGCAAAGTTTGTCATGGATAGGGGCAACGGTGCCGGAGATAAGAGTAGGGCCAAAAGTGTGCCGTGGCAGACAGCCGATGGAGCTTTTCATAGTAAACTTGTGACCTAACGGTTGCAATAAAAAGGTTCCTACCTTGAACCATCAGTCCACACAACTTCATATTCTTAAAAGAAAAAAAAAAGGGGGGGGGGGGGTTAATTGTAAGCCTACAGGTTCACATTTTCACTTAGCATTTCATACAGTTTCAGAAATACCCATCAAACTAAGACAGTGATTCTCAAACTTGTTTCATGGCAAGGACTCCCAAATGAATATGTATTTATGTATTATGAATCAGCAGCCAGCAAATTCAAAGGACTTTTGTTTTTTTTTTCAGATTGGCTTTCACTCAACATGAATGATTTACTGTACGTGTGTGTGTGTGTGTGTGTGTGTGTGTGTGTGTGTGTGTGTGTGTGTGTGTGTGTGTGTGTGTGTGTGTGTGTGTGTGTGTGTGTGTGTGTGCGCGCGTGCGCACGCGCGTATGTGCATGCGTGATTGCACAATTGCTTTGGCTTGATGCATGATGTGTGTGAATGTCTGTGAAAGGACTACAAATTGTCGACTGGCTCAAAGAAGGACAAAACTATTTCTCAAATATTGTTCTGTGTCGGCCATGGAGGCATCTTTCGAAAAGAGTGATGGAGGCAGGCTGGCAAGGTGAAATTATTTTTTTGTAATGTTTTTGAGCACCTGGCTGATAAGAGCAGCTTTGTAACAGCTAGCCTTCCACCAAAATCGTTATAAAATAATAGCTTAACAAATTAACCCTTTAACCAACCAGTTATACATTTCTTGAGGTTAAACTAAATAAAAACATTCAAAATTGTCATTCTGTACAATCTTCAAAATGGTCATTCTGTACAACCAACCATCCAATACATTTGTTAGATACATTTTTACATTGGAATATAGAATGTTTTCCAGGGGACACAAGAAAGCCGCCCGGGACGGATTTGGCCTGCAGGCCACCAGTTGAATATCACTGAGTTAAACCCTCAATATTTGACCTTTGACTCTGTACTTAGTCTGCTCTTTTTTCCTATGCCGGCCCGGAATATAGTCAAGCTGACAATGTGATGCGTGGTCAGCTTGTAGATCATCTATTTTCGTCGAAATGTAGGTAAGTGGTTAATGTAAAAATAAAAAGAGAAAAAAGTTCCTATCACACAAAGATTTGCAAAGCTTTTTTCTTTTTTTTGACAAAAATATTAACATTTTGGAATAGTTTTGAAACATTTTAACAACAAATCTTTTATGGGTCCATGGCACAAAATATTTTTAGATTAGGGTCTGCGGCCAAATTCAAAGCCAATCTACAAGCGGATATACAAGCTCAAAACGTGTCCCAATTTTTAACAACCCAAGCAGACCCAAACCAGTCTCGTACCTGACTTTGATAAACCATTAATTTCATTGTGGGCCAGGGTTGACCGGACCACCCACCCGAACCCATGATTGCTTCACTTTACCAGAACCACCCAACCCATTATCAATTGTGTTGGTAGCAATTTGACCGCATCTAATATTATTATGCTCTCCAAGTAGCCTCGTGTAGCCAGGCTTACTCATCTGCGAAGAGAAAAGCCTGGTGACAATATAAGGCAGAGACCTTTCTAGGAGGTGGGGCTGAATTTTCCTGGAAGTTTTTTTTTCTTTTTCACAGTGCCGTGTTCGTGGAAACGTATTCCCCGCTCGAAAAAATCTGGTCTACGTCTCCTGCTCCGTCGGTTGTGCTCGCAATAAACAATATACAAACACAAACATTGATTCAGGCGATGTTAAACCTATTAAGAGTGAGTTAAGAGCTACAATATATTTTTGTTTTTTCGCAGGGGAATGTAAACAGACCCGCACCGCATGACGTAACTTCCGTTAAACGCAGCACTTCCGCTAGAAATCGTGGAACCAACCGGAAGGCATATTGTGTACAGGGTGCCCTCCAAGAGGATAGGACAGCCCAACTGACTTGGGTGATCCTATGGCCTTTACTGTAATGGTATCTCTGGAAAGAAATCGCAGTTTCACACACACCATCTCAAAATGTATCTCTAATGTACATATTGCCATAACCTCTAGAAGAGCACCAAGTCACCAACCTAACTTTCCACTTGCACACAAGTTATCTCAAAATCTATTGCAGACATGAAACTTTCTAAGCACAATCATGCTCTCTAAGATTAACTCCAGTGCTCCAGCCAGTAAAAATCTTTTACGCAGCTTCCAGTATGAATCATATTGATTTTATTTACGCTATGGGATTTCCTATAGCATGCCCTTAGGCCTATCTCCAGGTGGGTGGAACGAGGAGCACGGACTCTACAGATTTGTACCTGACTGTTTGCTAAGAAAATGGAGAAAATCAATCAAAGCAAATTGGTTTGCTGTCAAGCTACCTTATGTGCAACATAGCATGAACATCATCACTGGCAACCTTATTGTACACAGTGCAACATACAGAGCTTCGAGAATCTGCCCCTGTCCCCTCTTTGTTGGAGCTCTATAAGGAACGTTGTGCCCGCGGGGCTACCAGGCATTATAGGGGACCCCACCACCCTTCCTGTGGCCCTCCTTCCCGAAAGCAGGAGGTAGGCTATTAGGAGCATCAAAGCCAAAAGGAGTAGGATTTTGAATAGCATCTTCCCAAGTGCAGTGCAGATTATAAATAAACTGTGCCCCCTGCCAATGCCCCCTCCCCAAACCAACTGTGTGCGCGCGTGTAAACTGAACGAGTGCTGTGTTTTGGGAGGGGGTGGGTAGCAGAGAGAATCATAAGAGAAACTTTTAATCAATAATAAATACATTCACAATTTATAATGTGAAAGACTGCTAATAACAAAAGCAACATGGTATAGGCTATGGAACATGCTACTAATGTATTTGTGGTTATAATTAGGTCCAGCTGCTTTTCAGCCATGGTCTTTATGGAGGACTTAAAGTTAACAATAGAGCTTATAGACTTATGGTTTGTGGGTACCCCTTCCATGTCGAGTCTTTGAAGTCAGCAGGAGAAACAGGATGAAATATCTTTCAGCAGCTCAACCTGCATGGGCTCACTGATACAAATGCACATTTACTCACACAGTCTGACAGCAGATCCTTTATTCAAAGTTACACTACCATCTGCTGCTTCTTACAATCAATTTGCCTGAAAGCGCTCTTGAAGCCTGAGCTCTCTGTTGATATTATTAGCAGTGTCCACCTTCTGAGGAAGGAAGACACCTACAACGGAATCCTTTTGGGATATATTGTGTAAAGTATTTTCAAGAATATTTGTTCCAATGGAACTTTGACTAGGATATAAAGGCTGCCACATAAAATGCATGCAATTAATGTTGTCACAGACATAAAGTGCATATCACAGATACCGTAAGTGCAAACATAAATGTTTTAAAATAACAACACAAATAACACTAAACCCTGGAGACTAAGGCGCGCTACAGACAGTTGGGACAGCTATCGTGTCCGTATCGTCTGAGAATGAGTGGGGTGGAGGGATCCAATTCATTGTCAATGAAGGTCACGTGGTTTTTTGTCGTTGCCGTGTCTCTTGGCCAAAAGACAGCCTTCGGTTGAGCAAGAGACACGGCAACGACATGAAACCACGTGACTTAGATAGAAAATGCATTGGACTCCCCCCCTCATTCTCAAACGATACGGAGAAGATGTCTCACGCGTATGTCTGATTGCGGCCTAACAGCAATAATATCATCATGACATCAACGCACAGGCCAACAAGGCAGCAAAGCTCTATTGAACCCACAGAGTCTATGCTATGGGCAAAGTGGTCAGTGTAGCCACATCATTTAACCATACCAATTAAACAACAGTACAGTACTGACCTATGACAGTTTACTTCCTGAGTTTAGGATTTTACATATCGTACCTCTATTGGAAGGATAATTGGAATCCTGTACTGTACATGTACATGAGACCGGTTTGTACAGCCCAGACACATTTGGAGCTTTTTCAACCCACAATTCAAAGATTGAACCCACACTCTATGGGTGGTCACTAGTCAGTGTAGCCACACCATTTGAATAAGTGTGTAGAGAGTCAGGAAGCTGAGACTATTAAGGAAGTGACAAAGCTCCAGTCAGAACAAGTGCGATCTGATATAAATAAGGTGTAAGTTGGCACCACAACAGAGTGCAGTCTTGATGAACTCAACCAACAGGATGCTTTTTGTTCTGTGTCCTGAATACATTTGTACAAGTACCCCAAAACGGTTTAGATCTACACAGGCTACAGTACCGGTATGTACATGCAGTGCTGGAGTTCCCATATGGCACAGTTCCTTGACTGAAGGCCAGGCAGTCACTTAACCTGGCTGAAAAGCACTCAGGAAATGGGCTTGTAAAATCATACCTGACAAGATAGTTAGGGTACCCATGAGGCTCTGCGTTCTTGGATTGTGCACTCTAGCAGAGGGACGCAATCAACCGTGTCTTGGCTTTGCCAGAAAGCTCCTTAATTCTAACTTGAGAGACTGGCCACGAGAGATATGTGCTCATCAATATGCTGACTCCTGATTGACAGTGGATTTAATTGCACATTTTAGATTTTGGTCTATTCGGAATGTTTAGTTTAAACAATAAACACACAGATATAGACAACTTCAGCTTTATACAGTATGTGTAGTAGATTATTACATGGGCTTTTACCCTGATCATTCCCCAGGCAATGTCTTGATCAATGTCAGGTTTCTGAGTTTTGAGTAGCAGATGCAGCCATGCATGTAGGTTTCACTATTGGGGAACTATATGCTATGCTACCACAACCAATCAACCCAATCTGACAATCTCATTGTAATAGTCGGCCGAATGGTCTTGACAAGGTCCAAGAATGTAGATTTTTCGTATTTACCTCCATAACTTATAAAACTGTACCATGCTGGATTTTTACAGTCCAGGTCTGAGGCAAAAATAATACTTCAAAAAGCAGCGGTCCAGTGTAGCCTGACAGTGTGTCACGGGTTCAAGTCCCGATCCAGACGGCCTTTGCAGCGTGTCACTCCCCACCTCTCTCCCCCAATTTCCTGTCAGCCAACTGTCTATTTCTACCAATAAAGGCATATAAAAGCCAAAAAATAACTATTTAAAAATGAAACATACTGGACATAGGTACACATTAAACAGAAAGTAAGAAATAAACAACAAACCAATAACTTAAGATACTACAGGCAAGTGCCTCTACAAAGTCCCTGGCAGATCTCTCGTGATGTTGTCTACCTGTTAGTCTCAAGCAAACTGGACATTTTCCACACAACTTTTCCAGCCTCCGTTATATACCAGGTGGACCCACCCACAATAGACTAGTTTGCAAATCCCGCCCCATTCTGCCCTGTTACTATGATGGGACATTTTCCCTGGGCAGATTGTTTTTATAGTGGCAGTGAATGGGATTTTTTTATGTTTTCATAGCCTCACTACAGCTATATAAAGTACCAAAGGAAAAACATCTAGGTGATATTAATAAAAAGGGAAGACAAAGGTACAGTAGTTACATTGCAAAACAGGGGGTTTCCCCGAAAATATATGTTTTAATGTGTTTAATCCCAGTGGGACAGAATCACTATTGCAGATTCTTTTATAGTGGAAGTGGATGGGATTTTTTTTTTGTTCATAGCCTCATTACAGCTATATAAAGTACCAAAAAAAACACATCTACGTGATATTAATAAAAAGGGAAGAAAATGGTACAGTAATTACATAGCAAAACAGTAGTTTCCCCCCGAAAATATATGTTTTAATTAGTTTAATCCTCTGGATCAGAGAGAGAATAGTATAGAAATAGAAAGCGCATTGCATCTTGGGTAGGAAGAGGAGTAGGAAGAGGAGAACTATAATCTGTTCTCCTCACATAATCGTAATTCTGCCCATTTAACACTCATTCTTAGCCATTTACAATAGGCTTGTGCGCCTATACTGCCAGGAATTTTATTAATTTCCAAGTTAGCTTTAATCTAACCCAACAGGGATCATATTGTTGTAGAATGTAGTACTAGTACTATCCACTAGAGTGTGCCCAACGATAATCTCCTAGAGTCTGGACTAGTGAGTGGACAGCAGTAGACCCATAATGGCGGCGCCCATTGGCGGCCATTATGTCTCCCGGTCCGCCGAACGGGAGCTATAAAACACGATCCGAACGTCGTGCGCACGCCATTTACACTCGTTTTTGCTCTTGAGTGACCAATCTGTCAGTCCAGCCATTTTTTTCCGAATGAAAATCGGTCTAAATATGGTAAAGTTTGATAAGAAAAACGTCAACATTCAATGCTGTAAAAAGGCCCATTCTATGTTATGGCCGAACGACTTCCGGGTTACGTCATCGATGATGTCACTTCCTTCGAATATGTAACTTTAGACTAAAATTAAGCTAGAAAGGTCATTTATAGCTCAAAAAATGTCAAAAAAATACCAAAATGATCAGAAAATGATCCCCAAGGCGACGTTTGGCGATCTGGCTGCCTCACCCTCCTCAAAATGGCGATGGAAGGCGATTTGGCTGGCTAAGAGTTAAAATATATGTACCCAATCGTAACTAGTTAGACCATTGATAAGGTCCATGTGAACTAGTTTGTTGAAGCTTATTCATTATGATGAGCGAGATCGCCCCCTACTGCCGCGGCCGTACCAGGCGATTGCCGTGCTCCGCACTGCGGACAGTTTTTGAAAGGCTGAAGCAACATTCTCCACTGCACAAACTCCACCCCCGATAGCAAAAAGTGAATGTTTTTTCTGGTTGGCCAGTCAGGGAGTCTCAGGGACCAATCAGAAGGCTGACAAACGGTCTATTAGTTATTGGCATCATCATCAACTCGACTAGGCTAACCATGGTCCATATGAGTTAGACTAACAATTACATATTTTTCTGAGCATACTTGAAATGCATTTCAAGGCATCAAATCATTCTCAAAACAATTACCAGATATCCTGCTGCAGGCTGCAACACAGGCTGCCGAACAGCGAACACAGACACACCTCCGAGCCAGCTTGATGACAGTCAATCATTGGAAGCAGCTGTGCAGTGTGCACTGTAATGTCCAGTTTTACAGCATGTGGGAGATATCACCCTTCAAGGCAGTCTGCCTGACAAGCCCTTGACGGGTGATTTCTCCATTCTGCGATGGTCACGGTCCTCTAGTCTAGTGTCTATAGGGCACAGGTTGCCCCGTGACACGCATGTTAACGTACAAATGTGTCATTTTTCCACCCTGCTCCATGTTTTCTTGGACCCCTGGCAGTGAGTGTGCACAAGAAGTTTGACTTTGATTGGTCTAGGGAATTGTGTGATTTGCCAGGCACACACACACACACACGCACACACACACGCACACACACACACACACACACACACACACACACACACACACACACACACACACACACACACACACAGTGGCAAAAACATTATCTCCCCTGGCTTTGGCCTGGTAGAATAAGCAAAATAAAAAAACATAACATTTCGGTAAATTCAGCCATGTAGTATGTTGTCCTACAGCCTAAAAGAGCACCATCTACAATACTACATTTCAACTAGAGATACTGTTCCTACGAAACAGTGTGGGCTCGCTCATGACTATATTCTACAGTGTGCTAAATGTCATGTGAAGCTCAACCAATACTCCAGCTACCACGCAACTCGATTGCACCTCATTGGCTAAGGGCCCTGCCTTTGTACTGTCCGCGACGGAACTCACGCGACGGAACTCACGCGACGGAACTCTATAAATAATGAAGATAACATAGTGTTCTCGCCTTTCAGGCGAGCCCACAATGAATGTTGGCCTGCTTTGCTTTCTATGCTGATGCATATAACAATAATAGACATGTATTTGCAAACTGCAGCATATAGATCACCATCCTGTCGATGATGACATTTAGAGACCTCTTGTCTGGAAACAAACAGTTGCACTTCCCCTCTTAAACACAATTAAACAAAGTAATTACTGCCTGCCACTGGCATTGAGACTAATCATTAATGATCAGTGGGCAGTAGTGTGGCAGACATTATTCTGCCTACTAATGAGACCAGTTTAATTCTTGTTATATTATACAAGTATAAAAGCTTGTAGATCGGTTAAGATATTTAATGTAGGCCGAGCAAAAATTTAAAATACACTATAGAGCCCTGAGGGGTTTACGTTTTATTTAAATTGCACTTTACGTAAAAAAAAAAAAACAGAAAGTGCTATAGTATAGTACATAATAAATTAAAAACAAACATGCATAGAAACAACACAAAGGAGGATTTTAAAAACAATTGATACCTCCACTCACTTTCACCCATCTGGAGATGGGTGAAACTTTCACACACCACCAACTTTCACACACCACCACCCACCTAAAAAAAGTTTTTTGTCATCTGGCATATCCCTCTACCATATTGCTGAGTTTCGAAAAAAAAAAAAAAAAAAAACGACTGCACCGTGTGTGTGTGTGTGTGTGTGTGTGTGTGTGTGTGTGTGTGTGTGTGTGTCTCTCTCTCTCTCTCTCTCTCTCTCTCTCTCTCTCTCTCTCTCTCTCTCACTCTCTCTCTCTCTGTTCAAAAGTACCAAAGTCCAAAGTACCTAGGCCTAGGGAGTGTGGAAGGTAGTGGTGTCCTCCACCTTAAGGCAGTTGGATTACTGGGGTTTTTTCCTTCTTTCACCAACGTTCACTGACTGTCAATGACCTCCATACCTTTAACCATTAAACCCTCTGGGCTTAGTAGGCCTAAACAGGACCTGAGTTGGCTCTGCTCAAATCTACAACCTCACACTTCTTGTGAGCTTGAAAGTCTGCTATTTTTGCAGGATGGTAAATGAGTTCTTGCCTGAGTTCACGTGCCTAATCTGAGAGTCCTTCAGTTTTTAGTCGTACCATCTTTCTAGGCTTTTGATTGGCTTGCCTTTTATGTAAATAATGATTCATTAAATTTTGCATGCGTTTTGTTTTCTTGTTCTTTTTGTTGTTGTTGTTTTTCTTTTTGTCTGGCACAATTCTGCATTTGCTATGATTCCCTGGCACCTATTGGTTAAAGCATGAACCAATAGGTGTTACCCAAAGGTCTGCTGATTTCTGCAACACATTAAAAAATAAAGACATTTCTCTACCACTATGCATTTACCATCAGACATATGGTACAATGGGTGTTGCCCCAGGACATTAAAAGATAAACACATTGCTTTACCACTATGCATTGACTGTCAGACATATGGTACAATGGGTGTTGCCCCCGGAGAGAGCCCTGCTTGTTTAAGCCTCGAGAGCCCTATCTATCTCTTAAGCCCATTCAAATGTATTACAACCTGTGTTGTTTCACGTTGAGTGGGTTTGGAAAAAATTGCTTGGATGTTTTCATTTGAACCCTGGCTTCAATGTTTTGCGGGAATCTGACAATCCTAAGCTCTGCATGGGCAAATCTCCCTTTTTTATTATATTTGTTTTATGGAATCTTTTGGAGATTTTTTATCAGGATCAACTAAGTAAACAACTAAGTACTGAGGCAGGAATTTGGCCTATTACACAATCAACTCCTGCAATATGAGACATCTATTGCTGAAAACATTTGGATCCTTCTAAATGTGACAGGGCGATATAATTAAACTAATAGCCAGACTAACTAATTTAGCTATACACTCTTACAATAATACTCATTGCAGCTTGCACAGTTAGTTTGCAATAAAACCAAGGCAGAAACGTGTATAGCAAAAGTACAAAACAGGCTTTTTATTTAATTAGACAGGTTACTTCATCAATATCATTATCATTTCATTTAACAATAAAAACTAGAATGCATTCAATAGAGATGAGTGTAATCAATGGTGGGTCAACAATAAAATCACTCAGTATCTATGGGCCGGTGCAGGGGGCAAGGGGAGAAGGGACAGGTCGACCGACCCAAGGAAGTGGCTTTCCCAAATCACTGCCAAATCAATATTACAAAACAACAAACAGCTACATAAAGTTGGTTAAAAAATCTCGGAAATGTGGAAAGGATGTCAAGAGAACAGTGTACTTCATGTATGCATGGGTATCTGAGAGATAATGAGTTGCTGGAGGATGTGTGTGTTATCGAGGACTGTTTTTTCTTTCATTGAGGCTCCATATATGTTCAGTGATGTTGTGGCTATGGGGGTGTTATGTTTTGCTTTGCTTTGACTGTCAGAAAAATACATCTCATGGGGAAGTGGATGGCCACCACTTACCCCTCCCTCAACACAGCTGAAGTGCCATTGAGCAAGGCACTGAACCCCCAACTGCTCAACGGCAGTTCCTATGTTTTAATAATATTTGTGTGTGTGTGTGTGTGTGTGTGTGTGTGTGTGTGTGTGTGTGTGTGTGTGTGTGTGTGTGTGTGTGTGTGTGTGTGTGTGTGTGTGTGTGTGTGTGTGTTTCCTGAAAAAGAGAATTTGTACGCACAGTGAACCTCCCCTGGGTAAATAAAAAGGTATATAAAAAAGGACAAGAGAAGAAGACATAGTCTCCGAGATATAGATAGAGAGGGAGAGAGCGAATGGGGGAAAGAAACAGTCATACTAAACTAATAATATGTCACCTGTATAGGCTTGTCATCTGTAATATATATAATATATATAACTAATATAACTGTATTAACGATATACAATAAACACCTGCCAGTAGCTTTGGACCCTATAGATCCAGCAGCTGCGTAGGTGTGATAAGAGAAAATGCCAATTTCATTTAGACACTTCAGCTTAGAGTTAACCATTTGACATTTATTAGAAATAACATAACCATTTATGCAATGATATTGCATTGAGTTTGGCAGATGGGGCTCTGCTCTGATGATTTATCTGTGTAACCATAACATAACACAGTATCTGCTATCACAGACCCCCCAGAGCAGAGCATTAGTTACAGATGTACATAAACATGATCTTCCAATTACATCATAAATTACCACAACATAAAATAACCATAGTACAATCAACATTTCATCATACCATAATCATGGAATAATCATACAAGCCACATGTTATCCTATCACAGTACATTCCATTACAACTGAAGCTAAATGCCACAGGGAGGAGGCTGGGGAGGTGGAGGATTTTTCCAACACACTTCACACAACCTGCTTTGACAGCTGAACATGTAGAATGAGCAGTGAGCAGAGGCTGCTTATAAGGACTACACTGAGAAATGAGGGCGTGTGTGAAGTAGCTTGTAGCGAATGAGAATGAAGTAAGAATGAACGTGAGCATATGAATCAATTAACTTGTTACCAAATGAAAGAGGGGAATAACTAAAACTCTAACTTCCGTGTCTAAATGAACTGCGCTGCGCTAGATTTAATGAAGGAGGGGAAACTTGCAGCTTAATTCAGAGAGACAAAAGACCACAACAATGGACAGTGAAAACACAGAAACACATCAGGTAAAACAAGAGAAACCCCAAAGTTTCAAAATCTGTAAAGTGTCCTCGTTCAGTTAGCAAAAAGAAAAGAACAAAGAATAGTAGGGATGCACCGATATATCGGCCACACATCGGTATCGGCCGATGTTTGCCATTATTGGTCAATATCGGATTTGAATTGAATTAGCCTTTATTGTCTCCGAGGAGAAATTTGTCTTGGCAATAAGAAAGCTAAGGCCTTTATATGCTTCCTTACGGGAAGACGAGGCCGACCCTGGGTGATATGTGTTGGCTTCTTCCCTGACGCTAAGACCAAACTCCTGTCCTGAACTAGAGTCGGCATAACAGTGCCGCTCGGTGGAGACAGAGGGGTATTGCACACTAGTGAAACCATACCATTGTGAATAGGAATTAGCTTGTCTGGGAACATTTTGCAAAGAGAAATATTCTGCTTGTAACCTGTCTGCGTGACTGGAGGAAGCGATATTTTCTGAGTGGAAAGAAATTCCAGCCTGGACTTCTCTACACTGGCTAAATTCATGCAAAATGGGGTCGTCTGTACTAAAGCAGGTGGGTTTGAAATAAACAGGCATTGTTTTATCAACACACTTTTTAATACAGGCACTGGAGGAGAGCACAGAGGAGGAATAAACATTGCTTTCTTGGCATAAGAAAAATTGTTCATATTGTCCAAACGTCTGCGCTTGCAAGGGGGGGTCCCCTGAATTTTCAGGGGGACCCCGCCAGAGTCCAGTGTCACTTTCGCGGCGGCTTCCCACGGGCTTTGTGGGAGCTGGCCGGTATCCCGTGCCTGGGAGGGTGGCGGGATTGGGAGCGGGCCTGAGCCCCCGCTGCAGTGCGAGGGGGTCCCGCGGAGGAAGAAGAGGGGGTCCTAGGGGGATTGTTCTGTTTCCCCTGCTTGGAGGAAGAGCGCCCCCTGTCAGCCTGACCAGGGGCCTTGCTCCGTCCCTGTCTCTTTTCCTTTCTGGGTACCTGGGGGTCCGTCGTGGCCTCCAGGAGTTCCAGAGTGATCTTCTTATCCGCCACCTCCTGGCGGAGAAGCTCCAGTCCACCGCCCATGAGGGAGGTAGGGTGGCCGGGGAGGTCTTGCAGGACCTTCTCGGTCTCCTCTCCGGAACTGCCAGGACACTTTACCTTATCAAGCCACCTGGCACGTTCCGCCTGGATGCAGTAATCCATGCCGTGTCCAAGCCACTCGATGGCGTGGACATTCAGGTCCATCAGCATGCGCAGCGACTTGTCCATTTCCTCCACCATCTCGTCAGGCACCTCCCGCATCTCGCTAAGGAGGCGCCTAGTGGAGAAAAGCAGCAGCTGGGTGGCGTTCATCGTCCTGGCTGCCAGCGCGGAGGCTCTGTAAGAGTTCCTAACCCTGGAAGACTGCTTGTCGTCAAAGGGGATGGCAAACCCAGGAGGCTTCTTCCCCACGGACAAGTTGAAGGGATTGCGGCCTCCAGGACCGGTCCGCTCATGACCTGGCTTGATGCTCCCGACGAGGGACTGCGCCATCAGTTTGTCCATGGGAGGACACAAGGGGATTCCCGCCTTCTCTGCGTCGCGGCAGTCGACCAAGAAGGGGAGCTTGGGGGGGTCCTTGTGTGTAGTCCAGGTTGAATGCAGGGCCTCTGCAAAGCCTGGGACCAGTGGGAGCTTTTCCATTCGAAGCGGGGGAGAGGATTCCACATCCTGGCCAAGGAGGGGAACTCTAGCCCGTGGTCCGAGTGGCGCGTCTCCGAGCGGCAGCTCCAGGCCACAACGGATGGTAGCACGTTCCAGCACCGAGAGCTCGTCCATGGGGATGGAGTCTGGGTCTTGTGCCGCTGCCCCTCTCGCCCCAGCCGGCATGGAAGGGGGGAGAGAGGCAGAAGGGGCTTGGGAGGACGCGGCGGAGGTGGAAGCCTCGGCATGAGGAACCACCCTGGCCGCGCCTCCGCCCTGTCCGGAGGGGAAAGTGGACTCGTCTTCCTCCGAGTACTCACCCTCCGTGTCCACCTCATCCATGTCGTAGTCCTCTTGCTCCGGTTCGTCTCCGTCGCTAGCATGCCAGGAGACGGGGCTAGGTGGCCGCATAGCCCGTAGCTGGGGGACGGAGAAGGAGAGAGGAATGTCACCGACGACTAGAGGGTGGAATTCTTTGGGGGGGACGGTCCAGGTTGCAGCTGGCGGTGGAGCAACGTGGGCGGTCTTGCAAGTTCTCTTCTTGGGCACGGCACCAGTCGAGTCCGTCGGAGAAACAGCAGGGATAGCAGGGGCAGCAGACCCGCTAGCATCGGGGCTACCGAAGCTAGCTGAGGGCGAGGCCGCTGGAGGCCTAACCACGTGGCGAGAAGCAGCGCTGTGGCGTACAGCGCTGTCCGGCACACGAGGAGAGGTGTCTGGGAGGGATCCGGCGGAGACCGTGGTGTGAAGGCCGTAACCAGCGCCAGCGATCTCACAGCGGGCCTCGAGGGCTGGAACATCATACTGGAGGCAGTCAGTAGAGTTCACCCCCGTGGCCGGGGCCGGAGGGGACAGAGAGGCCAAGGCGTGTCCTACCCCCATGCAGACAATGCAGAACGGATGAGTATCTTCATTGGCGATGAGGCCTTTGCAGCTGGGAAGGCCGCACTTCTTCGGTACCCTGGCTAGCAGGCTGCTAACTGTGGGCCGACGAGCCGCCATCGTGAGCTAACCGAAGCTAAGCGAAGCTAAGCTAGGGCAGGGAAACACGTGGCAGGACGTACAGAGAAGAAGTAAAAGACTCAAAGCGAAAGTGAAGAAAAGACCGAACTGTAGGAAGAATATAGAAGTAGAAAACGTACGGGAGATAATCTATAAAGGCCAGTGGCCGACTTCCTAGCCGTCGCTTTAGGCTAAACTTTACAGAATTAATACTTATATGGCTGAGTTCGCGACACTCTAGTTGCAGGTAAGCAGAGGTGCGGAAGAGGAAGTTATGATAGCCCACAGGGCTTATATACACTCGGGGGCGGTGCCCTCGTTTGTGATTGACAGCCCTTCCGACAAATGACATTTCTCGTACGGGAGCTTATGAGTTTTACTCTGTTGCATCGCCAGATGGCGCTGTTATCCCATAGGGGGACCTTGTCTGGAGGTATGACAATAAACAGCAGATCTACAAGCACACAACGCCTCGCATCGTTAGGCGTTTTGTGCGACAGAGGTCTCTGCCTGACAGTGATGATATTTTAGTGATTATGTTGCGTTGAGGAAAATGTTGAGATAATAGCCATTTTGGTTAGAACTGACTGAAAATAACTTTGTACTTCAAGTTTAAAATGATACTAAATATTTGTTCAAGTGTCCAAATAAATTCCAAATATTATCAAATGATCTCGCGGCACCCCTGGACTGCCGTCACGGCACCCCAGGGTGCCCCGTCACCCACTTTGAAAACCCCTGCCCTATAGAACAGCAACATGATGTTTTTTGCCACACCATGGACCCTGAGCCTTCTCAGGAAATGCATGCGCTGATTAAAACAAACAGAATTTTATTATATTGATTATTTGCAGCCTACCAAGAGAGTAGATTCTGAACAGTTATTTCTTATACTGATGATTCATTTTTGTTTTTCTGGCCCAAAAGGGGAACCAAAGACTAAATACACATTAGGCCTATCGGCAGCAGGGGCGCTGGAACTCCCAAATCCCAAGGGGAGCTGAGCTTGGAGGAGTTCATGCGTGCGGCCTTTGGCCGCGCGCCGAAAATTCAAGTTTTTTATCCGGTTTTGGGTTATTTTTATTTCGGTTTCGGGTGCTTATTCCCCGCACAATGATGTAACAAGGAGCTGTATAGTTACTAGTTATTTTAGCACATACAGTCACTCACGCACACACTACAAAATCGGGTATTCTTTTTGTAACAGTGTTCTACTGTTTTTTATTCCCCATATACAACGGTGTTAGTTTGGAACATTGAGCCTACAGACCGTTTCTAGTTCTCAAATAAATAGACTTTGGTGTGCCATCAAAGAGGGATTTATTTTAAAACAAAATTTAAATTCGACTTCCCTTCTGACCGGAGGTGGCAAGGTGACCATGTGATTAGGTGACCATATGATAATCAAACACCTTTTTTCAACATATTTTATTCCCCAAAGTCAAATACATTATTGTTTTAATATAGCTCTGTGTGTGTGTATATATATATATAGGCCTATATAAAAAAATGGAAAAAAATAATAATAATAAAAAAAAATAAAAAAAAAATATGTTTCTCAATCGAAAAATGTTCTCAAATGTTTGTATAAACGAAAAGAACCGAAATAAGGCTAAAATCGAAACATTTAAATGATCTCTGTGTGTGTGTGTGTGTGTGTGTGTGTGTGTGTGTGTGTGTGTGTGTGTGTGTGTGTGTGTCAGTGTGTGTGTGTGTGTGTGTGTGTGTGTGTGTGTGTGTGTGTGTGTGTGTGTGTGTGTGTGTGTGTGTGTGTGTGTGCGTGTGCGCGCGCGACTTTTAACTTTGTGCCTGCAGGGGTTTGCAGAGCAGTGAGACATATTGTGCATGTGAATGAGCCAAAACAACATTCAATATTTAAATTCAGTTGATGTAAAAATAGGGGAAATTCAGGCACTAGACTCGATGCACGGTTGGAGGCACAGATTGGAGAATCGAGTTGGAAAAGGTGTGCTGGTCTCTCTGGCTGCTCTCTATAGTTACATTTTTGCAATCTTCTATGTGAATCATAACACTATGATCATCACCATCATCATCATCATCATCATCATCATCATATAACGTTCTGTTCTATTCTATTCTATTCTATTCAGTAGAAAGTAGGAACTCGAAATCATTCTGAAGCGTATAGTGCGTGTGTGTGTGTGTGTGTGTGTGTGTGTGTGTGTGTGTGTGTCTGTGGGGGGGGGGGGGGGCTGTATACATGAATAAAAGCAGGTGGAAACGCGCGCAACGGTCACTTGGCTACCTACCAACGGAGGGAGATGCAGGAGGAGGAGGACCTCCGGTGTCTCCAGACGTGACACAGATGTTGAATGATTAAGATAATGTAACATTACATTACACAGGCCATTCAATTGATTGATTACATCATGCTCTATTGTATATTATTATTAGAATCATTGTTGTTGGTGAGTCTCCGTTTCCACCGGTCCGTGAGCGCGCGCTAAGGTGATCATGATGCACCTGGCGACACTAGGCGGCCATCCGTCGGACAGGGGACCCGGAGTGCCGGTGTTACCGTTCGTAAGGATGGCGGAGGACTGGAACCACACGGCCAACGGCAACTGGTCCGATTCCGACCGCTTCAGCAGCCTGGAGGACATCGACGCCTCGGCGGACGGCAGCCCGGCGCTGCGCATCCTCATCTCCGTGGTTTACTCTGTGGTGTGCGCCGTAGGGCTGGTCGGCAACCTGCTGGTGTTCTTTCTCATGAAGGTCTGTGAACCATGTGCATGATGTCCGCCAAGCGTAGGCTGTTGTATTTTATATTGTAGCCTATTGCAATGGTTCTCCCCAACTTTTACATTTCAAGGTCTCCCCTATAACTCTGACAGCACAAATTTGGTTCCATTTGTAGGCTACTGTCAGAGTTACAGACTTGTAGGGTCAATTTAGAACCCTAAACTTTAGGGTTGAATGAATTAAGTTGAATGAATTAAGTGCCATGTTTTTATTTTCTAGATAGTACAGTGTGCGATGTCATGACGCCATCAAATATTTTGACATATTTATTTGATTGGCAGGACATTGTTATGATGTAACCCCCAGGGGTCCTTTAGGGGTTCTAGTGGGTCCCCAGCAAAATGTATCAAAATCAGTAAAACCTCAAATCTGACCTTTCATGACTGTACTAGTCTGCTCTTTCTCCCGTCTTCACCAAACCTCTTTGCCAAAATCGATCTGCATCTGCCAACCTTTAGGCAGGCTCTACTATCAAATATTTTAAAAATAATCTAAATACTGACATGGCTATTTGCAATTAAAAAAAAAACAAATGAACATTAATGGCCGTGCCCGTGGTGGCTGCATATTAGTGGGTGTGAGTGTGTTTGAGACACCCCAATGCAGGTGATAAGCAGCTGAAATGGAGGCACAGGAGTCATGCAGGAGAAATGTTCAAATAGAAATGCTCAAATAAAAATGCAGGAGAGTTGGCATACATGCTCACAATGCCTCGAGCTAGGCGTTGTTGTGAGCTTGTAGATCTGCTATTTTTGTTAAGTTCTCCTCAGAATAGGGATGCTGGGGTTCAAGTGGTTGATGTTAAAGAGCCATATGCCATACAGTATAATAGCTGCTACATCAAGCTTACAAGATCACACGACATGTGAGCTTGTAGATCTACTATTTTCAAAAGACCTTGAAAAGCGACAGCCTATTTTCGAAACATTTTAACATAAATATTGTATGGGCGTCCAGCAGCCAAATAGCTTATAAATATAACATTGGGTGTCCTTGACATGATGAAAATGTTTGAGAACCACTGCTTTAACCCATTGAGATGAGCTATCATCAAATATCCAAAGTATAAATAGGTCTGAAGTGGTTAATGTATGTTTTGTAATGATAATCCAAATCTACAAACTACCAGTAAAGTAAAGATTCCTCAAAATTTTACTTAAAGGAGTAGTTCTCCCCCAAAATGACTTTTTTGTTATTGAATGATTCTCACGCCATGGAGACTTGAGTTCAATAAAAAAAAATGGTATTGGTCGTATTCTTAAGACAATAATTTGATTTCAATAAATGATTCCGGATGGGGACCCAAATGCAATTGGGTCCCAATCTGGAATCAATGGGGATAAATTTACTATAATCAAAATGTTGTCTTAGGAATGCAACAAATACAAAAAGATATTATTGGACTCAAGTCTCCATGGCGTGAGTAATCAATAGGGAAAAAAAAGTCATTTTGGGGGAGAACTACTCCTTTAAAGGACGACTTCACCACTTTTCAACGTATCTTCATATAATTGGTCCTCACTAATGTTCATGATAAATTTGCAAAAAAAGATTCTACTCAGTCTGTGTCTCATAGGAGGGCTGTGGGCAGTTCAGAAAACCCGTCAACCAGTGACACCATCAATGGGGAATCCAAGCTAATAGAAATTGCAGGCTTTCTACTCCTGAAAAGTTGCAATGTTATAATGGAAGCTATTGTTCTCATGATAATAAAAATCTAAATATCTTTTAAAACATCTTGTTAAAAAAGAAATCTGCCACTGGTAGACGGGTTTCTGAACTGCTCTCCTAAGAGACACAGACCGAGTAGAAAAGAATGATGCTATTTTATCTTGAACATTAGTGAGGACCAATTATATGAAGATAGGTTGAAAGGTGGGGAAGTCGTCCTTTAAGTACAGTACTTGAGTAAATGTACTTTACATCACTGCTAAAAACTAAAATGGCACAGATGCTTTCCCGGTTCTAATGGGGGCATTTCTCATGAAAGGTCCGACCCGGCAGGAGCAGGAGGACTTGCACCATCAACTTCTTCATCCTGAACCTGGCGGTCACAGACTTCCAGTTCGTGTTGACCCTTCCCTTCTGGGCGGTGGACACGGCTCTGGACTTCAGCTGGCCGTTCGGCAACGCCATGTGCAAGATCATCCTGTCCGTAACCGTCATGAACATGTACGCCAGCGTGTTCTTCCTGACCGCCATGAGCGTCACCAGATACTGGTCCGTGGCCTCCGCCCTCAAAGACCGGACCAGACACAGGTTCTGCTCAGTGAGGTGGGTGCTGATCAGCTTTATTGCAGGTATACAGCCCAAACTGCAGCATTTTCTAGTTATTTTACTGTAATTTAACAACATAATAACCATCACAGATAGATAAAGAGACATTCATGGATTTATATTTAAAAGTAACTTTTATTTTCCCCCTGGACCCAGGGTAGGGCAGCAGCATACCCCTACCATACCCTGATCAAGCCGGATTCAGTTTTAACCCATAATATTCCTCTGCATCCAAGGACATACTTTTAGGGCCTACCTAATAAACCCCTTGATGGGCCGTAGTTTTGCTTTCGGAAAATTTGTTTGGTATATATGCATCTTTTAGTCCACCGCGTAGCGACTGGCAAGACTACACTAGGCTACTCGAGCGTTTTAATAGGGATTGGGGAAACAAACGGGGGGAACCAAAACAAAGCCACAACGCTTATTCTGCTTGTGGTTTCTGCCTAGAACGGATCAACCGGTCGTAAACGAACACCAGGCTTTCCCCTGAGAAAGCCTGGTGACACGAGGGTACAATTGGGGTGGTTGTATTTGGTCTCCCTGCTCTTCTGTTGAGACATTTAGATTCTGTCTGTTTTGACATGACCTTTGACATGATCCTGTTTCTGGTTTGACATTAATTATGTCCTGATGATGACAAAATGCAATGTCTCCCCAGAGCAAGCATGCAGGCTTTATAATATTTCAGCATTGCACAGGACTGACACAGGTTCAAATCCAGGGTAGAACGATAGTGCATGCAGCTTTAAACACCCATGCAGCTCATAAACTAAACAAGCTGACAGCTGCTGTATTATATAGCCTAGCCTTCTTCTGCATTTGATGACGTAGATTTAATTATTTATTTATTGCTGTCAATAGACTATTATTAGACTATTATTATTATTATTTATGCCTACTTTCATTATCGATGTTATTCCAAACTGACAGATGGCATTTAAATGTGCCTGTGTGCAGGTGGGTGAGTGCAGGGCTGTGGCTGTGTGCAACCGTGGCCACAGCGCCCACGGCCATCTTCTCCACGGTCAGAAACATCGCTGGGGAGAAACTGTGCTTGCTCCGGTTCCCGCACGCGCAACACTGGCTGGCGGTGTACCACCTGCAGAAGATCCTGGTGGCCTTCGTGTTCCCCATGCTCATCGTTACCGGCTGTTACCTGCTTCTCCTGCGACTCGTGCGCACGAGAAGCATGAGCAACAACCAAAAGCGGAGGTCCAGGGTCACCAAGTCGGTCACTGTGGTGGTGCTGTCCTTCTTCCTGTGCTGGATGCCCAACCACGCCATCACGTTCTGGGGCGTGTTGGTCAAATTCAACGTGGTGAACTGGGACAAGTCTTATTACATGGTTCACACCTACGTGTTCCCCGTCACCGTCTGTCTGGCCCACGCCAACAGTTGCCTGAACCCGGTGCTGTACTGCCTCATGCGCAGGGAGTTCAGGAAAATGCTAAAGGACCTGTTCTGGCGCATTTCCTCGCCGGCCGCCAGCACCTCGTGTCAGATCCACCGTCCGTTTTCCGGGATTATGAAAGCGGACGAGGACCGGGATGACATGCAGACGGCCATTCCGCTAAATAACATGGACACCGAGCAGTACCGGCTGTCCGTTCTCACCGACCGGTGTGACTGACG